>NC_044032.1:448846130-449147582 GCF_901765095.1 Microcaecilia unicolor
CAGAGAAACAAAAATCAGGTTGGAGAGAATAAATCAGTCACAATATTTATAAGAAGAATGCTTGACACTATAAAAATAGTGACTGTGTAAAGCAGATGAAGGATTTTACGAGTTCTAATAAAACCAAAACCAAAACAGCAAAGCAATAAAAGGTTGCCAGGTCATTCCACGACATTTAGATTTTTGTTCTTTTCTTTTTACCAATATGTTGAATATGTGTGTTTTTTTAAAAATATAGTATCCATTATGGAAATCAAAGCCTGCAACTCTCTTAACCCCTCTCGCCCCATATTCTGGCCCTGTTGAAGACCATGACAAATTTGTCAAATATTTTCATGACAGGTAGGAGGTGTCCTGCTTCAATAGATAAATGATGTGCAATTATTTTCTGTGGTACTAAATAGCAGTAAATGCAGAAGCTTGTGTTGTGTCATGGATATGACTCCTGTGGTCCCACACCTTCATATTTTGTAAGCCGTATGCCATGAACCATTCACCAAGGGGTTATTAGATAGGATAACAAAAGCATAATTTATAGGTGCTGAACATATCCCTAAGAGCTGGCAGTTTCTCTCCATATAATTACATAGCTCTCATCTTCTCGATGGGGTGTTTCATGATTTTACATCCAAGCTTAGGAATTATTGCCTTGAATCCTCTGTGATGCTTCCTGGTTCTACCTCAGGAATGTATATCTAAGTTTGGTGCCTTTGATCCAGAGATGAACTCATGCCTAGATTCATACCTGAGTACATAACTTCCTAAGAGTGATGGCTTTCATCTCACGAAGATAAATCATAACCTCAGATCAATAAATGCAACATTCAGTATGGTGCAGGGATCTCACATATAGTGAAGAGAGAACAAAAGAAGAAGGAAAAATTCCTGAAACATACTACATGTGTTGATTTTTCTATTTTCATCTGGCATCATATCTGGAGCAGAAAAAGCTCACAAACCTAGCAGTGAAAATGAGTATAAAACTTTGGAGACAAGGGGAAAAAAGGGGAAACAGGTTCTGACTTTGGGATCATAAAACAGGTTTAAAAAAAATTAAATGAAATGACAAAGCAACGACAATGAGTTTATCACTTTTCTCTGACAGTCTCTGGAAATGAAATAGGTTTTAGGTTAGCTTTACGCAAAAGCAATAGCATCTGTTGTCAAGACTAGGGGGGGGGAGATTCTATAAGTGAGGGGCCAGGTCAAGTAATTGTGGCACCCTGAACCAACTTTCGCTTCAGTGCCCCCCCCCCCCATGCATCAGCACCCCTCTGCACATCAGCTCTCAGGGGTCTCACAGGCAGGATCGATCCACACTTGTTCCTGCTCTGGTGACTGCCTTCTTCAAAATGCCATAGAAGAAACAAAAAGTCCTAAGATGGCAGCTTGAACCCATTAGCAGTAGTACTGGGAGATTGCCACTAGGGGTCAGTAGAAACATTTCAAAGACCTGGTGGAAGGAGGACAATCAATGGGACACTGTGTTATTAGGGTTACAAATTATATCGCAATGATAGAGTGGATCAAATTGAACGGGGGTTTGTACTATGCGTTAAAAAGGAAATTGAGTCAAACAAAATAAACATTCTGCATGAAACAGATAGTAGAGTGGAATCCTTATGGATAGAAATTACATGTGTGATGGGAAGGAGTATACTTGTAGGGCAGTACTACTGTCAGCCAGGACAGAATGAACAGACAGATAAAGAAATGTTTACAGAAATTAGGAAAGCTGGCAAATTGGGCAACAGTATAATAATAGGTGATTTCAATGGTAACGCTAGGGAGGTAAAATTCCTAAAAGTAATAAAAGACTGGTTATTGGAGCAACTGGTCCAAGAACCAACAAGAGGGGGAACTATTTTAGATCTAGCCCTTAATGGAATGCAGGGCATAGTATGAGAGGTAAGATCATAACGTGTTCAAATTTGAGCTGATATCTGAAGTGAAATCACTAAGGAAATCTACTGTAGCAGCATTTAATTTTTGAAAGGGCAACTATTCTGTGAAGCCACGCCACCCACAATGCCCTTGGGACAGCCATAGGGAGATACTGAACAAAGGAAGGAGGAGAAAGAGAGGGGGAGATGCTGGACACAGGGAAGAGAGAGAGAGACACAGAGAGAGACAGAAAGAGAGACTGGACACAGGAGACCTAGATGGAGATGGTGGACACAGGGAGGAGATAGATAAAAAGATGCTGGAAAAAGGGAAGGGATAGAGAGGAAGAGAGAGAGAGAGACAAGAATGCTGGGAACAGGGGGAAAGGGAGAGAGGGAAAAAAGACTGGACAGAAGGAGAGTGAGCAAGAGAGGAAAAACATTATATGAAGGAGAGGGAGGGGGAAATCCTGGAGAGAGGAGGAGAGAAAGTGTGAGATGCAGGATATAAGGAGGGGGATGTTAATTAAAGGCTGGAGAAGATGAGAGAGATGGGCAATGGTGGCAAGGATGAAGGCAAGAGATGAAAAGCTGTAGGTAGATGTGGTAAAAAGAGAGAGCTTGAGGAGTGGATGGTAAGAAGGAGAAGTGAAATCTTAATGGATAGAGAGAGAGAGAAAGAAAATTAAATGGAAGCAAGCTGACCTGTTTTTATGAGGTTAGTGAATGAAGGCAGGATGAGAGCTGATTTGAACATTAATTACCCCCATTTTATTTTGCAGTAACGTCAGAAGTATTTCTGGTTTGAGCCATAAACGGGGCGCCTTTAAAAGCTGCACAAGTGCAATGAAAGAAAGTCGTGAAAGCAGTGATGTGATGAGAAGATGGCTCCATGTTGAGTTGTTGTATAGCTTTAACCCAAGTCCCTGATGAAAGATTTCTTGAAACCCGTGGTGTCGGGAGTTTCTAGGGGAAGCTGGTTAAATGGACGAAGTAATTTACGATCAGATGAACATGAAGTGATAGTCGTCAAAAATATTTTTCAGATAAGTTTATTTTGTTTCATTTATTTGTGTAGCAGCACTAAGCACATTAATTATAGCACATTTGAAAAAATATGAGAGCAGCCCGATGAAAGAGGTGCTATGCCACTTGGCAATAAAACTGTATTGCCTAAAAAATAGTGGTTTTTGCTGAGTGCACTCTTAAAAAAGTTAAAAAGTTAATATTATTTTCTAGATAAATAAAAAATTATCTTAAAAAATTTAGACATTTTTAGTGCACATGTGTGGGCTTATATCATTAAGAAATGTGTTTTAGTAGGTCTTGGTTCCTACTTGTTGTATGACATCGTAATGTAGCATACTATGCTATACTTTGTATTGTTGTTTGAATATTTTTACTGCTGTAATTGTCTGTTGTTTATGTTTGACTTATTCTTGCTGTACACCACCTTGAATGAATGCCTTCAAAAAGGTGATAAATAAATCCCAATAAATAAATAAAGATAAGCTAAATAACTTGTGCTGGTATTTGAATATTTTTACTGCTGTAATTATTTATTGCCTCTGTCCAGGTTATACTTGCCTTGGGTGAATTTCTTCAAAAAGGCAGTAAATAAATCCAAATAAATAAAGATATATGTATGGGAGGTACAGTGTAAATATATGAGAATTCACAGTGTAAATACTGACAGATGTGTACTGGAGCCTTGATGGGAATTAACTGGGAAGATGAAGGAAAGGAAGACAATGAATAATCACTGAAATAAAAGTGGATAGTCTAATACCTGATATTCATGGTCCTCGAGTGACAGTGGTTATGTCCCGAGGCCAGGGGTTCTCAACCCAGATCTCAGGACACACCAAGCTAGTTTGGTTTTCAAGATATCCACAATGAATATGTATGAGATAAATTTGCATACACTGCCTCAATTGAATGAAGATCTATCTCATACATATTCATTGTGGGTAGCCTAAAAACATGACTGGCCTGGTGTGGCCTGAGGACTGGGTTGAGAACCCCTGTCTGAGGCTAATGGCACTTTCAGTGTGCCTTGTGTTCTCAGTCTGCAGTATAAGTTGTATAGAAATGTAGCTCATTCAGCTAGTAGAAAAATAACTTGTTGCAGTGGCATCTGTTTTGTCTTGCCTTTTGTCCAAAATCTCAAATAATGGATAAGTAAACTACCCATCAGCATTTATGGGTAAGGAATAATATGAAACCAAACACATATTTGTTTGCGCTGTTAATGTTATTTAATGTTATTTACTTAATGTTATTGATTTACTTAAAAACTCATTTTGTACACCTTTCAAGTGTGGTTTACTAGCTTGGAAGATTTGAATTTCTGGAAGTATAAACTAGTGGAGAGGGCATGTTTAGGGAATCATTTCATATAGTTATTTTTGCATATATGTAGTCTCGTATGTGTGTAGATAGAATATTCTAAAATCTTAATTGGTGGAAAAGTACATGCGTTGACGTGATGGCGCATATTTTGGTAGCAGGCATAAACAGGAGCAGAGTTTGTGCAGAGCTAATATACACATGCACTTTAATAATCTAAGCATGTTAGTGCTTGCAGTGTAGGCATGATTACTACCACTTTATGCTAGTATTTTATAAAGACACATGTATCTTTATGAAATAGTGACAAGTAGACAGTTATTATTAAACTAGACATCTGTTATAAAATTTCCCTCCAATTTTGGATGTTTTGCACAAAACGTCCAAAATCCGAATAGGAAAGAAGGTTATTTTCAAAAAAGAAAACTATCTATCTTTTTTTTTTTTTTTTTCATAAATACTATTTGGAACAAGGTTTCGTGATTTGCATGTTTTGTTTTTTTGTTCATTTTTGAAAAAAAAAAAAAAAAAAACCCATCCAAGTGCAAAACACATATAATCAAGCCATTGGGACATAGCAGGAGCCAGCATTTTTAGTAGACTAGTCCCCCAGACATCCCGGGAAAACAATAGGGCACCCTAGGGGGCACTGCTGTGAACTCCTTATAAATGTTCCCAGGTACACATCTCACCATTGCTCCTTTATCTTGTATGTTGGCTGATCCTCCCCAAAACCCATGCAAAACCCACTATCCCCAGCTGTACACCACTACAATAGCTCTTATGGGTGAAGAGGGTACAGTGGGTTTCTAGTAAGTTTTGGAGGGATCACAGTTTCCTCCATAAGTATAACAGGTAGGGGGAGGTACGAGTCTGGGTCCACCTGTCTACAGTGCACTGCACCCACCACTAGATTACTCCAGGGACCTGCATGCTGCTCCAGTGGAGCTGAGTATAACATCTGAGGCTGGCATAGAGGCTGGAAGTGGATTAGTGATCACTGGGGGAGTAAGGGGAGGTCATCCTTGATTCTCTCCAGTGGTCATCTGGTCATTTAGGACACCTTTTTGTGCCTTATTCTTAATAAAAACAGGTCTAGCTGAAAACATTTTAGTTTTAGTCCTGGACAGTTTTGTTTTGTTCCATTATGGCTGAAAAATGCCCAAGTGTTAGGAGCGTCCAGATCCCAGCCTTAACACGCCCCTGACACGCCCCCTTGTGATTTGAATGCGTTTCTGACGGACTTCATAGAAAAACATCCAAATGCAGATTTATGCCACTTTTTGGAGCTCCATAATAACATAGTAATCACTCATACACATGTTTTTAAAAAAATATATTTATGCATATTGCAGTGATTATGGTTGTATGTTTTCTTATGGATGACATGGTGCTATTGATGCATTCAGTATTGACAGTAATGATCAAGTCTGAAATAAAGATCAACATTGGGCAAGGAAACGCTGGAAAAGTAGTGCAGAAAGTGCTGTACTATTAAAAAAAAAAAACCCCATCTTGTAGAAGTAAGTTACAGGGAAGGGTGCTTGCCTAGCAATGCCTTCTCAAAGAGTCCTTCTGAAAAATGTCTTACATGAATGCTCAGCATTATGCAGATGAACAACAGGCAGTTTGATTAACATAAATATTAACAGGGATTAGAGAGCTAATTAGGTGTAACCAGGGTGAGTACCAGCAGTCAGCATGTATCCCAAACAGGTGGCATATTGCAGTGCAATACGGCTGCACTCCATCTCACACACAATCATTCTGATTTTACTGGTTCTAAAGTCACGGCTTCCACCTGCTCCCAGATCCTGTTCAGTGCTGGGTTTCCATGGCGATACTTGCCAGCGCCAGCAGTGTTGCCTTATTAATTCCCTAATTCATTGGTTAAACCTAAATAATTGATTGGCCTGCCAGCTTATTAGGGGGACACGTCCATCCGAGATTTTAGTTTTGCTGGAAAGGGGAGGCCAGAGAGATTTTTTAAAAATTTAATTTTACAGCAAAATCCATGTGCATAGATGGACACACAGCAACACGAGCGTGTCCTCGAAAGAGTTACATTAGTGCTGGTTTAAAGATTGTGATCAGTTGTGCCAGTCTTCAGGGCTTCGGCCTTGGCTGCTGAACTTCCATGCATCTCTCCGAAGCACTCATAATTCAATGACATAGCAATGATCAAAAAATAAAGCTTTCATTCAACCACCAAATGCTTCCATTCCTAAACAAAGCTGTCACAGACTGGCTCTCAGTATTTTAAGGGTTACATGGGGAAACGTAAATAGGAAAGAGAGGTCCACAGGCAAATCTGGTTGAGAGGGGAAGATGAAGGCTTGGGGGAAAAATTGCTTTTTTACGAGCCAGAAAGCCGACTAGGGAAAGGATATTAAAGAACAAAAATGTAGGAAAAATCATATGTTATCTCAGACTCTGCAACGATCTTCTTACAGAGACATTTCTAAATTGCTAAATTCTGTTGAAGTATTTAGGTTGTCTAATTAAATTTAAATGGCATTGCTGGTCCTCTTTAAATACCTAGTAAAAGTATGAAAATGAAGCCAACAAGCAACGAAATTCTTTACAGAGAAATAGTGCATAATTGGCAGCCTTTCTTCTTAAAGGGAGGGGTACGCCTGCAACTTACATGTGGCATCTAATCCTCACAGGATCTGCATGCTGGGAGGAGCACTGCATATGTCATGTCTAAAGTGGAGTTGTTGCAGTGATGTAATGGAGAATACATAACTTCTGCCAAGAAGCAGTGAGGAGTCTTCTTTTCTTTCTTCACGCTACTGAGAAGTAGCCAGGACTCAGGGAGGAGTATCTGACCCTACAAGTAAGGAGTGCTGGGCTGGAGTATGCCTGGGATAGAACAGAAATCCTGTGAGGTGTCTCTACTCTGCTAGTGGGCAGCCAGGGTGAAGGAGGAAGCCAGGATGAAGGGTCACTGGGCTGAAAGTTGCCTGGGACAGAGGATAGGAATACCATGAGGACTTGTGTCCTGCTGAGCTTAAGAGGGAAGTGAGTGTTAAAAACAAAGTGGAATACAAGAGGAATCAGAAGTAGAGGAAGGGGAAGAACCAAGGATCTAAAAGATGAAAGCTGCTCACAGCCAAAGGCTGAATTAACTCTGGATATTAAGTATAACAGCATGCTTGGCTTCCAGCATTGAATATCCAGGCTAGTATGGCAACTCAGAAAGTATCAAGGCACCAGGCAATATTGAGACCAGTGCCTGGCTAACTCAGAATATAGCTGTTCAGCTGTCCTAACTTTATGAGCTCACTTAACTGAATACTGCCATTAACTGCTTAAGTGCTTGCCCCACCCATTCTCCACCCAGGACCACCCTTATTCTAACCGGTTAGTGCTTTGGCGGTCAGAGGGGATATTCAGTGTCAATATCCAATTAAGTGCTGCTGAATATCTGGGCATGGCCAGCTCAGCATGGTTTAATTGAACAGGAGCCTTTCCTGCCCCGTTAAACCCCTTTGAGTATTGACCCCTTTGAGTATTGACCCCTTTGTATTGAACGATCTCTTTATTTTTGACATTTTTACTTTGAAGACAGCACAGCAATACATTGTATTTTTATTCAGAGACTGGCCTAGATAGTGAAATTTGTACTGTGCCTGAGGGGTAAACAGATTGGAGCAGCCAGAAGAGGAAGTCAAAATCCCACAGAGAGTAGGGGCTTCTGAATGAGTTTTCTCTCTACAAAACATGGCCCCAGGGATCAGGAGCCTGGTGTTCAGCTCCCCATCCACCCATGCCATTAAAACAGTATGTTGAGTGTTTGCTTAAATTGTTATTGCTAATTTCATCAGCCCCAAGCCAACACCTTTGTCCCAGTACTGTAACATCCACAGCCCCATTCAAGTGTATACTCCATCCAAAGGAGAGAACTAGCCAAATTTTCCTTGGATTGTAGAGACAGTCATGGAAGTTGATGAGCTCTGATATTAGGTGCATTACATAATTTTCTGTCTCTCTTTCCCCCTTTCAGTGCTGGTTCTTTGGTTGTAAGAGTTATAGTACCGTCCTTCTGCTATCCATTTTTGTCTCTGCATGGATCCTGGCTGTGACATGCTCGCAGAGCAGTTTCTGCTCTGATTTTCTGTGTGAAGTGCTCTTCCGTCTGTGCTCTCGCTATATTATATCTGTTTGTTGTGCTTGGGGTCTGTTTAGTGAGCCAGCCCTAACATCGCATCACAGCCTGAGCCACGACATAGCTTCCTAACCTATAACTCAAAACTGCCCAGCTGGAAAATAAAGAGTATAAAGATATAGGACTGTTGTGGACTAGCTGCAGGTCACATAGACTAGCAAATACTGGACTTGACCTGAGAAATCCCTGGTTCTTAGATTTCATAGCTCTCACCACTACATTATACTGGCTTCCAATAAATTAAGCCTAATTAACATAGGCCGTCTGCTGGTGGCTATGCTAGTTAGCAGTTATTAGTGTTTCATGTACATGGCACTACATGGTGTAAGGAACTGAAGAAGCTATCAAAGGAACACCTAAACAAAATCACATACTATTATAAACAATTCAAATGAGACCGCCATCCTCCCAGGGTCTGATTAGAGAAAGGGGACATTTTTATGCAAACCACAGAATAATGAACACCACTGACAAGCTATCTTGTCTTGTAGATGTGGTAGAAAAACAAGCATATGACTCTGGTGCAGAAAATGGGCAGGTGTATTGTTCCTGGAAGTACCTGTGTTCTCTAGAGGCTGTGATAGTGTTCTTGTAATGTTTTACGTTACCAGTTTTTGGCCAAGTTTCTTTTATTTAGTTTTGTACCTTGAAAGTGTTGGTAGTGTTCATATCATCTGCAAACAGGCATACTTTCTTTTCAAACCCTTCTCCAAGGTCACTAATGAAAACGTGGATAAGAGCTGAGCTTATCCTTGTGGCACCCTGCTAGTCATTTTCCCTGCATCAGAGTAGATCCTGTTGCCCAGCACTCATAGAAAAATGTAGTCAGATAAAGACCATATGGACTATCCACTCTGCCCATCCGTGCCATCTAGTCTCCCTATCATTCCCTTAGAGATCCCGTGTACTTGTCCCAAGCTCTCTTGAATTCAGATACCGTTTTTGTCTCCACCACTTCCATCGGGAGACCGTTCCACAAATTCACCACCCTTTCCACAAAGAAGTGTTTCCTCAGGTTAATTCTGAGTCTATCCCCTTTCACCTTCATCCTATACCCCCTTGTTCCAGAGCTTCCTTTCAATTGAAAGAGACTCGCCTCCTGTGCTTTTATGTTGCATAGGTGTTTAAATGTCTATATCAGATCCTCTTCTGCCTTTCATCCAAAGTATACATACTGAGATCTTTAAGTCTGTCCCCATATGCTCTATAACGAAGACCACTAACCATTTTAGTAGCTGTCCTCTGGACCGACTCCATCCTGTTTATATCTTTTTGAAGGTGTGGTCTCTAGAATTGTACACCAGCCTCGATATTCAGCCGGTGGCAGGCAGTGCGGTTAGTTGCTGCTGGTGGCACTGACTCCGGGTATTCAATGCCAGGTCATATCTGGCAACTGGCATTGAATATCTGGTTTCAGTTCTGTTCACAGCAACTTAACCAGTTAAGCCGATATTTAGTGCTAACTGGTTAAGTGCTTAATGGTTAAAGATAGGCCTGTTATTATCTTAACCATTAAACTTAGCCGGTTAGTGCTAAAATATTCACACTTAACCAGCTACGTCATGTGACATAGCTGGTTAGCCCTGAATTCTATAAAGATAGCACATGCAAATTTGGGTTCATGCTCAATTTGTGTGCAGAGTTTAATTATGTAACAATCCAATTAGTGTCAATAATTGTTTTTAGCAAGTAATTATTGGCACTAATTAGATTTAATTAGAACTTATGTGCATAAATTTAGGCGCAGGGGGCATGGAAATGGGAGGGTCATGGGCATTTCAGGGTGAATCGGGGGCATGCTTTTGAGCTACATACATAATTATAGAATATGTGGGCTCCACATGTAAATTTAGACATGTGCATTTGCACCATGTTTTCATTGGTGTAAGTGGTGGCACCTAAATCTACACACGACCCTGGGCGTAAGCGCTATTCTAAAACCTCACCTAACTTTAAGCACAGTTTATAGAATAGTGCTTTTTTTCACACCACTTTTTTGGGCACCATATATACAATCTAGCCCATAGTGGCTAGCTACTAAGTGCTAGTATTCAGTGGAGATAACCGGCTATCTCATCCTGAATATTAGGGGTTAGCCGGCTAAGTGCCATTTAATCAGCCAGGAGCTGTTCCTGCACAGTTAAATAGTGAGAAATATCAGGCCCAGTATTCCAAATGAAGGCTCACCAGAGTCTTATACAGGGGCATTATCACCTCCTTTCTCCTACTGTCCATTCCTCTCCCTATGCACTTAAACATCCTTTTAGCTTTTGCCGTCACCTTTTCTACCTGTTTGGCCACCTTAAGATCATCACATACGATCACACCCAAGTCCCGCTCCTCTTTCATGCACAAAAGTTCTTCACCCCTAAACTGTACCGTTCCCTTGGGCTTTTGCAGCCCAAATGCATGACTCTGCATTTTTTAGCATTTTTTATCCACACCATCAGGGGTCTCTACCCTATTGTAAATTTTGGTATCATCCACAAAGAGGTAAACCTTACCAGACAGTCCTTCAGCAATATTGCTTACAAAAATGTTAAACAGAACCGGCCCAAGAACTGAACCTTGTGGCACATCACTGGTAAAATCCTTTTCCTCAGAAGCAGTTCTATTTACCACTACCCTCTGTCACCTTCCACTCAACCAGTTTCTAACCCAGTCAGTTACTTTAGGGCCCATACTGATGACACTCAGTTTATTTACTAGTCATCTATGAGGGAACTGTGTCTCCATGATACAGCTCAATAATTGTCTTTGCTCTCTAGACCTCAAGGAGGTATATACCCACATACCTATTCTCCCCACTCACAGGAAATATATTTGGTTCTTCTGTGGGTCTCTACACTATCAGTAGAAGGTCTTACCATTTGGCTTGGCCTCAGCACCTTGAGTATTGCAACTCCAGGAGATTGTTATGACATCTCTGATCTGTCATGGAGCTACCTTATAGTGAAATGTGCATAAAGAAGCCTACCTTGTGAGGGTCCTGCTCATTCCTTCCGCAGGACTCCTGCTCTCTAAAATGGTGTCAGGGTATTTATGCCTTCAGCTCATTCACCTGACCAGTCACTACTGACCTAATTCTTAAAGGCTTCTTTATGCACATTTCACTATAGGTAGGCTTCTTTATGCACATTTCACTATAAGGTAGCTCCATGTGGTCCTCTCTCTGAAACGCTATATTTATACTTTGGTTGTAGGGCAGGTATAGTAGCCGAGGGCATGGCTCCTGAGGAAGCACTTGAGAAACGGAGGCTCTCTATTGAGTGTTCCCAATCGAGCAAATTACAGCCCAGATAAGTGTATTGATGCATATTATAATATAAATATAAAGAAGTCTATGAAAGTAATTAAAGTTAGTAAACGGAGGTTTTCTGACTTATGACGATTCTGCTCCTTTCCCCAATATAGCAGATAATGGTCTGCATAGGATAGGAAGCAGTCTGCTATCCATGTGATGCAATCCAGGGCGAAATGTAGAGAATCTGAAGTCTTTCCTCCAAAAAGTGAAGAGAGAATCTTACTTGTTTTAAGAATAAATTGAAAAGTATATAAGAAATGAAATGACGGACATTCTCACTGTAAAACAGTTCATTCTCAGTTCTTTCTGTGGCATGTTTCTCATTATGTTATCTATATACCCAATTAAGACAGTCACAGCAATACATAATATTCTGTTTTTGCAGTTTTTGGCCTATGGAAGTGAATGTCAGGGGAATCATTGGAAGCATTTTTTGATGGCACTCTTCTGAGAGCTGTATGGGAGGAATAAAGCCTGCAGGGAAGGAAAAACTGGGTGGAACTACACAATTAAAAAAAACATTTGACTCCAGAGATATCTATGCCTCCAAGGAACACATGCTTCAAGATTTCATCTTTCTCTGTAGAAATGCGCTACAAAGAGCCATTGGGGCTCATTTTCAAAGCACTTAGACTTACAAAGTTCCATACTGACCAGAGGGGAATCACTGACAAAACACCTCCTATTCTCTCCACCAAAAGATTCTTCTGCTGAAAATGTGTCCTTTTCTCCTGCTTGTTTTCTCTATGGTTGCTATGGGGATTTTTGTTAAAAATCTATATGTGCGTCCTCTTGTTATATGTACTGCTGGGAACCAGTGGCATTCCTAGGGGGGCTGAGACCCAGGGCGGATCGCCAATGCGCCCTGCCCCCTTGGGTGCAGCGCCCCCCGGAACAGCACGACCGCCCCCCACCGGCGAACCCCCCCCGATCCCCCGGTGAAATAACCCCCCCCCTGGGTGCACGCCGCTGGGAGGGGGGTGCCGTAAAAGAGCTTCTCTTTAGTTTTTCCCAAGGTTCCCAGCAGTGGCGTACCAAGGGGGGGCGGTGGGGGCGGTCCGCCCCGGGTGCACGCCGCTGGGGGGGTGCCGCGCACCTATCGGCTCTTCGTTTTCATGCTCCCTTTGCCCCGGAACAGGTTACTTCCTGATCCGGGGCAGAGGGAGCATGAAAACGAAGAGCCGATAGGCGTGTGGCACCCCCACAGCGGCGTGCACCCGGGGCGGACCGCCCCCACCGCCCCCCCTTGGTACGCCACTGCTGGGAACCTTGGGAAAAACTAAAGAGAAGCTCTTTTACGCTTTACATCCCATACCATTAGATGTTTCTCCTGAGTTGATGCTGTTAAACAACTGCTGATAGTGAGTGACAGCAAAATACCTCATGACTGAGCATACATTGTATATTCTTAGGCACTAACAATGCAGTTTTGATTTTAATTTCCTTTCGCTGTTTTGTGATTGCAGAAAGGCTGCTTTAGTGCCTGGTTTACTATCAAGCTCATTTTCAAAGCACTTAGCCTCCCAAAGTTCCATAGAAACCTATGGAACTTAGCCTCCCAAAGTGCTTTGAAAATATGCCTCTATGTATTTTATAAATGTGTCTATATATCTCTGTCAATCTCTATCTCTCCGTCTACATCTCTCTTCGCATTATCCTCATTTATTAACCCTTGCCTCTTCTGGTAGTTATATTCTGTGACCAAGACCTCCCCATTGTCTACCTTTCAATCTTGCTTTGTTGTCATAGGTCACTGCCTATGCACCATCACCAGCCCTTTACTTTAGCCAATTATTATTATTATTTGTTACATTTGTATCCCACATTTTCCCACCTATTTTCAGGCTCAATGTGGCTTACAATGTTCCGTTATGGCATTCACCATTCCAGAGTAGAAGTTACAATTGGTGTTACATAGAGAATAGGTTGACATGATAAAATAATTATCTTTATAGAGCATCCAAATTTTTGATGTCCTCAACTTGGGTCTTATGCAATGCTGAAAATCTTCTTCCTTCGCTGAGGTAAATATAGTGTTGGGAACTAATCAAATAGCCTATCCATCGCACTGAACAGCATAATGATCTAATTCTGAATGGAAGATGAGAGATGTGCTACTCAAAGATAACAGGACAACCAAGCTTGGTCTGGAGGGACTTATCCTTCAGGTCAATCTATATGGCTAGAAGACTGCATGTTTTTCCCTCCATCAGATGGGCTATATATATTATAATACCTTATTCAGGTCAATATTTAGCCCAGTCAAAGTGAAGTTAAAATGGAATTATTAATTCCAAACACTATTGCAGAGCTGCCAAGTTACTCTGTTCCAAGAGGGAAATTTTAGGCCAGTCTTCGACTTCAGGCAACCTGATCCCAGTGTATTATGAGACCTGCAGCACAGATTTCAATGGATGAGGATCAAGAACTACAAATACTACATTGATTTTGGGATGTACATTCAAAACTAGGATTGACCAAAACAAAATCTCCCTCCTGGAACTGGGTAACTTGGCAGTTCTGCTATTGTCATAGTGTAGGATTGGCCAACTCCAATCCTCAAGGGCCACTAAGCAGTCAAGTTAACAGGAAAGCCCTAATGAATATGAATGAAACAGATTTGTATGCTGTTTAGCCAATGCGCCTGGGAATCTATTTCATGCATATTTTTTTTAGGATATCCTGAAATCCTGACTGGTTGGCGGCCCTAGAGGAATGCCTATTGCGTTTACAGTGGGTGCATTATGACTATAAGTGAACCAGGGTTTCTGCCCAACAAATTAAAAGTCATCTGCTTTCATCCAGAGCCATAACAATATGATGGCTTAGTCAGCAATAGCAATATAGGTGCCAGCATTTCAGTAAAATTAAAACATCCTTGCAGAGAAGGCTGGAGGGAACCATTTGTGAACTTTGCCCATCTAATCCTCTGGTAGGTTTTCATAGTTTATAGGGAAAGTCCAGGAAAATCTATGTAAGGGATTTTTAGAATGTATGCCTATAAAACAAACAGCTGGGAAATTTTAATTCTTCAACTTCTGTAAAATAAATAAATAAAAAAACCCAAGATGCCATAACTGAAATTGTTCAGGGAGTGGAAAATCACAAGGTTGCAACTTCCAAATCCTTTTCTTACCAAGCACAGCCCACAAAAGGTTGCAGGTGATTGGAAATTTTCTGCAAGCCATTTTCTGCAGCGGGTTAAATGACAGTGCTCATTTGAATGAACTGTACCTCTGACATTTTTCAGGTAACAGAAGTTAGATCTTCTGAGTTGCAGGTGAAGGAAAGCATTTAACATAAATGATCTTGCCACTGGTAAAGCCCATTGGGAATGAACACCTGGAAAGTATTCATTTTGTGTTTGTTTGCTATTTGGTTCATGAGGAAACACATGCTATGAAAAGGGCACACTGGGGTAAATTCAAGAAAGGTCGGCTAGAGTTGGGGCCAAATTTGTGGATGCTAAGCAGCTAGTCTATAACAGAGTTTGTGCTTTTCTAGACTACTAGAGTAAATCTGCATTTTTGCATCTAATTATAGGTGAGAGCACTTATGCCAGCTGAAAGGCTGGTGTAAATGCTAGCGACTAAGTACTGGCATTTAGGCATGTAAATGACAGTATTCCATAACATCACGCCTAATTCCTTGGCACACCCTAAGCTGCCCATGCCCCTCCCAGGTCCACAGCCCCTTGGAATTGCATACCATCAAAATTAGGTGCTCAGTGTATTGAATAGGGGTGTAAGTCAGTTATATGTGTAATTACAAATTATTGTCAATTAGTGCTTGTTAAGGCCAATTATTGGGAGTTACTGCCAATAAAGTGCCTATTTAGCACCAATTAGCTAATTAAGTTACTTGTGTAACCAACCCTATTCTTAACTTTGGACCCAGGACTGATTGCTTCCCCCAGCTCCTTCTTTAGCTAAATTCAGCTTCTCACCTCCTCCTTTTTCACCCCTTTTCCCTTTTTGTCCTTACCTTTGTCAACATTCTTGACACCGATTGGAAGTAAATAGGCTGCAGCTTTGCTTATTAAGAATAAAAGTTATAACCATAACAATAAAACCATAGACAAATTCTTCACTTGTGCTAGCACAGTGATGCAGTATCAACTACTGATACCATTCCTTTTTCACTTCACTGCCCCGTCATGACAGTTAGGGCAAAGGATATGGCATGGACCTCCATGTCCTTCTTTTCTGGGTCACCTGACTCACCTGCCATCCTGTCCTTAGAGTCTTAAATTAATCGCTCATCCCCCAATGAGCTAAAGCCCCATAGCTTGGATGTCCACACCTCCTGCGAAACCACCAGCCACCTGAAACCAGTCCGTCTCTGTGAGATCCAGCCTTCCCTTGTAACACCCTAACAGGGAAGGTGGGCGGGCAAGCCGCCTCTGAGAAGCAAAGACAAACACTCTGTGACCTGCTTGCGGTCCACCTAAATTCCCATTCCCTCTAAGACTACCTCACCAGTGTGTCTGCTCAATCCCTTTTGAATTATGAGAAGCCAATCACTCTGGGGGTTGAGGCCCCTGACCCCCTCCCCTCTTCCTGCCTTCTTCAAATCTTAACTCTGCTCCAGTCATCAGCATAAAATGTATTCTACTGATTTGGGATCTTGCCAGGTGTTTGTAACCTGGATTGGCCACTGTTGGAAAAAGGATGCTGGCCATGATGGACCTTCAGTCAGTCCCAGTATAGCAATACTTATGTACTTATGTGATAAGTCCCCTGCCCAAAGTTAAACTCGTCCATCAAGACAAGCTCTTGGACTTAAACATAATTACACTTCCAATTTCACACCTAACTTTGGATGCCATTTATAGAATTTGGGAGACTATCGAGGGAATTCTGTAACTGATGCTCATAACTGCATGCATGCCCAATTTGTGCACATAATTTAATTCAGTAATGACCCTATTAGCACCAATGATTTGGAGCTAACAATCAATTATTGGTGTTAATTGGCAACAATTTGGATTTACATGCACATCTTGCTGAGCGCTATTCTATAGAGATGCATGTGCAAATCATTTAGCGTGCAATTGAAAAGGGGGTGTGGCCATGGGAGGGGCATGGGCAAGTCAGGGGCATTCACTAAAGATACACGCACTGTTGTAGAATTTGGCAGATCCATGCCTAATTCAGGCATGGTGATTTTCACCAGATTTCTGTTGGTGTAAATCCTCAGGCCTAAAAGTTGGGTGCAGATCCTGGTGCTACATGCTATTCTACACCCAGTGCCCAACTTGAAGCACCATTTATAGAATATCACTCAGCATGCATTTTTGTTGGCACCCTAATTTAGGCAATCAAAGCCCTTCAGAGTAGGGATGGACCAGTGGATTTCCATAAAATAAGGAACCAGAGGTAACATGCAGAAGGTCTTTATTGGGAAAGTAGAATGTACATTCAATGCTGAGTAAAATCCAAAGTGAATGTCCACCAGAAAAAAGCACAGTAAAACTCAAGAACCCAACATGGATCTGTGTTTCAACACAAACGCCTGCTTCAAGGGTCACCACATCTGAGGAATATGGTATTTCACGACATCGTCAAAAACGTTGAACCAATCACAAGCACTGCAAGTCGCATTGCTGCATGAGGGTACATACTGTTTGCACATGGTGGATGCTCTTTCTTGATAGATGCATATGTGTGAACCACTGTACATACACACACATGCACATTTGTATTGGGAAATAGTGTGCACTATGGGCTGGATTCAGTAAATTATGCTGAATAATAGGCACTTGGAAAAAAATCAGTGCTATTCTTTAAAGGGTGCTCTGGAATGAGAGCAGTGCCTAGGAGGGATTCTCAGTCCAACTCTGGGCATGAGGACTTATGCCAGCTGAATCCTGGTGTGCAAGTTGGATGTGGATCTCCAGAATTCTATAACACTGTGTGCATCTTTTGAGAATGCCCCTGACCTGCCCATGCTCCCCCCATGGACATGCCTCTTTTTGGGTTGCACACTATGGAATTTGGGCACCCAGGCTTATAAAATAGCATACAGCCAGACAGACGTGCAACCCCTAATTGGTGCCAATTAACATCAACAATTGTTAGTATCCAATTCTTGAAGTTAATTGGCTTGTTAATCAATTAGGTTGCATGTGCATCTCAGGACTGCACCCAAATTTGGGCACAGATATTTGTGCACCTTTATAGAATCCGGGGAAATAAAGTGTTTAGTACGTACTCTTATTTGCGGCTGACATTCTTTTTGAAGAAGAGCCCATCCCTAAAACCCACAGAATTGCATCTAGAAGCACAGATCTTGGGGGGTAGACTACTTGATCCATCCACTTGTTTTCATTTCTACTTGACACGGATCTTATATCATGTCTGTCTTTTCTTTCCCTCCTCCTGCAATTAGGGTTCCTTCAAATCTGGGCCAAAAAGGCTTGAATTTTGTTGCACTTTCCTAATACCTCTGCTTGGGAGTCTGTTCCAGTTGTCCACTATTCTCTCAATGAAAAATGCTTTCCCATATTCCTTTTGAGTCTCCCTTCTTATAATAATTTATTATTTAAAACATTTAAAATTTATTCTATCCCACTTAGACTATTGCAAGTCTTTATTGTCGTCTCACAATGAAACTGCGATCTAAACTTCAGACTTTTCAAAATATTGCAACTATAATGATTTTTCATTTAAGAAAATTTGAAAGAGCTATTTCCTCCTTTATTAGATTAAAAAAATGGCAAGTTTAAAGTTTACAATTTTTGATGGTTCCAGACCTGAATATTTGGTTGTTTTATTTTTGTATCCTGCTAACTCAGCTCAATCTTCTCATTCTCTTTACTTTCCTTCTTTTTCTGGAGTTCATTATAAGAAAGTCTTGGAAACCTCATTTTGCTTTAAGGTAGTTCAAATTTGGTGCTCTTATACTTTTAAAAACAGTTTTTATCATAATTTGGTTCTCCATAATTCTTAGTTTGTCCTAATATTTGGTTTTCCGCTTTGAACCTTTTTTCTGGGAGTTGGCAGAATGCAAATTCCAAATTACATCACAATTAAATTATATATATAATTTTTTATATTACAAAAGGATTAGAAATGATTTAAAATATTGTTTAAATCTGCCTACAGGCATAATTCTTAGGGTTGTGATGCCTTTTGACTGGTTGAAAAGTTCAACTTTTTATCCATTACATTTATATACTGAGTATTACTCACCCCAAATATCATACCTGATCAATTATAGTTATAAAATTGAATACCATCAAGGGAATGATTGCTCAAAAGTACACCATAACTGGTTAATTCTATGTTTTCAAATGTTTCCTCCCCTTTGTAGTTTGTCATGTTAATATATTCCATCTGGCTATATAAGTCTGTATCTTCTCAAACATGTGTTTTACAATGTTATGACAGAATTGCTATTTGGAGAGAGAGAGAGAGAAGGATTTTTCCATATGACCAAAACCTGTTCTTGGCAATTAACAAACACTGATAAGCACCCACATCTTCCACAAAACATATCTGATGGTTTTTGGTTTGCTAATTTTATCTTGAGCTTATTTCAAAGTTGTATAGTCTTCCCAGAAGTCATTGACTCACATTTGTTTAATCTGGACACTATTACCAACTGTGTTTGGCAGTGTCCATTTCTCCTCATTATAAGGCACATTTTGATATTTAGGCAGTACTCTGTTTTCTTTTTGTGGAGCCAGAAAGCTCAAATTTGGAATATTCCAACAGATAAACTGTGCTTGCTGCCATCTGTTTGCACGCGAGTTTTTCTTCCTTTCAGATGGAAGGTTACTGCATAAATATAGTTGATAAAAGACATTTCTGAGTCAAAATCGATACCTGAGAATTCACGTTTTATTCATTTTAATTCCTCTCTTAAACGCCTATACAAACGTAAGGAATATGATTATGTGTTTATTTTTCTTAACAAGCTGATGACTGCGCAGACCCTCAGACCTGCTTGTTCCGTCATTGCCAAAGATGACATAAGCACAATTAGGAAGCCACAAAAGTTGTCCGGAATGTATTTTCTAAAAATTGAAATGCGTATAGCAAGTGAATAACATATATATTTATCTCGTCTTTCATTTTTTTTTTTCCAGACCTAGCAATCAGAGTTCGATTCAGGAAAGATGGGATTTCCTTTGTTACCCGTAGTAGTTTGCTATGAACAGGACGGAGCAAGACTACGCACATTCTAGTAGCTGCAAGAATCAGTTTAACTGGCAAGAAAATTAATTGGGTTATGCTTCTGCCGAGCGCTTTGTTTCCCCTCCTGCACCCTGTTATAATCAACCCTATCACCATCCTTCTTGCATTCCTGTAATTAAGATTTCTAGATAAGAAAATGAGGGATCCACCTGTCGGTCAGCTTCTAATTTAAGGAGCAATCAAGCTAAGAGTAATTGCCACCGTCCCCTTTACACCACTTGTAAGAATCTGAAGCTTCAGAGCTATCTACAGGTTGCCCATTGCTGAAGAACTGATGCGACCGCGCTTCAGTTCAGCTCATTATTCAGAAAGCTGGCATGTTGGGAATCAAATATGAACAGGAAGAACCCCCCCCCCCCCCCCAAGATGATTATGACTGTGGATTAATGTAGCTAGATCATTTCATGTAGATTTTCCATTATTGCAATGGACGTTGCAGCGCACAGGCACTATATTTGGCAATTACAAATTGCAGTCCCTCCCCAGCCTCCCCCATCTTCTCCGCTGGGTTCCATGATTTTTATTTATTTATTGCATTTGTATCCCACATTTTCCCACCTTTTTGCGGGCTCAGTGTGGCTTGATCAGCTGTGGACGCCAGGGATGGCTATCCTCGACTTCATGGGGGAGGGGGATTCAGAGCATGGAAAGGGAAACGACCTGTATACTTCACGGTTTGTTGATGGGAGGGGGAGCTGAGGGCAATATAAATATTATTGGCATGATTGGCGGTGGGGTACAGATAAGGAAACTAAGGGAGGAAGCGACAAATAGAGTAAAAGAATAAAAGAGATGAATGAGGGAAGAGAAAGGAAAAATGGACGATAGAGACATAAAGAAAGAGTGAGAGATAAAGTGGATGGGGATGACGTTGTGAGGGGAGGGAGGGAAAGAGAGAGGGAGACTATTATAGGCTGAAAGATGGGATTGGAGCGCCACCAATGATGGACAGCTCCCAGTGCAAGGAAAGACCCCGAGGATCTCTCTCAGCTGCACTAACGATCAGCTGGAGACAACATCCAACAGTTTTACGGAAGAGCAGCTGTTTTTCTCCACAGCCTGCAAAGGAAAGCTGAGGTTTCTTGCGCTTTATTAATGAAGAAACAAAGTTCTGGCGCTCCCCCGTCCTTAAAGAGAGAGGAGTTTCAGCCTTTCTTCAAACCAGCTGCAGAAAAATTTCTTTACACACAAGACGCGGACTTTACCTTATTATCATCGATGTGATCTATGCTTATATTTTGGAAAATGGGAATTAACTTTGAAGCGCGGCATTAATTATACAGGATCAGCTGAACCATTGGAAAGTGGACACAGCGTTATTAAAATGTGTGCAGGAGCAGCGTAAGCAGGGGCTTACTTGTGGGGATCGCAATTACAATTTGATAAACCCCCTTTGGACAGCAGGAGTAAAAGATACTATTTATCTTCTTTGTAAAATAGGTCGGGGAGCAATTTCTTTCCTTGAATTTGCCCAGCACACCACTGTTGCCTGGAAGAACGGGTTCAAATGCAAGACTATTACTTCAGGACCATGAACAGCTCCCAGTACCTGTTTGTCGCCGGTGGTCTACAGTCCTCCGAGGCCTCAAAAGACGTCACAGTGCTTTTGCCTCTTCTTCTCACCGCTGTCTGCCTCGTTGGTTTCATGGGGAACTTTTTGGTCATTGCTATTCTAATTTACGATTTCAGGAAGGGCAAGAGCTCCGCGGTGAACGTTTTGGTGATTCACCTGTGCTCCGCCGACCTGTTGCTGATTTTGCTCTGCATCCCTGTCCGAATCCTCACCTACGCCAAACAGTCCTGGGTGCTGGGCGCCTTTGTTTGCAGGACTGCAGACTGGTTCCTGCACAGCTGTCTGATCGTCAAGAGCTTCACCCTGGCCGCCGTTGGGCAGGCGAGATACAAGCATGTAGTCACCCCACCAAAGTTTCTAAGCCTTGACAGAAAACAGCTGATCGGGCTCCTGTTCTTCATCTGGAGCTTGGCTTTCTTGCTGCCACTGCCCCATCTCATATTTTCCCAAACGGAGAAGAATCAGAATGGAATCTTTTGCAATTTTGAGGTCCCTCCCTATGCCTCCAATTTCATGAATGTCTTTAGCAAAACTTACCCGCTTCTTGTTTATGTGCTGCCCATGTGCTTCACCGTTTCCTGTTACATGCGAACCCTGCGGAGAAGAAGGGACAGGAGAAACAGGGCGCCTAACCCCAGGCACCTGAGCAGAAAAATCACGTCCATGTTGATGAGCGTAAGCCTGACCTTCGATGCCATGTGGCTTCCGGAGTGGGTTGTCTGGATCTGGGCAAGACATAGCCCTTTTGGAAGCCTTCAACCACCCGTAGTATTAATGGTTTTGGCTCAGGTGATTGTGTTTCTCAACAGCACCATCAACCCTGGGATATTCTTGGCTGTGTCTGATGAGTTCAGAGAAGGTTTCAAGAACGTGTGGCTGGTCCTGCGCTGCAGGCAGTGTGGAATTGACCCCAACTCCGGAGCTGGGGAGAAAGGCGCTGAGATGGTCACCAGTGCAATACAATCACTGCAAGACTTACGTACAGCTCCAGCGACGTCCAGTCTTAAAGAGGAGAAAATTCTTCCAGATGTGGAGCATTTTTGGCAGGACAGGAGGAACACGACAGCCGGGGAAGAAAATGACCCAATGCCCTGGGAGCACCAAGAAAAACCTTGAATGATATTTCTCAGCCTTGCATTTCTTATTGTCGCTTAACTGTTGCAGTCGTTCAGGTTACACTGGCTCGCACACTCAGCCACCCAGCATTATTAAACTAATTAAATACATGCAAACATTCACGGAAGGCGGCTGCTAGTTGTCATAAAACCTGTTGAAACCTCTAGTCTGCAATAAACAGGAGTTTATAAGTAAGCTTCGGAAGGCGACTTTTTCTTGTGCAAATCTAAGGACATGCAATATTAACTCCCACCACATTTTGTGATGGAACAGGTATCTGGAACAGTGATTACAGATCAGCTATCTCTAATCGTGCAGTTAAAGCGTGCAATAAGCTGTTTTAGAGCAGTTGCTCATAGCTCGTAAAGTTGTATGGCTTTATCATGTTATAGTAATTCCAGTAAAGTGTTTCTGAAGTGTAACAAATATTTGCAACTAATTCATGCAGTGGTCTCGTATTCTGGACACATAGGTGAATGGTAACCTCAGATAAACATTTTCGTTTTTTTTCTAAATGGTAAAAGTGGACTTAAAAAAAATAGAAGTAAATATCAAGCTTTGCTAATCAAGGATAACATCAAATCCACCCCACCCCCTCCGTTTTTAAGATTCTGGTTAACGATAGACGTCCCATCTATTCCTTCCTGATAATTCAGTAAGGGGACTTTGTGAAAATCATGCCTTACTGATACATAATCCTTCTCTTGCTTATATATCAACTATTTTTTTTTTTACCTCATTTATTAATGAAATGTCGTTTGCCAGATTCAGTTACTTAACTGCAAGAATCGAAGCAGTGACTTATTTCCCTTTACACACACACACAAAAGAAAACTGCTTAAGCTATATATGTGCATGATTGTACCTGTGGCAGCTAATATTATCAGGAAATTACAGGAGCAGTTAGTTTCCCTAGTGGGTAGCAATTATCTGGTAATAACTTTTGCCCAGTGCATAATTGTTATTATAAAATGAATTTGGAAGTGTGTTAAATATTACATTTTTAAGCACTTCAGTACAATATTCAGCAGGCATTCTGGGGCAGCGAATGCTGGTTGACTGGCATTAACTTTTTTGTAGGCAGTGGAATAGGATGGGCCACGGGGGCCAAGGACTCACCAATATTGTCCCCAACACATCACTAGAGACCTTGGGGGGGGACAGGATCAGAGAGTTTGGTTAGTTTGGCCCCCAACCAAAAAGATGTTCTTCTGCCTCTGAGCAGGGCCGCCGAGAAGGGGGGCAGGGGGGACAAAATTCCCCTGACCCTGGCCTCCAAGGGGGGCCCAGTGCCGGGGTCAGGACGCCGGCGCTGCAGTTCCAGGTCTCACCTGCCTGCCTCTTCGGCTCCGGGCCCCCTGCATTCAAGGCGGCAGTCACAGATCGCCTCCCTTTGGGCCTTCCCTCCCTGTGTCCTCCCCTCGCGGAAACCGGAAGTTACATCAGACAAGGGCAGGACACAGGGAGGGAAGGCCAGAAGAGAGGCGATCTGTGACTGCCGCCTTGAATGCAGGGGGCCTGGAGCCGTGGAGGCAGGCAGGTGAGACCGCGGACTGCAGCGGTGGGGGGAGCAATGGGGGCGGCAGCAGTGGGGTGGCCTTGCCCCGGGCCCGGCCTAGTCTCTCGGCGGCCCTGCCTCTGAGTTACATGTTAACAGGGAAATTCTATATATGGCGCTCAAAGCTGCATGTGCAAATTTGGGTGTGTGCCCAATTTGCTTGAGCAATTTAATTGACTAACATGCCAATTAGCACCAACAATTGGGAGCTAACAATCAATTATTGGTGCTCGTTGGCAACAATTTGGGTTTACGTATGCATCTTGCTAGGCACTTATTCTATAAAGATGCACATGTAAATCTTTTAGCGCACAACTGTAAAGGAGGCATGGCTACGAGAAGGACATAGGTAGGCCAGGGGACTTCATGCACTGTTATAGAATGTGGGGGTATCTGCACCTAATTTATGCATGAGGATTTACCCCTAGGTTTCAGTTGGTATAAATCCTCATGCTCGAAGTTGGATGCAGATCCTGGCGCTACATGCCATTCTATAAACAACACCCAACTCGGAGTGCCATTTATAGAATAGTGCTCAGTGCTCCATTTTTTTCAACGCCCAAATTTGGGCACCATCTACTGAATCTATTCCTAAATGTAGGTTATATCCCTTAGGGAAGAAGCCTGTAATGCTGGGGTGGGACTCGAGTATTTAGGTTGTTCATTCCAAACATTTGGCTCCCTTCAGAAGTCATTGTGGAGGGGAATTTTACACAGCTTTTTGCAATGCAAATCCTGTATTTTATGCCGAAAAGGGCTTTGTAAAAACAATTGTGCAACCTTTTAAGTGAATAGAATGTAGGTGCACAAAAAGAGGTCCATTGATGTCCCCTGGTGCATAGTTTGGCTGGACTGGAGCTGAGGTGGAGCTGCCATGTCCACACCTATGGCACAAAATATGCAGGCACATGTATAGGGTACATAAATGCATTTACGCCATATTTGGAGCAGGTGTAAATTTGTGCATCAGCATTTGTACACAATTGGGGCTGGTTCTAGGAACCTATCTTCTAAAAGCACACAAGCATCTATGTTGCCTTTATAACATAGGGTTAAATAGGCACCTTTTGAAATTTCTCTCATAGGTATATAGTTATTAAATTGACTTTCCTTCCACCCCCCCTCCCCCCATGATGGCAATTTTCAAAGCCATTTCTGTGGGTAAAACAGTGCTTCACCCATAAAGATGGGCTTTTATAAAATTGCCGCCCTATGTACAGATAAAGTTACGTCCGCTCAGTCTGTATGCCTGTCACCTGACTCATAGTTTGGAGAGGTGTTTCTGAAAGCAGAGTTGGAATGGGGCTCACTCTTAACTTAAAAAATTTGTGTTCCCCAGATGACAGGTCTAAATGTGTATGCATAATTTCCCAGGGCTAATATTCAAAGCAAAAGTACATGTGTACTTTTGCTTTGAAAATCTGGGGCACAGTATGACCAGGCAAAATACTTTTCAGCAATACAGGGAGTCATCAAATTCCTTCCACTTCTTTCAGAATGTTCAACATGATAACTCCATAAAGAGCTTTATAAACTAAGATGATGATTTATGCAGCTTTATTGTATTTATTTTGCTCACACCTCTTTGAGTAGTAGCTCAAGATGAGTTATATTTAGGTACACAAGGTATTTCCTAGTCACTGGAGGGCTCACAATCAATAATTTTGTACCTAAGGCAATAGAGGGTTAAGTAATTTGCCCAAGTAGCAACAGTGGGATTTGAAGTAAGCATTGCTAGCTGGGAAGTCCAGTGCTCTAACCACTAAACTATTCCTCTACTCTTTAGATACATTCTGTTAAAGCCCTGGTTGGTTAAAGGCCTTCTACCTTATCAGCATGTTTAAGTACTCTTTCTGGGCCATAAACTGTCAGAAAATTCAATCCCCATTAGTCTTTATTAAGGTAATTTCCCAAAGCCATTTACCTTGATTAATACTGTCCTACTTGGATGTAAAGGCTGTATAAAAATTGCCCACCCTTTATCTTCCTGAATAGACAGTGTGGGGGGGGGGGGGGGAGGTCAGGGATGAGGGAGCAGGATTATTGGGGTTCTGGATTAGTGTGGGGGGATGATCAGGGGCCAAATCAGGGTAGTGTTAATTCAGATTGAGAGCTTTGTTGGGGGAATTGGGGGCAAGTGAGATCATGTATAGACCACCAGGCCCTTTATGATGGCCCCCAGGAGGATTGGGATATATGTTAGTGGCTTGGTGCTCCCAAGGAAGAAATATAACACCAGCACAGAGCTGGTGGTATCTTTTCATGAATAATGCAGCTTGCAACATTAAACACAAGTTGCATTATTTAATTTGCATAATAATGAGGTGCTTTGCATCCTTAAATCTCATTATTATTTAGCTAATATTGTGCTGCCAATATGTCCATTAAGGGCAAATAATGCATGTTATTTGACCAAAATCATACATTATTCTCTTAACACACATTGGCACGAATAGCTAAGTATGGACAAATACCAGTGTAAAAATAAACAAATAAGTTCACCCTGTTCTCTTACTCACTAGGAAATCTTACTGTTGGGAGAAAATCTGCATTCTTTTTCCACTGCAATTTCCATGTTTTAGATAAAATTAACAATGTTCCATAAGCTTTAGATAAACATAAAACTGGGTCCCTTTTTCAGATATGATGATGTATGCTTTGGAAAATAAGCAAAGCTAAAATAAATAAGCAAATTATATTTGATCATAAAATGAAAGAAATTAAACAAAACTTGATTTCTTGGTTCGGCGTTACTCTGCGGCACCTGCGAATAGGAAACCCAACAAGCAGAGGGAATGAGACTTTTACATCAATCACAAAAGTTAAAAAAGGTATGTTGTCTTTTCAAAAAATAAAAAGAAGGAAAAGTAAAAGACTGAGGCTGGCTTTGCCAGTTTTATGATTTGTGTAGCCTGCTTGTTGGCTTTCTAGAGCAGTAGACCATGACAGGACAATGCCCCTTACTCACATGCAATTTTTCTGTGGCATTCCTCATATTTATCGTCAGTTATGGCTTGGTTTCTAAGTGACACATCTTTTCTTCTTCTTTTGTGGTAGAAGGTAGAAATGGAACAATTATGCAGTGCTGTGATGTGTGCATAGAATTCCTGTATCTTTTTTACATATCAATTACTTGTGTCTGGAATGACACATGCTATATCTCTACTGGAATCGTGCAGGTGTACTAACAGTTTGCTTTGCATACAGCATAGACATGTTTAGAAGTTTTCCATAGTTCTCTATAATGGGATTGCACAGCAAGTCACGAGCAGTTCACACCTGAGGGATTAGGAAGGGGCAGCAAAACTGAACTTCTCTTCCCTGGACTCTGATGCTCAGTAAGAACCCTATAGTTCGTATTTAGAGGTGCTTGGGAACCTGAGAAATAAAATGCTTGCTTCGGTTTAGAAGTGAATGAACAGCATCATTATAGATATATAGTGCTATAGTGCGGCACTGAACAGATGTGCAGGATTAAAGCACCACACGGGGCCAGTGCACGGGGACCGGATTATTATTATTATTTATTACATTTGTATCCCACATTATCCCACCTTTTTGCAGGCTCAATGTGGCTTACAATTCATTGTGGATACTGGAAATAGAAAAGAATGTACATTTGGTTTTACAGCAAGTTTTAGGTGCATTATGGTGAAATACATAGTGCTGGAAATAGAAAAGAGTATACATTTGGTTTAGCAGACGTTTTGGGTACATGGTGGTGAGATGCGTGATAGTGTTAAAGCCATAGACGTTAGGTACATGATAGTATGAAAACAAAAGACATTAAAGAACATTCCTGGATATCTTAAAGAAAGTAGAGTTACGTGTGTTGTTCTTTATGATATATGGATGCCCTGGCAAGACCTGCCAGCTCACTTGTTGCTCACCAGCGCTCTTCGTCCTCTTTAAGGCTGTTACCTTGAGTATGCTCAAAACATGTGGTCAGCTTCCAAGCAACCACATGTTGTGACTGTGCTCACAGTACCAGACTTAAGAAGAAAGAGGAAGAACAGTAGGGAGCCTGCTGAACAGGATCCTGCTGTCTTGACAGCCAATCTCAATTCTTCTGCTGTTGGGGCATGGGGGATTTCCTGCCTGTCATGCTGCTCTACCAGCTGGCTCTATTTGCTCTTTTGCCACCTCCTAAGTTTTGGTGCCCTGGGCAACTGCCTAGTTTGCGTCATAGTAGGGCTGACCACATTCAGCAGGGTTAATGGCAGTGCTGACTTCCTTTACAGAGGACACACTAATATGTCTCATCCTTGTTCTGGAACAATGACCCCTGGAGATGAAAGGATAGTTTGTTTGTTTTTTCCCTATGCCTCTTTTATCCCTAGGCTGTCTTCTGAGACTGTCAGCAGTGATGCTGATTTGTACCAATTGTGTTGGTGGTTTTATTGCTGTTGGTATCTATCTTGTGCAAGCTGGATTCAAACTGCCAAGTCATTTCTCAGCAGTCCTTATGCTGTAACGCTGTTAATTTAATTTTGCTACATAGCTTAGCAGTCTCTTTGAAGAGTTCTAAACAGAGTGTGCTATGTTATCTCTAGGATTCATTCCATGATTTTAGTATGGATAATAGGAGATGCTGAAGTGTCACACAATGTGTGTGTGTGTGTGTGTGTATGTATGTGTGTGTATGTGAAACAAGGTGGGAAAGGAGAAAAGTGTGGGAAGGAGAGGGGGTTGACAGAAAATTTTACCAGAGGGCCTGTTAACATGTTCATTGCAAAACAAAATTTTGAAGCTGTCTGTGGAGGGACTTAAATCATTAAGATTTTGTTTTGATTGTACTTTTAAGCTGATTGTTGGTTCATTTTTTTGTTTATTGATTATATATGTTTTATTGTTACCCACTTTGGGTTAAGGCGGTATTCAAATGTAAAAATAAATACATACTTTTACAGATTAACACATTCAGTTTCATGTTAATGCCATATTCAGAGTCTGTCCTCTGTTTAATATTAGAATAATATTTTTGGTCTATATTTTATAGTGAATCTATGCTAAACTGTGTTACTGTTTTATTGCTGTTTGTATAGTAAAAGTGAAAATAAATGCAAATAGTTAAATGCTTTCAATGAAAATGTGGGTTTTATTTGTTAGGCAAAAGACTTCAAGTAAAATGCTTGACCATCGAAAGTCAGCAATATGATTGGTTCAATAATATCATATCTACATGTGTAAAAACTGTTTCAACACATGGCTGTAACTTCACCACATGGCCTACATCACAATCCAAAGAATATTCCCCAGCTTCATTTTCAACTTGATTTCCATTTTATGGCTCTCACATTTGTAAGTAAAATAGATTTTTCCAGGCAATATTCAGTCGGAGGCAATAGGCTGTTTTTTATGCTGACTGCTGTGGGTAAATTGGGCCCCAATTTTCAATGCAGTATCATGTCCAGGCACCAACATTAAATATGAGGGTCTGACTAGACAGAAAATAGCTGCTGGAACTTATGCAGGTCCCAGCTAAATATAATCTGAGACACACATAAGCAGAGACCACACATCTACTCTCCTGTCCCTCTAGTTACCAGCAGAACCCTGCTCTGACCTTCCTATCAATAGCAGAATCTCTCTCCTGACCCCCCAATCACCAGCAGAATCCTCTACCACCAGCAAAGCCTCCTGCCAATCCCCCAATCACCAGTAGAACCCCCTCATGACTCCACAAGCAGAACCCCCTCCCACCCCACCCTAAGCTTCAGCAATCTCCCCCCCCCCCCCCCACAAGCTACCTATCATCTCTGGTGGTCTAGTAGTCCATGGAGCAGGAGTTACCCCACTTGCTCCTGCCTCTCATAGTTCTTCAACTAAAATGGCCATCACGGCATCTAGTGGTAGTCTTATGGTACTAGTGGTAGTACAGCAAGACTACTGCAAAAGGTCATGGTGGACATTTTGTTTGAGGAACTGCTAGGGGCAAGAGTGAGTGGAGTTTGCTCCTGCCACATGAATCACTAGACCACCAGAGATGATAGGTAGCTTGGGGGGGGGGGGGGGAGATTGCTGAAGCTTAGGGTGGGGGTGGGAGGGGGTTCTGCTTGTGGAGTCATGAGGGGGGTTCTACTGGTGATTGGGGGATTGGCAGGAGGCTTTGCTGGTGGTAGAGGATTCTGCTGGTGATTGGGGGCCTTGAGGAGTGCCTGCTGGGACTCAGAGTAGGGATGGGAGGAAGCTCTGCTGGTGATCAGGAAGGAGTTCTGCTGGTGGTGAGGGTGGGAGGGCATTCTGCTGGTGATGGGGGGAGATTTGGAACAGGGTTCTGTTGGTGTTTGGGGCAGGAGGGGGTTTTGCTGTGATTGGTGGTGAGAGGGAGCTCTGCTGATGAATAGCAGTGTAAGGGGGGTTCTACTGGTGACTGGGGGGAATCAGGAGGGTGGTTCACAGCATGTTGCATGGGGGGTTGGAAGAGAGGGGTGATGAGCTTCAGGCCACCACTGACAGGGACAAGCCAGGAACTATGCAGGTGCCAGCAGTATTCAGTGCCATTGCCTACATAGCTAAGTGACCAAATAGGACTTCACAAATAGCAGACCTAACCTTTATCAGTTAGCTATGCTGGTGACGGCACTATAGGGGAGATTCTATATATGGTGCCTAAAAAAAAGAATCGGTGCTGAAATCAATGCCAACTAAGTGCATTCTATCCGATTATAGAATATGCTTAGTTGATATTTTAGTGCTTAAATCTACGTGCATCCATTTACACCAACAAAAACATGGTGTAAATTCTGGTGTATAGATTTAGGCGTACTGGGCCATATTCTATAACTACGCATGTAAATTTCGGAATGTCCACGAATTCCTATTTCCCCACCTATAACCATGTCCCTTTTTGCCTGCATTCATTAGAAATTCGGCAAACATCATTAAAGAATACGCTTAGCGACTTGTGCGCCTAAATTCTAATCAGTGACAGTGCTTTTTATTGCTTGTTAAGTGCTATTATCGGTGCTCATTAGCTTGTTACGCTGTGCGCATTGTAATAGAATCCATGCTGATTTTGGCGTGGATCTCTAGACATGCTATATAGAATCTGGGGGTAAGTGAGTGCTAACTGATACTTCAGTGCCATCACCCGCATACTTGTCCCAAGCTCTCATGAATTCAGATACTGTTTTCGTCCTCACCACCTCCACCTGGAGGCTGTTCCATGAAGTCACCATCCTTTCCATAAAGAAAAATTTCCTCAAGTTACTCCTGAGTCTATCCCCTTTCACCTTCATTTTATGCCCCCCTCGTTCCAGAGCTCCCTTTCTGTTGAAAGAGACACTCCTCCTGTGCATTCATGCCATGGAGGAATTTTAATGTCTCTATCATATCTTCCCTTTCCTGCCTTTCTTCCAATGGATATGTATTGATATCTTTAAGTCTGTCCTCATACACTTTATGATGAAATCCTCTGACCATTTTAGTAGCTGCCCTCTGAACTGACTCTGTCCTGTTTATATCTTTTTGAAGGTGTCTCCAGAACTGTACACAGTATTCTAGATGGCCTTACCAGAAATTTATATAGAAGCATAATCACCTCTCTTTTTCCTACTGGCGATTCATGTCCCTGGCTTTTGCCATCTCCTTTTCTACCTGTGCCACCTTAAGATCATCACATATGACCACATACAAGTCTCCCTCTTCTTTACTACACATAAATACTTCATCCCCTAAACTGTATCACCCCTTTGAGTTTTTGCAGCCCAAATGCATGACCCTGCGTCTGCGCCATCTCTGTGATCTCCAGGTATGAACTCTAATTCTATTAGTATGTTTGAATATGAGACAAACCACAGTAATATATAATCATTCAGAACTATCGCTTTCCAGACTAGGCTGGCTCAAAGATATTCGAAACTGTAGGCAAACTTTCAGCCATCCGCTCCCCTCCCCACCACCAGGACAGCTGAAGGCAATCTACTGCCTGAGGCAAGGGATGAGATTGTCCTCCCTCAGAGCTCTGAGTAGGGAATTAGATGGGAGTATTGGACAGGTGAATGCCTCAAGAAAAGAGAATGCAACTTTTATATTTTTGCAGTCGCTGTTTGAACTCAGAAAAAATCATAGCAGTTACATTTTTTAGACTAGGACTCTAATTAAAAAAACCCAAACAGTGACCCTTGATCCTATTGTCATGTCCCCTACCTCAAGGCAAGCGGCATCCTCGGGCTGCGCAGTGTCCCGCCGACACGCACACTTGACTGGCACAGCCCTGAGCCATGTGTGTGTGATTCTTCTCTGGCTGCAGGCTCTTTGATTGCTTTGCTTCCACTCACCTGGGTCTGCCTGGCTTCCCTTGCTTCTCTCCTTTTGGTCTTCCGGTTCCTCCTTCCTCTGCTCTTGTCTTATGGCTGTGCCCTTTCTCCCTGCTGATGTCAGACGCCAGCACTTTATCAGCTGAGCTCTCCCTAGATTCCTTGCTTCGGCTTCTACTTTGGTAGGTGTTACTTGCTCAGTAGTGTGCTTCTCCTCTACTTTGTTCTTCGCTACTGACTCTGCCTGTTCCTGGATTACTCTCGTGTCTGCTGCCTGCCTACTGACTCTGCCTGTACCTGGATTACTCTCGTGTCTGCTGCCTGCCTACTGACCTTGCCTGTACCTGGATTACTCTTGTGTCTGCTGCCTACCTACTGACCCTGCCTGCACCTGGATTACTCTCTTGACCTGCTGCCTGTCTGTCCATCACATTCATAACCCCTCTTCCTGCTCCATCTCGTAAGCCCAGCAGGCCGCCCGCACCTAGGTGCTCAACGTCTGGAGAATGGCGGTCAGCGCAGGCTGGCAGTTCACCTCCCACTGCACAGTAACCAACTCCTGTGGCCTCCCACAACTGCCTTTAAGTGCTGGAAAGGTTGGCTTTTGTATCTTCCCAGTCCATGCTGGCTTGCTCCTCTAAGTGAGGAAGTTCTGGAGGCAGGTCCTTTTCCTCCTCCACATACTCCATAGGTTCAGTTAGCTCTCCTCAGACCTTCTCCTCTCCTACACTTCTGAGAGCTTTCAGGAGATCTGCCCTCTCCTCCTCACAGCTGGGAGGAATTATACATTGATTCCGCAACCACGGAAATTGGGCTTCTTGACTGCTGCTCCCTCTGCTGGTAGCTGGAGTAACTGGCCCCCATTTCCTGGAGTTACTTCCATTCCTGCTAATGTTGGAGGTCCCTTCCATGTTTTTGGGCCCACTCCTCTCTTTCAGTCTCCCAAGGGATTCTGGATATGGTAGCTCTGGGGTTGGTTGCTTCTGTCTATGGTCATGTTTACCTGCCTTATCACAAAATAGATATGATATGATGTCAGCACAGCACAAATGAAACACCTTAAGCATGCATTAGAACATTCAAACAATGTAGACATGATGCTAACGCTGTTTATGCAATACAATGAAGCATCTTAATAGGTCCTTACAAAGAAACCCCATGCTAACAGAATACCTGACCTTGGTCACACATACTGAACACAGATAGAACAGATAGACCCCCACAAAGTATGGAATAAATTATCAGAAAATAAAAATAGAAATCATGAAGTGCAACACCAGAGAAATAGAAACATCAATGTATTTCACCCTATATTATGCAAATTATAAGAATAGCAGATATAAATAAGGAGTGCTCAAGCAGAAAATCTTTGTTTGCAGGTTTGTTTGTTTTTTTCATTTTGTTTTTAAACATTTATGGTTGAGGGCAATTTTGTTAATTAAAATGTAACTGCAGCCAAAGCAGCTCATGGCCAATCGCCCCATGTCGAATGACAACCCAGACCTGGGTGACAACCTGTTCCTCCCTATGAGCATCACCCAACCCACCCCTGGCCCCCACTAACCCCCTCCTATATATCACCTCCACAGTAAAGAGGCAACTGAGCTCCTCCCAGAACACCCCAGATATCCAGCATCTTCCTTTCTCTACTTTTAGAATAAAGAGGAGAAAATATTTTTCACTCAAAAAATAGTTCAGCTCTGGAACGCATTGTCGGGAGATGTGGTACAGCCATGGGAATAGACATACCTATCACTAACTTGTCCAGCACTATCTTAACTGATAGCGTTAAGCATTTCTGAGTTTAAAAAAGGCTTGGACAAGTTCCTGGAGGAAAAGTCTATAGTCTGTTATTGAGACGGACATGAGAGAAGCCACTGGTTGCCCTGGGATTGGTAGCATGAAATGTTGCTACTAATTGGGTTTCTGCCAGGTACTTGTGACCTGGTTGTTGTGTGCAGTATGTCCCTGTTCTTCCCTACCCAATGTCCAGCATCTCCTCTGCACTTCTCTGTAATTATGTAATCATGTTATAATTATGGACATTATAATTATGTTATTTTACCATGTTTTGTGTGCTGAATCAGGTTTCCCATATAAGGTTGATAATTCAAATGTTAATTCACTGTTAAACTGTACTCCGCTAAGAACTTGTCGGTTAAGCAGAATATAAATGCATAATTTAGGGGTCCTTTGACTATTCTGCAGGAGAAGGGCCCAGCGGTAGCAGTGGGGGCCATTTTTCCTGTGCACCAGGGCCTTTTTTTTCCACAGCTGGTAAAAGCACCCCTCTCAAAATGGTCACGCAGTGAGAGAATTCTTACCGCGTGGCCCTGCAGCAGGAAGCCCTTAGCGCCACTCATAGAGGGAATTGCCGTTTACTGTCGTGTTATTTATCGCTACACAAGCCATATACCTTGGAAGCTGTTCTCTGTTGAAAGCACAGAGTGAAAGTGTGTTGTGGTATCAGACTGAGCTACAAACAGCAGAGTGCTGAAAGCTGGAAGCTTGATTGAGCTGCAGTCTGCACCTGAGAGTAATCAGTCAAAGCTTCTGTGCAAAAGTGAAAGTAAGATTGCTGCTGGTGCTGGAGCAGCCAGGGAAAGCTAGTCCAGATTCCAGGAGTGGCGCTGGAAGTGGAACTGCTAAGCTGGCTCTAGGAAACTGCAGAGCAGAGCAGAGAAGTAGTTAAAAGCTGTGCATAGAGAAAAGTATTAAAGACTGAACTGTTGCCAGAGAAGCTGCAGCTGGGGCAGATCTGGAACTTGATTTGGAGTGACAGGAATACAAACAAGGCTGGAGGAGCTCCAGGCCTTGGAAATGTCCTTAAGCTACAGAGAGGAGCAGCTGGAGAAGTTGAAGGTTAAGACGCAGGAAGTTCTGTCTCTAAACTGTGACAGAGAGCAGGAGGTCAGAGAGTTGAAGAACTATCTGAAGCAGAAGACAGAGGTTACCCAGCTGCAAAAGCAGGTAACCTGTGTGAACTCCTCCACTGAGACACTGCAGATACAGGCAAAGGGGTTACTTGCTGAAGTGGAGAAGGCAAAGAAACTCACCTGAGTTGCAGAGGAACAATGGGAGAAGGCCTTGGCTGAAGTTAGCCAGTCATGTGAGTGGTGCCGGCATCTGGAACTTCAGGTGGAAGAGCTGCACTGCAAGGAAACCCAGCTTGAAGGGGAATACTACATGCTGGTGAAGGAGAAAGCCAGTTGTGCAAGAATACAGGAGGAAGTAACCTGCAGGGTGAAGGAACTGCAAGAACAGTTAGGAAGGAGTGTCCCAGCTGACCAAAGAAATGCAGAAAGGGCTGACCAAGGAAGTAGCAAAGAAAGTCCAGCTACTGGAAGCCAATGATGGAAAGCTGATACAGCAGCAACAAGCAATTCAGGAGTTGAAGGGCCAAGTTAGCCTGTTGACAGTCCAGACTGAGGACTATCAGGTTAAAGAAGAGGTGGCAGAAGATGAAATAGAACAGCTGCAACAAGATTTGGCAGCAACAGTGCCATTGTGGCAGTATACTGGGCTGCAAGGGCAGCTAACAGAAGTCTTGCAAAGTTGTGAGGAGCTGAAAGCAAGGACACAGGCTCTGGAGGACCTGAATGATAGGCTCCAGAGTAAAGTGCAAGAGTTGAGCCTCCAGAAGGAGGGAGCCTGTATGAGAGAAAAAGCAGCGCCGTAAGAGTGTATCAGGTTAGCAGAAGCGAATGGGTTATTGACCTGTCAGCGGACAGAAATGCAAGAGAAGATGTACATGGAGTGTGTCAGTTTGCAGGAACACCAAGAAAAGGTGTTGGCATTGAGTACAAGAGTGCAGACACTGCAACTGATAGCTGTAAAGATACCACCGCTAAAGCACACGTCATGTAATGAATAATACATTAATGTGATGTCACTCATAATGTTAGAAATGTAACAAAAGACCAGCTGTCATTTTTTCTCTAATAGTGTTAGCTGGAGTAGGTGTTGGAAGTATGTGGCATACTGGTAATGTTGATTTTCTGTGTTTCATCATGGCAATTGTTTATATGTGAGCAGTGGTATTTTTAACTTTAAATTTTTAACTTAAAATTTTTGTCTGTTTGATACCATGATGTTCCATTAGCCTATGCATTATTGCCTTTGCTATGGCTTTTTCTGTTTTCAATCATTTGGGGACTTTCATATCCATACACTTTTTTGCACAAAAGTTTGTTCACCCATCGACTCTTGATGCCCACAGTGAAAGCACAAGATATCAGTTTGATTTATTTTGTTTCATCTACATTATTGAGTTTTATTTTTTACCGCTAAGGAGTGATGTTGTGTTGATACAATATTCATCATGTGACGTGGACTTAGACTATCAGTCCGTTTATCGCGGCAGTGTTTTATATGTTGGTAGTTTGTGGTACACCGTATGTGACATTGGACTCCTGATACAGGCCAAGTGGCCGAAACACAGGCCCATGTCGAGTCTTGCCTTCTTTTGATTAAAGTTTTGACAGCACCATTACTGACTCTGTGTGGTTTCATTGTCATCTTCTCTGTATCTGATCATCTGTGCTAGTGTGTAAGGATTGGTTCTTCTGTTTTGCTGGCATATCAGCATTACCACCATGGATACAGTTTTGTACATGGCCAAGCATAGGACAAGATGCTAATACACAATCTATCAGATCCTCCTAATAGTACATGACTAGCATGCACAAGTGACCCATTGGGGGGGGGGGGGTGACCTGGACAACAAGTGTGCATGGGCCTCTCATGGGTGACCAGCCATTCTGATGGACTCAGTATTCCATCAGTAGCTAGAGGCACAGATCGGGAAATATGGATGCAGATACTGGTAGACAATTTGCATATCATAGAGTGGCTGTAATTGGGTGTGAGTGCACTTACTGTGCCTCTTTCCACATACCACACACCAATGGCTGTTCCCCCTTCAGTCTCCAGATAAAGACTATCCTGTTGTCCTCTTTTATGGCACACAAACAGAGTAGGACTAGGCCATGAGTCTCCAGTAGTTCAAAAGAAATTTTGTTGTCCAATGTACCTCATATAAAAATGTAAAAAAGCAAACCTTATCAACTAATTTCCATACTCTTTTTCCCCCTACTTTTAAAACTTGAACTTTGTACCACAGTATTAACAGCCTCTAGTAGGCACAGCAGGACCTAGTTTAGACTTAGGGGAAATAAAGAGAGAGAAAAGCACAGCAAGAACTAGTTTAGACTTAGGGGAGAAAGAGAGAGAGAGAGAGAGAGAGAGAGAGAGAGAGAGAGAGAGAGAGAGAGAGAGAGAGAGAGAGAAGCATTATTAACTAGTTTCCATAGTGTACAACCTTTTTCCCATAGTTTTAAACTGAAACTTTTTCTAGAGATAGAAACTTAACAGCCAAAGAACTTTAAAAGGATAGCAGGAAGGCTCAAATCTTGTTTTAAAAGACAGTTATTTTCCGTTCTTTGGTTGCTGGAGAGGTAGTAATGCTACTGACCTGAATTAGGTGTTAATTAAGGTGTGAGGAAGTAGAATATTTACAGAAGTTATTAAGGGTAATCTGATTACTGAGTTAGCTTGAAAGGGTCTGTTTGAAGCAGTCCCCTTAGATTTAAAACTATGTAAACAGGAATGACCCCACTTAACTTTCTTTTTGAGAAGTTCTGAGAGAAGAAGACATTTCTCTGATAAGTGAACATTATTTTGCTTTGTGCTTTGGGAATTTAAAGATTGGGGTTTAAAGGAGGAATTGTAGGTTAGTGATAGGCAGAAGAAAAATATAAAAAAACAAACTTTATCAACTAATCTCTATACTCTTTCCCCCCTAGTTTTAAAACTTGAACTTTGTACCACAGCATTAACAGATAGACTCTAGCAGGCACAGCTTGAACTCTCAGCAGCTATTTTGAATCAGCGCTGGAAGAAAGACAGTCTGTGGATGTGCTGGGCAGAAAAATGAATTTTTGGTAGAAATGTATGTTCTTCAACCCTGTCTCCTTACATTGGGCTTCTTTTAACTGACTGAGTGCCCGGTCTGTTACCCTGCAGTGGGAGTTCAGTAACAATGCAGGGAGGTCAGCAGCTAACTCTGCAAAGTTAGGGATGAACTTCCAATAATATCCTATTAGGCTTAAAAATGCACGTAACTACTCCTTGGTCTGGGAAATCTATACATTTTGAATTGCCTCTACCTTTGAGGGCATAAGTTTTACCCAACCTCCCCCTATATAGTGGCCTAAACATTGTACCTCTTTTTGACCCAGGGCACATTTCTTCAGGTTTAGTGAATCCTGCTGACCCAAGGGATTCACATACAGCTGCCACTTCTTTTAAATGTTCCTCCCAACTACTGAAAAAAATGACCACATCTTCCAAATAAGCCCAGGTATATACTTGATGCGGTCTTGGTATTTGGTTCATAATTCTTTAAGAGAATCCGCCAAGGTGGAGACCTTGAACGTTCCGTGAGAAACCACAAAACGTGTAAACAGAAAAGGGTGGGAAGTTGACCACGGACACCAGAGACTGGAAAAAAATGGACTTAAAAACAAAAATGTTTATTTAAAAAACGTTTATTTAAAAAAGGACTCAACATAAATGTTGTGTTTTGGCCGCTAGACCTGCATCAGAAGTCTACAAGTAAATATATATATATATATATATATATATATATATATATATATATATACTGTATATATATATATATATATATATATATATATATATATATATAAAAGACTAATAATAAAGTAAAATGTATATATATAAAAATGTACAGTAAAACAATATACATGTATAATAATGACATCAATGATGTCACCAAACATATTAACAAATTATAAAAAAATTATAAAAACAAATTGTAAAAAAATTGTATACAGTTTTTTAATAATTTGTTAATATGGTCAAACTTTCCACACATTTTTCACCGTAATGTTTTATTATATGAGTCATTATGTTTGGTGTCCTATTTGTCTTTAATCCACCCAAGGTCAGAACCTTAAAAGCACCTTAGACATGTCTATCTACCTCAGTAGAACATGATTAAGGGAGAAAAGTATAACACAGAACAAAATTGATAGCTTACCAGCATTTCCCAAATGTTACCCCTCTGAAAACATCATTTCACATAATTTCATTAAAGCTGTAAATGGGCAGCATGTGGGTAGTAATGGAAAAGATAATTTGTGCCCTGGTTTCTGAAGTGTTTGGCTTTAGCAGACTTTATTAGCCTTACCCATAGAAAATGGGCTTCCTGTGATTTGAGCACATCTCTGGCTTTTTTGGGGTATAGCACAGGGTGGTCTTTTAACCCATATTTCAGAGATTTACCGTTCTTGTCCTTCTTAGAATGGCTATAATACTTTCTAGCCAATTGGGTTCTTATTACTACAAGGAGCTAGGATGTACATTCGTTAGCACATATTCAGTTTGCACATTAAAAAAAATGTTACTGTATTCAAAATCAATCGTAGACATATAAACATACATATACAATCAATTTGTGTATATTAAAGAGCTCTAACCTGCATACAAAAAATTATTAAAATGAATATGTGAAACAATATGATAAAAACACCACAAAATCAGGAAAAAAAAGGCACCTGAAACAAAATGAGGCAAATTTTATTTTATTTGCCTGTGCACAGCCTGACAAGGACCCAAAAAGTGATGGTAGCTTCTCTTGGATATCAGCAATCATTCCTTCTTGACATGAATGTGTACAGGGAAAATGTTTGGCTCTCAGTTTGTTTTATGAATCAATTGTCCATTCAATTCCTTTTTGGATTCAGAATGATTTGTGTCCATTAAAGTAAATGGTTCCCATCCATTTTCAATGAGACTTGCTTAAAGCTTGCTGACAGACGTCTACAACAAAGGAAGTGACAGTACTGTAAGATATTAAGAGTGGCATGAAGATCCCACAGTACCAGGAGAGGAGCAAGAGGCACTAACAGTACCATTAATATTCCAAGTTACTATGAGAAAGGTGAACTGGCATAAACACTGGAATGAAAACCCCAATGGGGATGGGGTAAAGCAGCACCAAAATTAATGGGAGCACTCCAAGGTACTAGGAGAGGGGGAAAAGACACATTAACATTGGAATGGGGTGGCTGACGGCAGCTTGGATGATACACCCTTTGCTTGTCTTCTCTTTCTTTCCTCCTGTTCTATTTTGTGCCTTGTTTATCAATAATATTGTAGTTCCTTTCCTTCTGTTATACATATATTTGTTTTGTAAACCTCTTTGATTGCTCTGCCATGAAGATATTATATCAAATACCTAATAAACAATAATAAACTGAAGAACTCAAAGCACTGGAAGAGGAGTAAAGTCACACCAATAATGGAGCATCAACAGAATTATTGCCAGTTTTGGTGGGAAAATGGGTTCATTTAAAGGGTGCATGAAGAAGTATCCAAGTGTCTCTATAAAGAGAATAGAATTTAACAGGAAAATTGGAATGCAGCCTAAAATTTCATCTTTACTGTTTGTCTGTCACAAAGGAGTTATTGTTGATGAGTTCCAAAGCCAGCTTCTGGGACAATAAAATTGTAACATCTGAAAGAAGCAGACTTTCTCTTTGCTGTAGCTTTTCTGCTGCTGGTACTTGGCGTGCAGCATGGTGTCCCCATCTCAGCACCCTCCCCTGAAACCAGCTCTATTGGGTGTTGGGTTTCTAAATGATAGAGCATGCTACTGTTAGAAAGATAATCCAGTAACTTTCCTGTAGCATGGGCCTACTGACAGTAAATGCATTTTACACACACACTGATCCTAAAGCACTCTAAGATGCTTCCACAACATTTATCCTTTACAGGATTCTGTCTCTGCATTCTTGGAGGCTGTTACTGCTGGAACTGATGCTAAGGCTGGATCAGCCCAAGTAAAAGAACATAAGAATATAAGAATAGCCATACTGGGTCAGACCAATGGTCCATCTAGCCCAGTGTCCTCTTTCTAGCAGTGGCCAATCCAGCTCACAAGTACCTGCAGAAACCCAAATAATAGCAACATTCCATACTACCAATCTTGAGGCAAGCAGTGGCTTACCCCAAATCCATCTCAATCACAGACTATGGACTTTGTCTCCAGGAACTTGTCCAAAACATTTAAACCCAGATACGCTAACAGCTGTTACCATATCCTCCGGCAACAAGTTCCATCATTCATACTCTCTACTACCTGTTCTTCCTGATGGGGTGGGAGGAACAGGGTGCTCGGCCCTGGCAGTATCAATTTTTATCTGCTGTGCCTATAATGCTAGCAACAAGGGATGGGCTGTCATTTGCTACAACATAGGAAATGTTAATGATATAGCACGTTATTGCATGTTGTGGTTATTTTTGTTTTGTTTTGTTTTTTGTTTGCTGATAATAGTACATACTCTGGCTGATATACAAAAATGAAGACTAACCAAAACAAAGCAAATTGAATAATGCTGCCTCCACTGTATGCAAATCTCTCTCATGAATATTCATTGTGGATATCCCAAAAAGCTGACTGGCTGGGATACCTCCAGGATCAGGTTTGGAAATCACTGCCTTAGAGTAATGGTCCAAAGGGGTATGTGGGGGGGGGGGGGGGGGGGGGGGGGGGTTGGACCAGAAGATAAAGTTTAAATTTGGGAAGGGGGTTTGATAAATACATAAGTATTGCCATACTGGGAAAGACCAAAGGTCCATCAAGCCCAGCATCCTGTTTCTAACAGTGGCCAATCCAGATCACAAATACCTGGCAAGATCCCAAAAAAGTACAAAACATTTTATACTGCTTATCCCAGAAATAGTGGATTTTCCCCAAGTCCATTTAATAACGGTCTATGGACTTTTCCTTTAGGAAGCCAATAAGTACATACGTATTGCCATACTGGGAAAGACCAAAGGTACTCTAGAAGCTCCCTCCAAAAGCTATCTCCACCTGTTGTTAGCATAGTGGTCACTGTACACTCCTACATTCTGAAAAGTACAGGAAAAAGCAAGATCACTACAGACGTTCGCTCTGACTACCAGTGATGTAACGCTGTAGTAAAATCTACATTGGTTAAGATACACTGTTTTCTTGGTAGTACTCTGAAGGTTGCAGGAAAAGTATGCACGTAAACTCTTAAGGCGGGGTGGGCAACCTTGGCCCTCGAGGTCTACAACCTAGTTGGAGTTTCAAGATTGCCACAATGAATATGCAGGAGACCTTTTTGCTCACCTCTGCTCTAAGGGACTACAATTACATGCCATAAGATTCATGTTAAAATGTATACAGGTTAAGTGAATGATTGGAGAACCATCCTATCAGTACATCTTCTAATCAGAAGGGACAGCAGTACTGGATGGATGCCATGGTGGTTGTGACTGTGGTATCAAAAGTATAATTGTTGAGGAAAACATTGATTGGTCTAAGATTTTGTTCATAGTGTTGCAAATTTGCACTACTGTTGGTGATACTATTATTTAAAATTATTTTTATTTTTATCATGTACTGTTCACCCACAATTATTGCAATCGTAGGGCTACACAAGAAGGTTCGCAAACTCTTACACAGGGAAACACTGTATAAATTTGCGCTGTGCTTGTATGTTTCCCTGCAGAGTGCTTTTTGGGCGGGTTATAACTCTAGTGGACAGTGTCCTAAATATGCCTCCATAACGGCTTCCTTGGGCCATATGTTTCAGAGTTGTCCAAAGGTTCATCAGTTTTGGCGGTACATGATGCATTCCCTTCAGACTTGGTGGATATGTACTATGACATTGGACCCCCCTGCTGTTGTTTGGGCAGTTTGTTTTGAGCGATCCTGTGCCCCGGGGTTTTCACCTTTTTCTTCAAAGAACAATTTTGCTTGGACAAAAAGCTATCCTTTTTTTACCTGGCTAAGCACTGAACCTCTGTCTCTTCAATGATGGCGTAACTATCTTATAGAGCACTTATGCCTGGAGCGAGTACAAGTGACTGAATTTCAGAGCCCTAAGGTCAGGTTTTTCAATCTACTTGTATGCCCTTTTGGTTGTCTTTATCACAACAGGCTCGTAGTAGATTTTTAAACATTTAACTTAGAGCTCTTACTTGGGCGCAGCTTTGTGTTATTCTCTTGCAGTACTGGTAATTTGAATTTTGTTTTGAAATAAGGGGGGGGGGGGGGGAAGGAGGTTTAATATTGAATATCTGTGAGTGTTACCTGGTTATCTTTTCTGTTTGTTTTCTTGCTAATATAAACAATTTAAACATAACATTATTTTTATTAAATATATGAATTTTCCAAGTACTGGGTATATACATTCCGGTTTCATTTTTATCCACTTAAATAAAGTATTGTGTGTGTGTAGAGTAAATTCACTTCCAGCCCTGGCCCCATCCCCACAGTTCACTTCTGGCCCTGGCCCTGGCCTCGCCCCCACATGTGGCACTGGCCCCAGCCCCAGTTCCACTTCCTTTCTGTCTACAAATTAAGCCCTGTTGACACCTATTATTTTTCTAGCATAAGCTTCTTTCTCTGAAGTACAAGTGAGAAATGATGTGAGTCTCAGATTTATAATGACGTGATAGTCAGCCATGGATCAGCATAAAATCTGTTTTACTGTTCTGGGATCTTGCCAGGTACTTGTGACCTGGATTGGCCACTGTTGGAAACAGGATACTGGGCTTGATGGACCTTCGGTCTGTCCCAGTATGGCAATGCTTATGTTCTTATGAAGAAAGTGATGCTGGGATAGGTTTGTTTGGCTGCTTAAGAGATTCAGCATGGTATGACAGGTGGCTCCTGTTTCTTCTATGTCCCTTCCTAAGGGGTTCCACTCTATCTGGCTGCCAGGTTCACCAGGAATTAAACCTGTGAGCCTCAATGTCAAAGGTTGGAGACCTACAGCTGAAGCCATAAGAGCTGCCCAGGTAAAGAAGAAGCCAGTAAGTAGTTATTCTTTAGGGATCAGAGTCATAGGCACTGCCCTGAAGGAGCCCAGCAAAGTATATTTTCTTGATTATAGACCAAATTCTGCTCCAATGGGCTCCTCCAGAGTAATATCTCTGTCTTTGCTCCCTAAGTGTGTAGTCTCCGTCACTTCAGCTGCAAGTCTCTAGCATCCATTCTCAAGGGTCATGGGCTACATCTTGAGTCTTACACTGGCCAGGTAAAAACAGTGCTGTTTTCCTGAATCCATAGACTATAATAGTCAGTGCATATTTTCTAGCGAAAAAGGTGCCGGTACTCAAATGGCAGGCCACCCTTCAGAGGTGGGAGTGATCACTGAGGGAGCCACCCCACAATAGCCAGGCCCCCTGCAACCAGTCACAGAACCTATGATAAGGCAGAACTGTTGTGTAGAGCCTCAGCTCTTTCATTAAAACTTGGAGACCATGGGTCAATTTTAGCAGACAATGGAAAAGGTGCCGGTACTCAGTACCCCCAAGTACCCCTCAAAAAAGCCCTGATAGTACAGAAAACAAATGGATTTTCAAGTCATTTGTGAGCCATGTCTCTTCAGTTCATTTAGAGGGAACAAACCAAGAATAACCTTGATTAGTTTATGTTAATATTTACTGCAAGACAGATGGAACTGAGTAATCTCCTCTGTGGTGTAGACTGATGCATTTGGAAATGTTTGTCAATTTTGCTTTCTCTTTTACAATTGTTTCTCTAGTTTCCTGTTGGTATTTTGAACACGTTCATATGTATAAAATTAAAAATACAAAAACAGAGAGATCATGTATATTTGATTACTAATGCACTATCCTAAAGGGACATGTGGTTTATGTTTCTTTAGGCTGCAATACTGCTAAAAGGAAGATGGCATTACAGTTTTTGCTCTTCTAAGAGAGATATCTTTTTGCAACCAAAGTATTATTTGACCAGCCACAGTAAATTACATTAATATCTACATTCCATAGGAGTTTGAGGCTATGCTTTTCACATCTTCTAATTAACAGTAACTTATGCCTGTGGTGAACTTTTTTGCATGTCTTGAAAGCATTAAACTTGACAACTGTACTTGCATAGCACATATGCCATTACAGGGTTACCTTAATTTATTGCTGCTGCTGCTGTTGGCACACTAATTACCTATCTGCATTAAATGAATACAGGAATAAACTCACTATTTATAATAGGATATGAATGTGTATCAGTAGTAGAAGCAACCCTAATAGCATCCTGCTTTGGACTTAGGGGGAAATTCTGTAATATGGCGCCTTAAAAATTGGCGCCGTAAAACCACACGGTTAGCATGATTCTATAAAGTATGCCTAAAGTTAGGTGTAGTTTATAGAATATTCTCATGTGCCGGTCTTGTGACTAAAACTTAGGTGCATCCATTTAGGCCACCTAATACTAGGCCTAAAAACCTGCGCGCAAGTTAGGCGCACATCGGATGTATTCTATAATAGTGCACATAGTTTTTTAAATGCCCACAACCCGTCGATTCCAGTCCCATGGCCACACCCCCTTCTCAACTGTGCACATTAGAATTATCGGGTACCATGTTATAGAATATGCCTGGAAAGTTGTGTGCGTAAATTCTAAGTCACATAGTTGAAAAGGGGGTGTGGCCATGGGCATGGAATGGGCAAGTCATGGGCATTTCTAAAATCTATGCGCGTGATTATAGAACACACCATGTGTAATTTAGGTGCTGGCATTTACACCAAGTTTTACTTGGTGTAACTGCCTGCGACTAAATTTAGTCACATGGGTGGGTGCTCAGTGTTTATGCCAACTAAAATCTTCCGCCAGGGTCGCTTTACTCATACTACCCCTCTCCTCAAGACCCTTCACTGGCTCCCTATCCGTTTTCGCATCCTGTTCAAACTTCTTCTACTAACCTATAAATGTATTCACTCTGCTGCTCCCCAGTATCTCTCCACACTCGTCCATCCCTACACCCCTTCCCGTGCACTTCGCTCCATGGATAAATCCTACTTATCTGTTCCCTTCTCCACTACTGCCAACTCCAGACTTCGCGCCTTCTGTCTCGCTGCACCCTACGCCTGGAATAAACTTCCTGAGCCCCTACGTCTTGCCCCATCCTTGGCCACCTTTAAATCTAGACTGAAAACCCACCTCTTTAACATTGCTTTTGACTCGCAACCACTTGTAACCACTCGCCTCCACCTACCCTCCTCTCTTCCTTCCCGTTCACATTAATTGATTTGATTTGCTTACTTTATTTATTTTTTGTCTATTAGATTGTAAGCTCTTTGAGCAGGGACTGTCTTTCTTCTATGTTTGTACAGCGCTGCGTATGCCTTGTAGCGCTATAGAAATGCTAAATAGTAGTAGTAGTAGTAGTAGTATAAATTCCCACTCCTAACTTAGGCGCAGATTGGGCATATTCTATAACAGTGCACATAATTTCTAGGAATACCCATGACCCACCCATGCCCTTCCCATGGCCATGTCCCCTTTTGAGATCAGCGCATTAGAATTTACATGCACCACATTACAGAATACGCTTAAAAAGCTGCATGTAAATTCTAATTAGTGGTAATTAGTGCCAATAATTGCTCATATTGGCCAATTATCAGCAGCCGATTGGCTTGTTAAACAATTAAATTGTATGTGCAATTTGGCTACACTACCAAATTTGCATGTGCAACTTTAGTCACCATACGTAGGATCCGGGGGCTAATAGGCAGCAATTAGGCATCAAGATTTAGGCATCATTACTTATGCCAGCTCTGTAGCAGGTGCAAATGGAAGCACCTAAATGCAGCAGTTAAGTACTTAACTGACAGTATTCCATAAAGCGCGTGTTGAAATAGTCAGAACACCTATGACCCATCCAAGAAAATGCCCCCTTTGCAGTTACACATTAGAATACTTAGGCATCCAGTTATAGAATAGTGCCTGCGTGCATTTAGATACCTAACTGCCATTTCCCCCCATTTTTGGTGCTTAATTGCACCGTTTGAGCACTGTGAGGGTGCATGAAGAGGGAGAATAGAGGTAGATGAACAAGTTAACATATCTTGTGAGGTAGTGCAGTATCGTGTTATAGGTGTATTTGTTGTGTTGCTTGTAGTGTGATGCTAAGTTGCATTGATCGTCAGGAAGTTTTTATACAGGATTCTTTTAAATTTTTTGCAGAAGCGTTCATAGGCATTGTCTAGGAAGTTGGTGTTGTGGGCTGTTTTATAGGTAACCCCTTTACTGCTGGGATGGTGGATGATTAGGTAGTTTCTTAGTTTTTCCTTGAGGGTAAATTGCGTTAGTTCGATTAATTACATCATATAATTTGGTGTGATGCCATAAATAATCTAGTACGCGAAGGTGCAGATTTTGAAAATCACCCTTGCTCTTATTGGTAGCCAATGTAGGTATTGCAGCAGTGGCATAGCGTGGTTGTATTTGCATGCTTTGCAGATCAATAGTGGTGATGTGTTTTGTGTTGTTTGCTGTTTTTTGAGTATGCATTCTCTGCTTCCCACAAAGACTACATTACAGTAGTCAATCTCGGACAAGACAAGGCTTTGGACTAGGACCCTGAAGGCATATTTTGAGAAGTATGCTCTTATTCATCATAGTTTCCAGAGGGATTTGAAGAATTTTGACATCAAGGCGGATGCTTGTGTTTCTAGTGTCAGGTGTTGGTCAATCATTATACCTAGTACTTTACATAAGTACATAAGCACTGTCACGCTGGGAAAAGACCAAAGGTCCATCAAGCCCAGCACTCTGTCTCCGACAGTGGCCAATCCAGGCTCCAAGAACCTGGCAAAAACCCCAAATTTAATAATGATCAATGGACTTTTCCTTCAGGAATCTGTCCAGACCCTCTTTAAACTCAGCAAGGGTCTAGTGTGCATTCTGTTTGATCTATTTAGATTATTTTGCTTGTTATTGGTTTTGAAAATATGCTGCTTTTAACTCTTAACACTTAGGGGTAGATGCATCAAGCAAACGTAAAAAAATCAAAATCGTTAAAGGCCCTAACGATTTTTAAAAAACGAAGAATGCACCAAAAAAAAAAGTCACACATGCTCAGATCGGTATAGAAACGTACAATGTATCAAAGAATCACAATACACATCGTTAATCGGCCCCCAAATCATGCGCAGATCAGCCAAGCATTATGTTAGCTGCTCTGCGCATGCCACAAACAGTCAAAACACAGTCAAATCACAAGCACATGGCTCCCAAATCAAAACAAAAAGAAAAAAAAAGGGTCGGGAGGGGGCAAGGGCGCTCATCAGGAGCGTCCTGTACAGACGGCCTTGCCCCCCCCCCCGCTGCTCCCCACTTTCCGCCGCTCCCCCCACCCCGAAAAAGCAAAATTCAAGCAGCCCTGCTCCCCACTTTCCGCCGCTCCCCCCACCCCGAAAAAGCAAAATTCGAGCAGCCCCTGCCCCCCTCCCTTCCTCACTACTCTCTCACCTCAGCTCCGCCTCCCGACATCCTCCGTCCTGTGCCCCGCCCCCTTTTGGGGTCGTCGCCGCCATTCCCCTCCTCCATCGGGCCCCCCTCCCTCTTACCGGGCCCGTGCAGCGCCTCTCTCCTCTGTCCGAAGGCGCTGCACGGGCAAGAAGAAAGCCTGATGCCTGCCTTCGCCCAGCTTCGATGGCGCGTCTTTCTCCTGCTGGGCCCGCCCCTGTCTGACGTCAGTAACTACGTAGGTAACCGACGTCAGACAGGGGCGGGCCCAGCAGGAGAAAGCAGGAGAAAGACGCGCCATCGAAGCTGGGCGAAGGCAGGCATCAGCTGTCTTCTTGCCCGTGCAGCGCCTTCGGACAGAGGAGAGAGGCGCTGCACGGGCCCGGTAAGAGGGAGGGGGCCCGATGGAGGAGGGGAATGGCGGCGACGACCCCAAAAGGGGGTGGGGCACAGGACGGAGGATGTCGGGAGGCGGAGCTGAGGTGAGAGAGTAGTGAGGAAGGGAGGGGGGCAGGGGCTGCTCGAATTTTGCTTTTTCGGGGTGGGGGGAGCGGCGGAAAGTGGGGAGCAGGGCTGCTTGAATTTTGCTTTTTCGGGGTGGGGGGAGCGGCGGAAAGTGGGGAGCAGCGGGGGGGGGGGCAAGGCCGTCCGTACAGGATGCTCCTGATGAGCGCCCTTGCCCCCTCCCGACCCTTTTTATTTATTTTTATTTATTTATGTTTTTCTGACGTCCTTTGGACCAATCACAGCGCTTTTAGCTCTGCTAATGCGCTGGGATTGGCTCAAAGTTTGTTTATTTTTTCTCTTAATGATTTTTCCTGGCACAGAGCTGTCCTAACGAGTGGTCCAGACCTGTCGTTAGTTTTCCTGCCTTTTTCCTGCGTAAAGGCAATCGGAAAAGGTTAGTGCATGTCGTTTCAATGGGGTTTTCACACTAATTGCTCATCTCCATTCCATTTTCGTTAGCTGCTGGCTTCCTTGGTAAAAGCCCTTTGATGCATGCAACGGATCAAATTTTCCTCGTTGGAGAGTCATTAAAGGCTCATTTAGCTTTAGTGCATCTGCCCCTTACTCACTTGTTCGGTACCCATGTTTATCATTCCCACCTTAGTATTCCCTTATCTCTTATTTGTCCTGTTTGTCTCTCCTAATTAGATTGGAAGCTCTGTTGAGCAGGGACTGTCTCTTCATGTCCAGTGTATAGTGCTGCATATGTCTAGTAGCGCTATAGAAATGATAAGTAGTAGTAGTAATTTGGATGTTTTTTTTTTAGAAAAACATCCAAATGCAGATTTATGCCACTTTTTGGATGTTTTTCTCTTTTGAAAATGAGCTCCATAATGACCTTGAATGTTCTATGTCCTCCTGGTTATGTTTATGACCAGCAAGCCAGAAATGGGAAGTAAATGGGTGGGGTTATAATTATTTATAAGGATGTCTTGCAAACAAGGGAGGTTTATAGGTACTGTTGGCAGGGCTGTGATGGTTAGGCCATAATATTGATTTATCGCCCTCCTGATTTAGAGCCCATATTCTTTGTGGAATGTGTGGCCATTCTGTCGGTGAATTTAGAGAAGCTTATTTATATTAGGTGATTTTAACTTGCATGTTGAAGCCGTAAACTATTCCTTGTACTCAAAATACTATTGGCAACATACAAAATGTAATAAGAGCTGAAAACATAATGAAAGTAGACAGACCCGGGGAGACCTGTTTATCTGTTAGACTCCCCCAGCTTCTGCTTGTACATTTTTTCATGCCTAAAAGACAAGATGAAAAATATCACTATTAACTGATTCATGGGAGAGCAAGGAGGTAAAATGCTTTCAGCCTTTCTTGCTTCTTTCATATCACTCATTCTTTGGTCTAGGTTCCTGCTGAGAACATAAGAAACTCATTGCCAGGCTCCAGCTCTTGCTGTAAGATAGCAGCTGACAAGCACAAAGCAGTCATGAGCTCCTATTGAGAGCCTGTAGCTCACTGGTTGATGCAGGTTGCAAAAAGAGGAAGAAGCCTTTCAAGAGGACATGTTGCACATAAAGGAAAAGGTCAGTGAGAGCTGTATTTATCTACAGTCTATAAGTACTGTACCTCAGGTAAATGAGCTTTTAACTGGGCCTTTCTCAAGTTTCCTGGTTTTTTCAGAACTGTGCCATAATACTGTGTATAATACTAAGTTTGCAACCAGAAACGCTACCCCTACTCCCATGCACTCCCTGAAATTCTCAGCTAGCTCTTTCATTCTGTTTTCTTGCAGTTACACATTTGATTCTTCTAGTCCTGAATCACTAGCAGTGAGGTAACATATAGTGCTATTATACAGCACTGCTAAATACTTCAAAGGACTGAAGAAAAAAAAGGGAAGTGCAAATTCGAAGGTCTTAAGCTGAAGACAGACATCATAATTGGCAAGATAGAACATCAGCAGGACAGATTTCAAAGTGCTGCCTAACATTTAGAAAACAGAAATATTTTGACTTTGATTATATAGCTGTAAGAGTGTACATGGGCTGACTGTCTTTGAACCAGCAGGTTGCAGAATGCAAGCATAGCGCTCTTCCTTCGTATCACTGGATGAGCATGCAATGTGAAGCATCTACCTGAAACCCCAGCCACTCAAAAACCTACTTGATCTCACAGCTCACAAAAGATCCTCTGAGGACAAGGCTTTCTTTCCAGCAATGCAAAGCTGCTTGATCCTACATAAGGATGTGCACAGCAACAGTTCATTTTGGGGGGTTTTCTCACCAATTTTCATTGATTTATTTCATTCATTGACACTTTCATGTTAAAAGAAGTTTGTTTTATTTTTTAGCATACGTTAGAATGTGCTTTAAATTGATATACTAGGACATTCTATATGGTGCCTAGTGTTATGTGCTATTTGCATACTTATGTTTCAGCACAGAAAAGCCCTACAATGCAAGCAAGGCGCCAAAATTGCACAAAAATGGCAGATTGGCATGGAACTACATTTACTGCACCCAGTTATAGAACAGCATCTAAGTATTTCTATGTGGATTGAAAAGAGGGCATTATAAGGGGAGGGGCATGGGTGGGTTAAGGACCTTCCATTAAAATGTGCGCAGTGTTATAGAATTCAGGAGATCTGTGTCAAACTTGCGTGCCAGGATTTACACCTGGTTTCAGTTGGTATAAATGCTCACGCCTAAAGTTGCCTGCAGATTCTGGCACCACTCGCTATTCTATAGAGAGTACTCATCCTGGAGCGCCCTTTATACAGTACCATTCAGCTCTGATTTTTTTTTTCGGTGCTGATTTTTGCGCACCGTTTACTGAATCTAGCACTCTAGCTCTTCTCTTTCCACTAAAAGGAAAAGAGAAGAGCTATATCTTTGCCCGGTGACTATACTGGATATCGTCATTTAACCAGTAAGTGCTGACTTTGCCCCTGGAATGCCGACAAGGTAACCAGTTTCGGCTTGGGTGCTAACCAGGCATTTTCAGTGGCATTATCTAGTTAAGTGCTGCTGAATATGCCCAGTTAGCCCTAGTCAAGCAATTGAAAAGGTCAGGAGCCATTTCTGCCTGTTTAAATTACTTTGAATAGCGACCCCTGAGTTGATAAAAGTGTGTGCCCAAACCTGCCCCTGCTATCTAGTGTATCTGGATACTTTTGAAGGGTAATTTTCTAAGAGATCTCCTAGGCTAACATGGCACAAGAGCGCATGTGTACACCTGTTTTACAAGGGCAACATACATATACCTATTTCCCCAGGGAAATAGGTATACGTTAACCTGATCTAAGGCAGATAAAACTGTACAACTGTATGTGCTGGTAAGAAAAGGGGTATGTAGGTGTAAAGTACATGGATACGTGTCAATCTTGTCTCTGATTCACCAGTTCTCTGCCCCAAGGAATGCCTACATATATAACAGTAAAAATGAAAGTTGTGTGTTTGTGCTCCTGTTGTGTATGCACGTTTATCACTGAACAGTTTTACTGAATCTACTTTGTTGCATAAAATGCTGTCCTATATGCTTTAGTCCCTTTTAAAATTACCTCCTTTCTGTGTAAATTTATGCACATATTTTTGGAAATGCAAAAGTATGTGCACACGTCTACACCCTGCACTGACCATGCCTCCCCCATGTGACGTGGAGTCCAACGGGTGGACGTGAACAATTACTAGGACTATGGGGCATGCGATGAAGCTACAAAGTAGTAAATTTAATACGAATTGGAGAAAATGTTTCTTCACTCAACGTGTAATTAAATTCTGGAATTCATTGCCAGAGAATGTGGTAAAGGCGGTTAGTTTAGTGGGGTTTTAAAAAGATCTGGATGGCTTCCTAAAGGAAAAGTCCATAGACCATTATTAAATTGACTTGGGGAAAATCCACTGCTATTTCTAGGATAAGCAGCATAAAACGTATTGAACTTTTTCAGGATCTTGCCAGGTATTTGTGACCTGGATTGGCCACTATTGGAAACAGGATGCTGGGCTTGATGGACCTTTGGTCTGTCCCAGTGTGGCAATACTTATGTAGGTATGTATGTGCTTATAGATCGTTTTCTTGTGTACTGACCCCTAAAGTGGACCCTAGCATCAGGTAGCTATGATTCGGATTGTTCTTCCCAATGTACATCACTTTTGAGCTCATTTTCGAAAAAGATCACCGGCCATCTTCCGACACAAATCGGGAGATGGCCAGCGATCTCCTGATCCCGGCCAAATCGGTATAATCGAAAGCCGATTTTGGCCAGCACCAACTGCTTTTCATCGTGGAGCCAGCCAACCTTCAAGGCAGAGTACAGAAGGTGGGGCGGGGGCGTGGTTACGAGTTGGCCGGCTTCACCCCTTAATGGAAAAAAGATGGCCGGCTCAGACGAGCATTTCGCCGGCTGCACTTGGTCCATATATTTTTAGGACCAAGTCACAAAAAAGTGCCCCAATTGACCAGATGACCACCAGAGGGAATCGGGGATCACCTCCCCTTACTCCCCCAGTGGTCACCAACCTCCTCCCACCCCAAAAAAATTAAAATAAAACATTTTTTTGTCAGCCTCTATGCCAGCCTGAAATGTCATACCCAGCTCCCTGACAGCAGCATGCAGGTCCCTGGAGCAGTATTTAGTGGGTGCAGTGCACTTCAGGCAGCTGGACCCAGGCCCACCTCCCCTACCTGTTTCACTTGTGGTGGTTAATGTTGAGCCCTCCAAAACCCCCCAAAACCCACTGTACCCACATGTAGGTGCCCCCTTCACCCCTTAGGGCTATGGTAATGGTGTAGAGTTGTAGGGAGTGGGTTTGGGGGGCTCAGCACCCAAGGTAAGGGAGCTATGCACCTGGCAGCTATTATTGTTTTTTTTTTTAATTTTTAGAAGTGCCCCCTAGGGTGCCCGGTTGGTGTCCTGGCAAGTCAGGGGGCCAGTGTACTACAAATGCTGGCTCCTCCCACGACCAAATGCCTTGCATCTCGCCGGGTTTGAGATGGCCGGGCCCGGTTTCCATTATGGCTGAAAACCGAAGCCAGCCATCTTTAAACCCGGCGATCTCAACATTTGACCTATATGTTGAGATTTAGCTGGCCCCAACCGTATTTCGAAAATATGGTTGGCTCCGCCTGTTTGCAAAGCCAGCCCCGAAGATAGCTGGCCATCTATTTGACTGGCGCTGTTTGATTATGCCCCTCTTTGTCAACATACTATGGGGCCCTTTTTCTAAGCCACTTTTTAGCATGGCTTAGTAAAAGGGCCCCTATGTTTTGTCAAAATTCTTAAAACATTCCTTACCATGTACTCTTTACTGACTCTTCCTGATTGCACCTCTATCAGCTAGATAAACTGGAAAAAATTTCCACATCCTATAACATCTTCTAAGTGAGCATTTAATTAGACATTCGCTAAACCTGAACTTAACTGGCTAAGTTTTAGCTGGCTGCATATGCCCTGATATTCAATGCCAGTGCCTGAATATGGCCCAGCATAGAATATCTGGGCATAAAGTCATCAGCAGTCAGCAAAATGCTGATCCCCACCAGCTGAATGTCTACCCCTCAATTTTCAAAGGGAAATGTTTCTTTTTGAAAATTTATATAAAATCTGTGGGCTAAATGTACTCAAGGACTCCTTGGATTTCAGTGAACTTCAGGATGACTTAAATAATATCACAAAATACATTGGGGGCAATTTTCTAAACTTTGTGGGTGGTTGCCAAGTACATGGGTACAAATGAGATTGAAGTGGATACAGCACCATTCACGGAAGAGAGTGTGTATGAACAGCTTGAAAAGCTAAAGTTGGACAAAGCCATGGGACCGGATGGGATCCACCCCAGGATATTGAGGGAGCTCAGAGAGGTTCTGGCAGGTCCTCTTAAAGATTTGTTTAATATATCCTTGCAGACGGGAGAGGTTCCGAGGGATTGGAGAACGGCGGAGGTGGTCCCTCTTCACAAGAGTGGTGATAGGGAAGAAGCTGGAAACTACAGGCCGGTAAGCCTCACTTCAGTTATTGGAAAAGTAATGGAAGCGAAGCTGAAGGAAAGGATAGTGAATTTCCTGGAAGCCAATAAGTTGCAAGATCCGAAACAACATGGTTTTACCAAAGGGAAATCGTGCCAAACAAATCTCATTGAGTTCTTTGATTGGGTGACAGGAGAATTGAATCAGGGACGAGCTATAGACGTAATCTACTTAGATTTCAGCAAAGCGTTTGACAGGGTTTCCCACAGGAGGCTCTTAAATAAACTGGATGGGCTGAAGATAGGACCCGAAGTGGTGAACTGGATTAGGAACTGGTTGACGGACAGACGCCAGAGGGTGGTGGTGAATGGAATTCACTCGAAGGAGGGAAAGGTGAGTAGTGGAGTGCCTCAGGGATCGGTGCTGGGGCAGGATTCTGTTCAATATATTTGTGAGTGACATTGCCAAGGAGTTAGAAGGTAAAGTTTGCCTATTTGCGGATGTTACTAAGATCTGTAACAGAGTGGACACCCGGGAGGGAGTGGAAAACATGAAAAAGGATCTGAGGAAGCTAGAAGAATGGTCTAAGGTTTGGCAATTAAAATTCAATGTGAAGAAATGCAAAGTGATGCACTTAGGGAATAGAAATCCTCAGGAGACGTATGTGTTAGGCGGGGAGAATCTGATAGGTACGGACGGGGAGAGGGATCTTGGGGTGATAGTATCTGAGGATCTGAAGGCGACGAAACAGTGTGACAAGGCGGTGGCTGTAGCTAGAAGGTTGTTAGGCTGTATAGAGAGAGGTGTGACCAGCAGAAGAAAGGGGGTGTTGATGCCCCTGTATAAGTCATTGGTGAGGCCCCACCTAGAGTAAAAAGAATTGAAGCGGTGCAAAGAAAAGCTACAAGAATGGTAAGTGATTTGCGTTACAAGACGTATGAGGAGAGACTTGATGACCTGAACATGTATACTCTGGAAGAAAGGAGAAACAGGGGTGATATGATACAGACGTTCAAATATTTGAAAAGTATAAATCCGCAGACAAACCTTTTCCGGAGGTGCGAAGGCGGTAGAACGAGAGGACATGAAATGAGATTGAAGGGGGGCAGACTCAAGAAAAATGTCAGGAAGTATTTTTTCACGGAGAGAGTAGTGGATGCTTGGAATGCACTCCCGTGGAGGTGGTGGAAATGAAAACGGTAACAGAATTCAAACACGCGTGGGATAAACATAAAGGAATCCTGTTCAGAAGGAATGGATCCTATGGAGCTTAGCCGAGATTGGGTGGCAGAGCCGGAGGCGGGGACAGTGCTGGGCAGACTTACACGGTCTGTGCCCTGAAAAGGACAGGTACAAATCAAGGTAAGGTATACACAAAAAGTATCACATATGAACTTATCTTGTTGGGCAGACTGGATGGACCATGCAGGTCTTTTTCTGCCGTCATTTACTATGTATTAACCAGCAGACTTTGCCCCACTTCTCAAAGGGTAAGACTTTGCCTTTGAAAATTGCCCAGGGCAAAGTACCCATTGAGATTTTTGCCTTTGATTCTGAAGTGATTTTTTTCCAAGAAAAATCTATGTAATTGAGGGGCCCTTTTACAACACAGGCTTACCACACTCTATCCCAGAACTACTGGCAGCCCAATGCGGCCGCTGGCGGTAATTCCAGCTTGAGCACACAGCATTTTTGAGCACACCGGAAAAGACTTCCTGAGCTGGTATGTCACGCTCCATCTCTGGCTGTCTTCAAATCTAGGCTAAAAGCCGACCTTTTTGATGCTGCTTTTAACTCCTAACCCTTACTCACTTGTTCAGTACCCATGTTTTATCATTCCCACCTTAGTAATTCCCTTATCTCTTATTTGTCCTGATTGTAAGCGCTAAAGAAATAAGTAGTAGTAGTAGTAACCAGGCAGTAATTGGGCATTACAGCTTGCTGCCCGGTTACTGCCGGGTTACCGTGGGAGCCCTTACCAATGGGTGGCGGTAAGTGCTCCCCGCCGCATGGCCATGCAGTAAGAGTTATCTTACCACATGGCCATTTTTTTTTTTTGGGGGGGGGGGCATTTTACCCACTGCAGTAAAAAGGGCCCTGGCTTGTGGGAAAAATAGCCCCCTCCGCTACTGCACGGCTCTTCTTCCCACTGCTTAGTAAATGGACCCCTGAGTTAGCAGGTATTTGTCTTGTCACAGGCAGTGCTCTATCTCTTATCTACACCCTTCTCCTCCACCGCTAACTCCAGACTCCGTTCCTTTTATCTTGCCGCACCATATGCCTGGAATAAACTTCCTGAGCCGGTCCGTCAAGCTCCATCTCTGGCCGTCTTCAAATCTAGTGTAAAAGCCCACCTTTTTGATGCTGCTTTTAACTCCTAACCTTTACTCACTTGTTCAGTACCCTTATTTTATCATCCCCACCTTAGTAATTCCCTTATCTCTTATTTGTCCTGTTTGTCTGTCCTAATTAGATTGTAAGCTCTGTCGAGCAGGGACCGTCTCTTCATGTTCAAGTGTACAGCACTGCGTACATCTAGTAGCGCTATAGAAATGATAAGTAGTAGTAGAAGATGCTGAGTAAGAGAACATATTCCAGCAGCATATGAAGCCTCAGTGCTGCATGCCTGCATGATACTATTCTAGTGGCCAAGTATCCAGCTCAGGGAGACAAGCCAGGAAGTGGCTGCAAAGTTTTACCAAGGAGTATGTAAAGCACTCACAGTCACCAGGAATCTCACAGACTTCTGTCTTGAGTCTGTCATGTCCACTTCAGGCATTATTCCCTTTCTTGAGTTCCAGAGATTCTGACCATAATCCATGAGCTACTGAAGCAGAGATCACCCAGAACTTTTGGCATTCTTGGTTTTATTCCTTTATTCAGATACCATCCATTGGGCTGTATCTAACACCACATTCAACCTAATACCTTATATGTATGTGGTCATGATGAGACACATGAGTCCTAGTAAGGAATAGAATTCTTCATTTACTTATTGATTAAATATTAGATATGCTCTACTGCAATTCAATTTATTTAGTTGCAAAGATAAAATAGAACTTATCTTCATTATGCTCAGGAGAACCCTTTGCCAACATAGTAACATAGTAACATAGTAGATGACGGCAGAAAAAGACCTGCACGGTCCATCCAGTCTGCCCAACAAGATAAGGGAGAAAATCCGCCAAAAAAGCGGAGAACTCAAACACCCCACGATAAAAAACAGAGTCACAGAAAAAGTGGGAGAGCGACCAAGGAAGCCAGAGACTGGAGGATGTAAGAACAATGAATAATTTTATTAATAAATTTGGAGACTCGACACAACGTTGTGTTTCGGCCGTCAGGCCTGCATCAGGAGTCTATAAAAACATACATTTATATGAAAAAAAGGAAAACAATAAATAATAGTGCATAAAATATATATATATAACTGAAATAAATTTATGAATAATAAAATACAAGCATAAAAACATACTGTATATGAAATGGTGATATAATGGATTGCAAAAAAGCATGCTTAAAAATGCAAAAAATAGAGCAAATAATAACAAGTAAATATTAAACAAACATATGTATATGTTAAAAAACAGCTAAATTAAAAGGTTTAGACATATTAACATAAAAAACATAAAAACTTTGATGCCATTATATATGCCACATAATACATGACTTACATATTCAGAACTATTCAATATAGAATATATAATGTAATGTCACTTAAGTAACTGGATGCAATAACGATAGGTGAAGTTGTGAAAAAATGGCAAATTTAGATGTCAGAAGTTGTATAATGGATTGCAAAAAAGCATGCTTAAAAATGCAAAAAATAGAGCAAATAATAACAAGTAAATATTAAACAAACATATGTATATGTTAAAAAACAGCTAAATTAAAAGGTTTAGACATATTAACATAAAAAACTTTGATGCCATTATATATGCCACATAATACATGACTTACATATTCAGAACTATTCAATATAGAATATATAATGTAATGTCACTTAAGTGACTGGATGCAATAACGATAGGTGAAGTTGTGTAAAAAATGGCAAATTTAGATGTCAGAAGTTGTAGGTAACATGAATGAATTGCAAATAAAACGAAATTATCATTTAAAACAAATTTGCTTATGCTGTACTACGTGGTAAAAAACTATCTGTCAAGGGGAAGGAAACGTGAAAATAAAATTGAAAATAAAAATAAATAACAACTGGTGATTAGATGTAAGAAATATGTGATGTGGTTGAGAGACACTGACCTTTGTGACAAGATATTGTCAAAGACTATCAATGATAGTTGTTCAAACGTAACGTTATAGTCTGTTGGAAAAAAAGATGAAGGGTTATGTGTACACCTAAAAGTACTTGAAAAATAGAAGATGCAGAGGATAAGGGGCTGAGGCAATCAAATTTGTAGGAGAACTGGAAGAGTAACACAAAGCTTCACATAAGATCATATGATGGTACATAAACAAGAAGTGTGTTTGAAAAAGAATGGAAAAATTGACGCTTATACGTGATTTCAATAAGAAAATGCAGAAAATTAAAGCATTGAGTAATGCCACAAGCTTGCGATCTTAATCTTTAGGGAGTAGCGATACTAACCTTTAAAAAGACTTCGTTAGAAATCAAGTGACCGTCAGGTACACAGCTAGCGCTGTCCGCGATGTGGTTCAGAAAAAAGATGCAGTGAAAAAAGCGAGCATTATAAATGAAAAAAGGCGCCAAAAGACAAAAAACGCCGAAATACACGGAAGCCGATGACTGATTCCCGGAAGTGACGCGCACTGTTGTGTGCCGTGTATACTAAGAAGAAAAATGAAAATAAAAATAAAAAATGAAGTAGAATCATGTGGAAAGAACTGAAAAAAGGGGGAATTGAAACAACACAAATGTGTAATGAAAAAATGTGAAAAGAATCACGCTAGGACGGAAGTGACGTAAGCAATGAAAAAAATGTGAAAAACAAACGTTGTCTGAATGGAGGATGACAGAGACTACTGTCTGGAAAGTAAAAACTAGATGAAAAATACTGAAGAAGGGCTGTTGAACGAAAAGCAGGCACAAAAAAAGCGGAAAAGCTATGCAAAATGAAAAAATAAAAATAAAACGTCAAAAATGTGTAATAAAAAAAGTGTGGAAAATCACGCTGAAACGGAAGTGACGTAAGCAAAGAAAAAATGTGAAAAACAAACACTATCTAACTTAAGGATGACGGAGACTGCTGTCTGGGAAATAAAAACTAGATGAAAAATACTGAAAAGAGAGCTGAGAAACGAAAAACGGGCACAGAAAAGCAGGAGAAGCAATAAAAAATAAATAATAAATAATAAAAATGAAGATTAAAATGAAAAATAAAAAATAATAAAAATTAAATAATAAATAAAAAATAATAAATAAATAATAAATGAAAAATGAAAATAAAAGTAAAAAATAAAGAAATAAAATAGAATAATATGAAAAAAGGATTAAAAAATAAAATACAAAAAGAATATGAAATGACGCATATGATGACAAAATAATGTATAAGTAAAAATAAGTATGAAACAATGAAAGAAAATAAATGAAGTTGTTGCATTTGAATTGTTTATTTAAAAAAAGGGAAAAAAAATTGACTGGAAACTAATAAAAGGGTGAAAAAGAAAAAGGAGGATGAAAACTGTGTGAAAAATAATGAAGGGCAAAAAAGTGGAAGAGCTAAAAAATAAAAAATAAAAGAGTCTCCAAATTTATTAATAAAATTATTCATTGTTCTTACATCCTCCAGTCTCTGGCTTCCTTGGTCGCTCTCCCACTTTTTCTGTGACTCTGTTTTTTATCGTGGGGTGTTTGAGTTCTCCGCTTTTTTGGCGGATTTTCTCCCATATTTACCCCTGAACTCGACCATGGCTTTCCAGAACTGGAACGATGTACTCACTTACAGCGATGAATATCTCAACAAATTATTACAACATCTGGATAATGATGAAGACTACAATCAACCATCCTCAACATCATTAATGGAACAGTGGCTAGATATTATAGAATTTAAAAAAAATATTGTCAGAAATGATTTACATTTCTGTACAATGCTTAGTTATTGCAGATCCAAACGCATACCCAGAGGCCTTAGAATAAATAAAGCACCAACGATGTTTTTAGATAATCAACTTTTTTTAGACAAGTGGTGCGCAATTCTCAATAAATGTAGTTTAGATCTCATGATTTTAATAGCAGAAACAGCACAATTAAAGAGCAAAGCATTAAAAGAAACTTTAGAACCTAAATTAGTTGCACTACATACTTTAGATCCCAGTTATGACACAATACTGCAAGATGTCAATAATAAGATAGACAAATTCAAAAAAGACATAAAGGAAGTTAAAAATGGCAAATTTAGAAGAGACGAGACAGACTATAAAAAGGGGATCCATTTACCCCTTTTCAAAATCAAGACTATGTTCAAAATAAAAGAATAACGAAACCATTCACTCATACTAAATTTAGGCCCTCCCAAAAGAATACCAATTTTGATCATACAAACACAGAACAGAGACGCAAAAGAGTTAGAAGCGACTCTGGGGACGAATACACTTCTCCCATTGGGAGCCCCATCATGCAACAACAAGCAGCTAGAACATCTAGACATTCCACCGAACGTGATACATCTCTTCTAGCTAGTCAAGAACTCCAAACACATTCTTTTTTAGAAGAACTTTGGAAGAAGGACACGAGATTTCAACCGCAACGCCATCCATACCATCAACAAGATCGCCATATACAAAGAGGAAGAGGCAGGGGAAGAGGAAGAACACAGAACATATATCCACAGAATCATTCATACAGAGGCCACTCTCAACATCCATATCGACAATAGAAGAATCCATACCTATTTTCAATCTTTCTCAACATACACCAACAGAAATTGAGGTCAGTGTCCTCCAGAAAGGCCTATCTTTTGTGCCCACCAGTGGATACAATGCTTTTCAGACAAGAGTAGATCTCTTCAAATTCAATCGCAAGCTGCAGATCATACAAGCCTTTTCCCATAGGCCCTATACAGCACAAGAAGTTTCAGTTGTTAAAAAACCCTCTAATTGGATACCTCCTGGTCCTTCACATCCATTAATTGATGCATTTCATCAATGTGTGAACAGAGATCTTAAAAAGGTCGAGAGAAATACCAAGCCTCGCTATTATAACACCACAATATCAGAACGTAGAGCTATTCAAGATCTTTCCAGCAATACATCTATCGTCATCAAACCAGCGGACAAAGGGGGATCAATAGTTATCATGGATCGAGTGAAATATGTACAAGAAGTTCAGCGACAACTAGACGATCCCAATTTCTATATCCCCTTACAAGATGACCCTACAGGAGGAATCCAGAAAGACATAGATGAACTCATCAACATCTCAGCCAAAATGGGTTTTCTCACTGAAAAAGAGAAACAATTTTTACAAGTTAAATATCCTGTCATTCCAACCATATACATATTACCAAAAATACACAAGTCTACCACCAACCCACCAGGAAGGCCCATTGTTTCCGGAAAAGGTTCCATTTTAGAACCTTTATCCATTTTTGTGGATTTCTTTTTACGGCCTTTTGTACCCATCATTCCGTCATATGTACAAGACACTACTCATATGATCAACATTCTTGAACATTACGATGGACCAATTACAGATACCATTATGGTAACTATGGACATTGAGTCTCTTTACACCAATATTCCTCAACTTGAAGCACTGAACGTAATTGAAGAAACCCTACAAAAAAGGACCACGCATCGCAGAATACCTAATCATTTGATTTTAACGTGCGCAACCATAGCACTTACTAAAAATTATTTTCGATTTAATGATATATATTACCAACAGATCAAAGGCACCGCGATGGGTGCCAGCATGGCACCAGATTTAGCCAACCTGTACGTGGGAAAATTTGAAGAAAAATTTCTCACCAATCATCCTTTTTCACAACATATTAAAATTTATCGACGCTATATAGATGACGTCTTCATTCTCTGGCAAGGAAATGAAGATAGTCTTCATTCTTTCCACCATTGGCTCAACAGACAGGATTCAAATCTCAAGTTTACTTTAGAATACAACAACAATAATATCCACTTTCTCGATATTTCAATTACTAAAACGGACTATTTTTTCAAAACCAATATTTACAGAAAACCTACAGACCGTAATATGTATCTGCACTATTCAAGTTATCACAACCCTAGCTTGAAGAGTAACTTACCTCTCAGTCAATTTCTCCGTCTTCGACGTCTTTGTTCAGATTTTGATGATTTTCATCATCAAGCCAACATTTTGAAAAACAAGTTCACAACCAGGGGCTACCCACAACAACACATCAACAATGGTCTCAACCGAGCCATTGAGAAAGACCGTAAAGAATTACTGGAAACATCGGCAATCAAGAACACACCTGATATAGTGTGCACGTTAAAATACTCCTTTCTAGCCAAACATATTTCACGATCAATCAAGAAACATTGGCACATTTTAGAAGGACTAGAATGTTTTCAAAACAAACAATTGGTTATTGCCTATTCCAGGAACAGAAACCTGAAAGAACATCTCGTGCCCTCTACGTTACCTGATGAGACTATAGATTCAGCACCACTTGGATTTCGGAAATGTGGCCATTGTAGCATTTGTACCCATTGCATTGAAACTACCCATTTTATGCATCCTAAAACTAAGAAATCTTTCAAATTAAACCATACATCAGATTGCAATACTTCTTCTGTCATTTACATTGTCATTTGCCCTTGTCCCATGTTATACGTTGGTAAAACCATTAGAGCAATAAAGACCCGTATTATAGAACACAGGAGCTGCATTAAAAGGAAGATTGAGTCCGCTCCCCTTGTGGAACATTGGTATGCAGCAAATCATTCAATTTCAGATCTCAAATTTCTTGTTTTCAAAACCAAGATTAAGAAATGGAGAGGAGGTGACCTGGATAAACTACTGCTACAGGAAGAACAGAAACTTATTTTTGATTTAAATACCCTGGCACCTGATGGATTAAACAATGAAATTGACTTCCGGCCATTTTTATGACGACTCACTTCAATACAGTTGTCCACTCAAATGAATACTCACATAATAACAAGTAATTTTTCTCTATAACATTTTCCTCTTTCTTTATTCTTTTATTTTTTATTTTTTAGCTCTTCCACTTTTTTGCCCTTCATTATTTTTCACACAGTTTTCATCCTCCTTTTTCTTTTTCACCCTTTTATTAGTTTCCAGTCAATTTTTTTTCCCTTTTTTTAAATAAACAATTCAAATGCAACAACTTCATTTATTTTCTTTCATTGTTTCATACTTATTTTTACTTATACATTATTTTGTCATCATATGCGTCATTTCATATTCTTTTTGTATTTTATTTTTTAATCCTTTTTTCATATTATTCTATTTTATTTCTTTATTTTTTACTTTTATTTTCATTTTTCATTTATTATTTATTTATTATTTTTTATTTATTATTTAATTTTTATTATTTTTTATTTTTCATTTTAATCTTCATTTTTATTATTTATTATTTATTTTTTATTGCTTCTCCTGCTTTTCTGTGCCCGTTTTTCGTTTCTCAGCTCTCTTTTCAGTATTTTTCATCTAGTTTTTATTTCCCAGACAGCAGTCTCCGTCATCCTTAAGTTAGATAGTGTTTGTTTTTCACATTTTTTCTTTGCTTACGTCACTTCCGTTTCAGCGTGATTTTCCACACTTTTTTTATTACACATTTTTGACGTTTTATTTTTATTTTTTCATTTTGCATAGCTTTTCCGCTTTTTTTGTGCCTGCTTTTCGTTCAACAGCCCTTCTTCAGTATTTTTCATCTAGTTTTTACTTTCCAGACAGTAGTCTCTGTCATCCTCCATTCAGACAACGTTTGTTTTTCACATTTTTTTCATTGCTTACGTCACTTCCGTCCTAGCGTGATTCTTTTCACATTTTTTCATTACACATTTGTGTTGTTTCAATTCCCCCTTTTTTCAGTTCTTTCCACATGATTCTACTTCATTTTTTATTTTTATTTTCATTTTTCTTCTTAGTATACACGGCACACAACAGTGCGCGTCACTTCCGGGAATCAGTCATCGGCTTCCGTGTATTTCGGCGTTTTTTGTCTTTTGGCGCCTTTTTTCATTTATAATGCTCGCTTTTTTCACTGCATCTTTTTTCTGAACCACATCGCGGACAGCGCTAGCTGTGTACCTGACGGTCACTTGATTTCTAACGAAGTCTTTTTAAAGGTTAGTATCGCTACTCCCTAAAGATTAAGATCGCAAGCTTGTGGCATTACTCAATGCTTTAATTTTCTGCATTTTCTTATTGAAATCACGTATAAGCGTCAATTTTTCCATTCTTTTTCAAACACACTTCTTGTTTATGTACCATCATATGATCTTATGTGAAGCTTTGTGTTACTCTTCCAGTTCTCCTACAAATTTGATTGCCTCAGCCCCTTATCCTCTGCATCTTCTATTTTTCAAGTACTTTTAGGTGTACACATAACCCTTCATCTTTTTTTCCAACAGACTATAACGTTACGTTTGAACAACTATCATTGATAGTCTTTGACAATATCTTGTCACAAAGGTCAGTGTCTCTCAACCACATCACATATTTCTTACATCTAATCACCAGTTGTTATTTATTTTTATTTTCAATTTTATTTTCACGTTTCCTTCCCCTTGACAGATAGTTTTTTACCACGTAGTACAGCATAAGCAAATTTGTTTTAAATGATAATTTCGTTTTATTTGCAATTCATTCATGTTACCTACAACTTCTGACATCTAAATTTGCCATTTTTTACACAACTTCACCTATCGTTATTGCATCCAGTCACTTAAGTGACATTACATTATATATTCTATATTGAATAGTTCTGAATATGTAAGTCATGTATTATGTGGCATATATAATGGCATCAAAGTTTTTATGTTTTTTATGTTAATATGTCTAAACCTTTTAATTTAGCTGTTTTTTAACATATACATATGTTTGTTTAATATTTACTTGTTATTATTTGCTCTATTTTTTGCATTTTTAAGCATGCTTTTTTGCAATCCATTATATCACCATTTCATATACAGTATGTTTTTATGCTTGTATTTTATTATTCATAAATTTATTTCAGTTATATATATACAGTGGTGGAAATAAGTATTTGATCCCTTGCTGATTTTGTAAGTTTGCCCACTGACAAAGACATGAGCAGCCCATAATTGAAGGGTAGGTTATTGGTAACAGTGAGAGATAGCACATCACAAATTAAATCCGGAAAATCACATTGTGGAAAGTATATGAATTTATTAGCATTCTGCAGAGGGAAATAAGTATTTAATCCCTCTGGCAAACAAGACCTAATACTTGGTGGCAAAACCCTTGTTGGCAAGCACAGCGGTCAGACGTCTTCTGTAGTTGATGATGAGGTTTGCACACATGTCAGGAGGAATTTTGGTCCACTCCTCTTTGCAGATCATCTCTAAATCATTAAGAGTTCTGGGCTGTCGCTTGGCAACTCGCAGCTTCAGCTCCCTCCATAAGTTTTCAATGGGATTAAGGTCTGGTGACTGGCTAGGCCACTCCATGACCCTAATGTGCTTCTTCCTGAGCCACTCCTTTGTTGCCTTGGCTGTATGTTTTGGGTCATTGTCGTGCTGGAAGACCCAGCCACGACCCATTTTTAAGGCCCTGGCGGAGGGAAGGAGGTTGTCACTCAGAATTGTACGGTACATGGCCCCATCCATTCTCCCATTGATGCGGTGAAGTAGTCCTGTGCCCTTAGCAGAGAAACACCCCCAAAACATAACATTTCCACCTCCATGCTTGACAGTGGGGACGGTGTTCTTTGGGTCATAGGCAGCATTTCTCTTCCTCCAAACACGGCGAGTTGAGTTCATGCCAAAGAGCTCAATTTTTGTCTCATCTGACCACAGCACCTTCTCCCAATCACTCTCGGCATCATCCAGGTGTTCACTGGCAAACTTCAGACGGGCCGTCACATGTGCCTTCCGGAGCAGGGGGACCTTGCGGGCACTGCAGGATTGCAATCCGTTATGTCGTAATGTGTTACCAATGGTTTTCGTGGTGACAGTGGTCCCAGCTGCCTTGAGATCATTGACAAGTTCCCCCCTTGTAGTTGTAGGCTGATTTCTAACCTTCCTCATGATCAAGGATACCCCACGAGGTGAGATTTTGCGTGGAGCCCCAGATCTTTGTCGATTGACAGTCATTTTGTACTTCTTCCATTTTCTTACTATGGCACCAACAGTTGTCTCCTTCTCGCCCAGCGTCTTACTGATGGTTTTGTAGCCCATTCCAGCCTTGTGCAGGTGTATGATCTTGTCCCTGACATCCTTAGACAGCTCCTTGCTCTTGGCCATTTTGTAGAGGTTAGAGTCTGACTGATTCACTGAGTCTGTGGACAGGTGTCTTTCATACAGGTGACCATTGCCGACAGCTGTCTGTCATGCAGGTAACGAGTTGATTTGGAGCATCTACCTGGTCTGTAGGGGCCAGATCTCTTACTGGTTGGTGGGGGATCAAATACTTATTTCCCTCTGCAGAATGCAAATAAATTCATATACTTTCCACAATGTGATTTTCCGGATTTAATTTGTGATGTGCTATCTCTCACTGTTACCAATAACCTACCCTTCAATTATGGGCTGCTCATGTCTTTGTCAGTGGGCAAACTTACAAAATCAGCAAGGGATCAAATACTTATTTCCACCACTGTATATTTTATGCACTATTATTTATTGTTTTCCTTTTTTTCATATAAATGTATGTTTTTATAGACTCCTGATGCAGGCCTGACGGCCGAAACACAACATTGTGTCGAGTCTCCAAATTTATTAATAAAATTATTCATTGTTCTTACATCCTCCAGTCTCTGGCTTCCTTGGTCGCTCTCCCACTTTTTCTGTGACTCTGCCCAACAAGATAACTCATATTTGCTGCTTTTTGTGTATACCCTACTTTGATTTGTACCTGTGCTCTTCAGGGCACAGACCGTATAAGTCTGCCCCGCACTATCCCCGCCTCCCAACCACCAGCCCCACCTCCCAACCACCGGCTCTGGCACAGGCACAGACCGTATAAGTCTGCCCAGCACTATCCTCACCTCCCCACCACCAGCCCTGCCTCCCAACCACCGGCTCTGGCACAGACCGTACAAGTCTGTCCAGCACTATCCCTGCCTCCCAACCACCAGTCCCGCTTCCCACCACCGGCTCTGGCACAGACCGTATAAGTCTGCCCAGCACTATCCCCGCCTCCCAACCACCAGCCCCGCCTCCCGATCTTGACTAAGCTCCTGAGGATCCATTCCTTCGGCACAGGATTCCTTTATGCTTATCCCACGCATGTTTGAATTCCGTTACCGTTTTCATTTCCACCACCTCCCGCGGGAGGGCATTCCAAGCATCCACTACTCTCTCCGTGAAAAAATACTTCCTGACATTTTTCTTGAGTCTGCCCCCCTTCAATCTCATTTCATGTCCTCTCGTTCTGTTTTGCTCATCTGCATCAGGACAAACAGTCCGATAAACATTTTCGGTGCAAGTGGGTTTTCTAATGACTGTTTCACCAGGGGTGCTGTTGCCGTCGCCACTGCCTCTGATTGGTCTGCTAAAAATTCAGAAATTTATAAATTATAAATGAAAATATTGTAAAAATTTGTGAGAGTTTACATCTCATCTTCAAGAAGTCATGTGATTGTGGTAGCAGTTGAAATTATAGAGAATTATCAATGTGGTGCTGGGACTCTTGTTTATTTTGATTTAACACCCGCTGATTAGTATCGGGCCTACTTAATTGCTAGTAAGGAATGACTCCTTCATCAATGAAAAACAAGATAATAAAGCCAGAAATGGATTTATTATCCACTGGATTTTCTGGCTTCTCCTTGTTTCCAAAAGAAATGTGTGTGTTTCAGATTGTTCAAGAGAAACACAAGTGCTCAAATACGTGGTGTAATTATTTCCTAACTCCAGATAGACCTTCCATTTTAGATCAAAATAGTTCCTCTTTGACACACACGTAGAATGGAGGCAGCCCTATGCAGAGGCATTGCATTTGTAAATACCATCCACCTTATAATCGAAAGAGAAAAACGCCTAGATTTCGACCCAAATCGGGAGATAGAGGTTTATCTCAAAAAACCGAATAAATCGGTATAATCGAAAGCCGATTTTGGACGTTTTCAACTGCACTCCGTCGCGGATGTGGACAAAGTTGATGGGGGTGTGGCGAAGGTGGAACTGGGGCATGGTTATCGGCTGAGGAGAGATGTACGCATTAGGGCGATAATCGAAAAAATAAAGGCGTTTTTAGCGAACATTTAGGCCACTTTTGTTGGACCCTTTTTTCACACGAACAGGTCCCAAAAAAGTGCTCTAAATGACCAGATGACCATCGGAGGGAATCGGGGATGACCTCCCCTGACTCCCCCAGTGGTCACTAACCCCCTCCCACCACAAAAAAAATGATGTTTCACAACTTTTTATTTTCACCATCAAATGTCATACCCACCTCCCTGGCAGCAGTATGCAGGTCCCTGAAGCAGTTGTTAGGGGGTGCAGTGGACTTCAGACAGGTGGACCCAGGCCCATCCCCCCCTACCTGTTACAATTGTGCTGCTTAATGCTTATTAGTCGTCCAACCCCCCCCAAACCCACTGTACCCACATGTAGGTGCCCCCCTTCACCCCTTAGGGCTATAATAATGGTGTAGACTTGTGGGCAGTGGGTTTTGAGGGGGATTTGGGGGGCTCAACACACAAGGGAAGGGTGCTATGCACCTGGGAGCTCTTTTACCTTTTTTTTGTTATTGTAAAAGTGCCCCCTAGGGTGCCCGGTTGGTGTCCTGGCATGTGAGGGGGACCAGTGCACTATGAATCCTGGCCCCTCCCACGAACAAATGCCTTGGATTTATTTGTTTTTGAGCTGGGCGCTTTCATTTTCCATTATCGCTGAAAAACAAAAACGCCCAGCTCACAAATTGTCGAATAAAACATGGACGTCTATTTTTTGCGAAAATACAGTTCGGTCCGCCCCTTCACGGACCCGTTCTCGGAGATAAACGCCCATGGAGATAGACGTTTTCGTTCAATTATGCCCCTCCATGTCAGGTACAGGATGGCATTGCTAATTAATTCTCAGCTGCCATATTTCCACACATTATCATGCACACTGAATGCTCCTCACTTAGTATTTCATCAGTGCTGCTCACATTCCAATGCTTGGTGGTTTCTAATAACACATCATCTGATCCACGGCCTCTTGTATATAGATGTTTGTATACAGCCATCGCTGATTAAGACCATGGTGTTCAAAAAATTGACTTTTTCTGGGGAGTAGTCAATTTTGAATCTGATTGTAGGATGGTATGTATTGAAGGAATAGTAAAATTGTTTCAGAGTTTCTTCCCCCTCAGTCCAAATCATAAAAATATCATTGATGTACTGGTAGTATTTTAGAGGTTTGGTCTGGTATGTATTCAGAAATGTCTCTTCCATCTCAGCCATAAAAAGGTTGGCATATTGGGGTGCTGTCCTGGTGCCCATAGCAGTGCCCATTATTTGTAGATAGATATCATTGTTAAATCAGAAGTAGTTGTGAGTTAAAATAAATTTGATTAAAATTTGATTTGGACTGAGGGGGAAGAAGCATCTATATGCAAGAAACCCACAGACAGATGCAGCTACCTCCACAACTCCAGCTTCCACCCTTCACATACAAAGAGATCCATTATTTACAGCCAAGCCACAAGATACCACCTTATCTGCTCTGACCCAAGGGACAGAGACAGACACCTTGAAATCCTGACTGCATCCTTCAAACGGAAAGGCTACAACCCCAAAATAATCTCCAAGAATATAGCCTCCTCCCTCAAAACACCCAGGGAAAATCTGCCACAGTACAAAGAAAAAAAAGCCACAGACAGAATCCCCCTTATAGTGACATTCAACCCAGAGCTGGAAAAATTAAGAAAAATCATAAAAGATCTTCAGCCTCTACTCCAGGAGGATGAATTACTGAACGAGATATTCTCATCCCCACCAGTGCTTGCTTTCTGACAACCACCCAACTTAAAACACAAGCTAATCAGAAGTAAACTCCCAACACAGACTCAAAAAGAAGAGAATGGCACACATCCTTGCAATATATCCAGCTGCAAGCTATGCCAAAACATTTCACAGGACCCGACAGTCATTCACAAAGGAAAAATATTCAGCATAAAGGAATCATTTACATGCTCATCTTCCAATGTGGTATACATTATTCAGTGTAAAAAATGTAACGAAGGATGCTATATTGGAGAAACAAGCCAGATGCTAAAGACAAGATTTAATTTACATAGACATCACATGAAGAATGTCAGTGCCAGCCAGGATTCCACCCCTGTGGGGCAGCACTTTACAAAACCAGAACACTGTACCAGTGATTTCATAGTAAGAATCCTGAAAGGTAACTTTAAAACAATACAGAAACGTAAGACCTTTGAAGTCAGAATGATTGAATATTTTGACACCCAACAGACAGGACTTAACAAAGATCTGGGTTTTCTAGCCCATTATAAACCATAAAGTTGTATTGCTCTGTTTGTCACCCTCCTCTCACCTATCCACCCCCATCCTGTTAGACTATCACTGAAATGCTTTGATGTTCCCATGCATATCTCCTATCCACCCCCACCCTGTTAGACTGTCACTGAAATGCTTTGATGTTTCACATATATACTGTCATCTACCACATTTGCTTATTTCTGATCTGACGAAGAAGGGCAACCTTTGAAAGCTAATCAAGAAATGTATTAAGTTATGTCCAATAAAAAAGGTATCATCTTATTTTCTTTTCCATGTGCTATTTTATTTCTATTGATTACCTTAATAAAGCTTGAAACTTGAAACACAGTTGAATTAAAAGCTGGTCTGCTAAAATTTTGCCCAGCTTTGTTAAATGTTTTAGTGTTGTAAAAAGATCTTTGAAACGATGAATAAAAGCTTGTATTAATTAATCCTTGATAATTATTAAGAGGGTAAGTTATCTGCATGGGATACTGATATATTGAGTTATTTTACCATAGGATCTCATTGCATAAAATGGAACCCTGTGCTAAGGTTCAAAGATATTGGATTAGGTGGCCTATTGTGGCATGTAGCCTGGGGGCCGCTGTGCATGCAGTCTGAAAAGTGGACAAAACAGTGAAAATCCTCTGTTCAAGTTTAAGTATTTTTATGCTTGGTCCGGTTACAAGGGGTTTGACAACAATTCCCAGAAGGCTATTCATTGTGAAGCCAGGAGAACTGTGCTCAGAGATGGGAAGCTGCTGACTCATCAGGCTTCCAGCTGGGCTGATTAGCAGTGCCTTCCTGGAATGTGAATGGTAAATTAAAAAGGGACCTTTGTTAATTTTGAGAGAGGCGATACATTTACCTAAGGGGAAGAGCAGCACTCTAGGGTTCTAGAGAGGCTCTGGGTGAGGACACTCTAAGGTTAGAGTAGGGTTACAATGTGTCCGTTTTTACCTGAACATGTCCTGTTTTTGAGGTTTTGTCAGCCTGCCCGTTTGTCCGGATTTCTGCAGAAGTCTTGCAAGGCTGCTTCAACTCTCGGTGGCCATTTTGAATCGGTGCCGGGTCCATCAGCATTGCAAGGGGAAGAGAGAGAATGCAGGGCAGTGCTCCGGGCAGGATTGAGGGGGCTCTTTTCTGCCCCGAAGAGGTCACTAGATCATCAGGGCAGTAGAGTAAGGTAAGGGGAGGGGCCTAGGGGACAGGACACCCTTAGGGGTTGTGGGGGGGGGGTGAAAAGGGTGGGGTGATACATGACAGGGGGCGGGGCAGGGTGTGGCGGGGATGGGGCAGGGGCATGGCATGTGTCCTCTTTTTTTGGGGGGGGGGAACCAAATATGGTAACCCTAGATTAGAGGGCAGAGCAAGGCTCAACCCTGCCAGCTCACAGCCCTGCCTAGAGTGGGGGAAGGAAACTCTTCCCAGTAAGGGGTAGAAACCAGGGTTGATAACACTCTGTTGCCAAAGAAGCCCCAGCCTTGAGAGAGGAAAAGATGGGGCAGTGCTCCAGTGGGTGACTGAAGAGAAGGTTCAGTGCCTAGGATGAGCGAGCAGGATTCCTTGAGGCTAGGAACCAGTCCAGTGGTTGGGACAGGAGGGTTCAAGCTGTATCAGGGATAAGGAGCCAAGTGTTGGGGGTTGAAGTTCCATTCAACATAGAGGAGCTCCATGAGTTAGGGTAAGTTTCTGGACAGTTCTTTGAGTTTGCTCTCCTGAGAGATGTGGTAAAGGGTGAAGCATCTGATGTTGTATGGAAGTCTGTGGGAACAAGGGCACAGAGAATACCCTGGCTCTGGATTGCATAGTGGGGGAAGGGCTAGTGGAAAAGCAGAAACCCCATAGCTATTTCAAGTGATGGAAGAATAGTGTTTGTTCTGGTTATGTGGTAACACAGTGGGGGAAGGGCTGGTGGAAAAGCCAAACCCCTGCAGCTAATTTAAAAGGTGAAAAGAAACCCTGAGTTTGTAAGGTATCTCAGTGGGGGAAGAGCCAGTTAATAAGAAATATCCCACAGCTACTGGGCCCAATATTCAGCTGGCAATGCCACCAGCATTATACCCAGAAATTCAACACCGGGTCATGTCTGGGCTCCAGCACTGAATTTCTGAGTATACGGAGCTGGCCAAAATATGCTTTTTTAAATGGCTGTTTAAATGAGTTTGAATATCAGGCCCAGTAGTTATACATTTTTAGGAGCAAGAACATTTGTGGGAAGTTATCAATGTGAGCTACTGTTAAGTCAGGTTATTTTACCACCAGTTGGGTTATTTTTGCACAGGTTCTCATTTTATGTAAACTAGCCAAAAGTAGCCCACATTGATAACTTCTCCCCTGAGAATGAATAGAATTTAGGGGGGAAGTAATGAACCTGGGGTACCTTTGTGATGGGTTATTTTTACTACAAGTCATGCCCATATTGATAACCCCCCCCCTTCAATTTAGGAAGTTACCACTCTGTTAATTCAGTAGCATAATACAGGGCACAAGCCATCTGAACAGACTTCCTAATACAAGTTAAGTTGTGTGGGAATTGGGATTGTGGAAAACCCACAGAACCTGTGGGATTTCCACGGGGATAGAAGAAGTTGCCATAGAATTCCCACAGGAGTGTAGTCAAAATCTTTGTTAATATCAGAATGAGGCTTGGAATGCACTGACAGAGGCAACTGGAGCAACTGAATGAAGCTTGGCATGCCTAGAAAAGCAGCTGAAACACCAGACTGAGGATTGGAACACTCATTGGCTGAATAGTGAATATCGCCCAAAAAACTGTGAGAGGCTGATGGGGTCAGGATGAAATGAAGGGCTGCGAGAAAGTAAGTTAATAGTGTTGACTCTACTGGGTATGGGTGGAGATGGTGGAGATTTAATTATGGGGATGGAATGAATCATAGTGGGCATGGGTTAGTGCGGACGGGCTGGGATGGGAGAAATTTCTGTCCCTGTGCAACTCTCTAATACAAGACTGACTACTGTCAATTGGCAATGAAATAGTTAAAGTAATCAAATAATGATTTGACCAGAGAACATGATCATATTGTGCAGCAAAACTGTTCTGAGCAATATGTCGATTAAAAAAAAATAAAATCAAGGGTGTGGCCTGCAGTGTGTGTTGGCTCAGAAATAATTTGGTTCCATCCCAGCAAGGACATAACTTGAATACATTTTTCACAAATAGGAATGAGCAGTGATTCATTAACATGGAAATTAAAGTCATCCAAGATAATAGTGCAAGATACATCAATCTGGTGCAGTAATTAAAGCTCCTATAAATGAGGAATAATCATGTCTAATGAGTTAAACAAAGTCTCCAAGTGGAGGCAGTCATTTTTCATATTACTGGTCTACTGCAATATCTGCTAGTCAAGGACTTAAAGATTCTTCGTATGCAATAAGTATCCTGCTGGCACACTTATAGAGGCATAGTTGAGACAGAACAGCATAAGTGGGAAGTCTCAGCTGATTAATTAAAGTAATATCTATATCTGTTAGTCATGTTTTGACAAATGGAGCTTATTAACACACCATAAATCAATTAAAATTATAGTCTTATGTCTCACTGATGTGGCATTGATCATATAAACAGTCAGCATCCTATAGGCAGAGCCAGTGCAAGGATGGTGGGTGCCCTAGGCGAACCTTCAGTCTTACACAAACACCCCTTGATTCTGAGGCTCCTAACTTGCACACACCTCACCCCGTGAGTTTGATAAGTGAACTTAACTGTCATGATCATTACACAAACATCCTATTAAAATGCAGGATAGAGTATGTGCTGATGGAAATTTCAGTTTGTGTAATTGCAGGACCTGCTCATTTGCTTTGATTGTAACTGCTGTTTACTGCCTCCAAGAAGCTGCTGCCCTAGGTGACCACCTAGTCTTGCCTAATGGTAGGGTAGGCCCTGCCTATAGGCCTTTATAATTATATATTAGCAGTATATAAATATTTTTAAATGAATAAACAATAACATTAAATGTGACCCCCCCCCCTTCCCAATGAGAAAACCCTGTGCAAAAAAAAAAAAAAATTCAATGCTCTCAGCTTACCACCTTTCACACAGTTGCATCTTAGCCCACTGGGATCTTCAGAGTCCAAACTGTGTAGGAGTGATTCCTAATAATTTCTGCTCCCCCAGCTCACTTTTTTTGAATGTCACAGACTGGCTCTGAGGCTAGCTTAATTTTGTTATAAACATCCATAGAACAATATGGCACTGACCTCAAGGCCTGCGAGGGCTTGCGCATGTGCTAACATCTTGGCGCAGGCACTTACAAAAGCTAGAGGGCTGGTATACATGATCATGCCTTAATGTATGTGCATTTTCAACTATTTACACATATTTTATAAAGAAAAGTAGGTGCCTGTGATGGAGTGTATCAGAAATTGCACGGTTTCTCTTAAGGCTCTCTAACAGAGCCATATTAAGAAGCCAGGTCCTGCAGCATAGAGCAAAGAGGGTGAAACAATCAGGGCAGAGCAGGAAGGACACAGGATTTTCCCTGTGTTTCTAATAAATGAGCTCCTGGATTTTGTTGGAAGACTTATTTGCATGTGTACACATTTAGAAGAAACTCTTTCCATTTTATTTTGGATAGCCATTCAAACTGGACAATTGCCTCTCTGAGCTTGTCTGTGCTGTCTACTGAGTGATACTAGGGACAGTATTGAAAAGAAGAACCTTGAGATCAGGATGGTCTTGAAACCTTGCTTTTCTCCTATCCAGCAAGGCAAGCCTTGACTAGTCACAGAATTTTGGTGTCTCAGAACTACATTCTGTTAGTTCACAATTTAATGGCGCGTGCAGTTTAGGATTTTAATTGGTCTGTGTTGATACTGTCACACAACCAGACCATCACCAGTTAATGCTATCAGAGACTAGTCAGGGATTCAAAGATCTAATGATTAGCTAAGGTAACTGGCAGGGTCACTCCAACCATTAGGCAAGACTGTTGCCTTAAAGTTAATTGAGTGGGTGAAAGATTGAAGGGTTGCCTAGGGTGCCCATTACCCTTGCACCAGCTCTGTTAACTGGCTAATTTTACCCAGTTATTTTAGCTGAATATTCTTTTGGGTTAATATGTAAACTCTTTGGTCAGCACTTGATTTAAATGCTGATCCCAGCATTTAAATTATTCACAGATATTCTGTGCCACCACCCAGATAATGAACAATACATAGAGGGGCATAATCGACCAGAAACGCCCATCTCCATGGGCGTTAATCTCCGAGAACGGGTCCGTGAAGGGGCGGAGTGAACCGTATTTTAAAAAAAAAATAGACGCCCATGTTTTATTCGCCAAGGTGTGAGCTGGGCGTTTTTGCTTTTCACCGATAATGGAAAATGAAATCGCCCAGCTCAAAAACGAATAAATGCAAGGCATTTGTTCGTGGGAGGGGCCAGGATTCATAGTGCACTGGTCCCCCTCACATGCCAGGACACCAACCGGGCACCCTAGGGGGCACTTTTACAAAAACAAAAAAAAAGGGAAAAGAGCTCCCAGGTGCATAGCACCCTTCCCTTGGGTGTTGAGCCCCCCAAATCCCCCTCAACACCCACTGCCCACAAGTCTACACCATTACTATAGCCCTAAGAGGTGAAGGGGGGCACCTACATGTGGGTACAGGGGGTTTGGGGGGGTTGGACGACTAGTAGCATTAAGCAGCACAATTGTAACAGGTAGGGGGGGATGGGCCTGGGTCCACCTGCCTGACGTCCACTGCACCCCCTAACAACTGCTCCAGGGACCTGCATACTGCTGCTTGGGAGGAGGGTATGACATTTGAGGGTGAAAGTAAAAAGTTGTGAAACATCATTTGTTGTGGTGGGAGGGGGTTAGTGACCACTGGGGGAGTCAGGGGAGGTCATCCCCGACTCCCTCTGGGGGTCATCTGGTCATTTAGGGCACTTTTTGGGGCCCTATTCGTCAAAAAACAGGGTCCAGGAAAAGTGCCCTAAATTCTAGCTACAAACGCATCCATTATCGGCGAAGGGCGCCCATCTCTGTTCGCCCGATAACCACGCCCCAGTTCCGCCTTCACCACGCCTCCGACACTCCCCCGTCAACTTTGTCCGCATCCGCGACGGAGTGCAGTTGAAAGCGTCCAAAGTTCGGCTTTCGATTATGCCGCTTTATTTGTTTTTGTGAGAAGAACGCCCATCTCCCGATTTAGGTCGGAACTTGGGCGTTATTCTCGTTCGATTATAAGCTGGATAATAACCCAACGTCTCAAAACATTCATGCTGCATAGACCAGGTAAATTTCTTGATAATAAATCGTAGGCACACTTCTCAGTGATGACTCATTTCACAAGGGCAAAATGCTCTTGACTCACCTTGCCTCCTCACTGGTCTGTATAAACTTTTATTTCTTTTAATATTAGAAAACTTTATATAAATTTGAAAACGTTTTGTAAATTTTTGCATTTTATTATGAGATGCCTTAAAACCAAGGACATCTTAATCATATGAGGAACCATCTAATGACATGTGGCATGTTTCGCATCAGCTGGGTCAGGGGTTGGTCCTCTGAAAATATATAATAGAAACCATTATTAAAAATTCAAAGGAGATCAATATAATGAATCATTTCTATGCAGCACTTACCAAACTTGGCACGCCATTCAACTATCAATTTTACAATGGCAGCATACATCATGTATTTAAGTATCTTATAATCAGCTGTCCCACTAAACCATGTTTGTCTATGTGTTCTGTAATTTTAATCTTTGTAATGGTTTCACTATTTTCCCCGGCACTGAAGTCAGACTTACCAGTCCATAATTTCTTGGATCATCCCGGAGACCTTTTTAAAAATCAGGACTGCCACCCCTCCATTCCTATTTGTGTTTGTCTCATGTGGTCCTACTCCCAGCCCTTCAGCTGTGAACACAGAACAGAAATATTGGTTAAGCAATTCTACCTTATCTTTATCAGCTTCTAACTATTCCTCCCCTACACCTTTGCGTTTCACAATTGCACTTTTGCAGTTCCTTTTATCACTAACATATCTACAAAATGTCTTGTCTCCCTATTTTACTGTATTGGCTATTTTGTCTTCCATTTACATCTTTGCTTTCCTGACTACCAGCTTCTCTTAGCTTTTCCAGATATTGTCGCCTGTCTTCCTCTTTCTGCGATCTCTTGGGGTTTTTAAAAGCAACCTATTTTACCTTATCTTTTCAGCTACTACTTCAAAGCAGCCTCCTTTTCCTCTTACTTTTATTTACTTTCCTTACAAAAAGGTTTGTTGCCCTTACAATATCTCCTTTCAGTTTTGCCCACTGCTTTCCAACTTCTTCCAGATGTTCTCATCCATACAGGAATTCCTTGAGGTAATCCCCCATCTGAATAAAGCTAGTTTTTAAAGTCTAGAACCTTCACTTTTGAAGGAGCCCTCTTCACATCTATCTTAATATTAAACCATGCCATTTGATGATCACCATTTGGATGCCAGATGATCACCAACTGTAACAACAGAAAAGCACTTAGTCCAGTATGGCCCCATCCCACATGGGTTCCATTACCAACTGCTGGAATAGTTCCCCCTTGAATTCTGGCACCTGGCAGACAGCACACTTGGACTGAAGATGGACACCTCTGTACTACTCAGAAAAGAATCGCCAACCACCATTATCTTTCATTTCTTAGTGGTCATTGATCTAGCAACCTTGGGGATTTCAAGCTCCGATTCCTTCTCTCTCTGGGATGCTCTCACCTCCTCCACTTCTAGGGCTGCACATCAGTTTTTCAGTTCGAGGGCAGGTAGAGTCCTGGTATCAGTCCTGCAGGGTCTCGTGATCTGAGTCCAATTGTCCTCTTTTAGCACAGCTTCTTCTTCCCCACCTCTGGAAATCCTTGATGCTTCATGATGCATTTCATCAATTTTATTTCACATTTTTGCGGATGCGTCTTAATTTTGCCACGTCTTCTCTCAATTCTTTCACTTCTTTCAAGTGGGGTTCAAGCTGGAGACATCTTGTACATGGAACCAGCCCCTCTCTTGATATCATATTTTCTGTTTGCACTGAGGCAGAAGCTATAACTGGGGCAACAGCTTTGGTGACACAATGTTTCCCAGCCATACTGCAGTTGCAGAAGTATTTGCACTTGTAGAAAGAAAAAAGAAAAATCCTTACCAAAGCGCCTAATTTTCCTCAGCTGTCCTGTAGGCTAAAAGTTGTAGCTGTCTTTTTTTGTGTAAGATCTAACCATCAGAAGTGTGGGGACTTCAAAAAAGATTATTTAGGTCACCTCTCCTATTGAAATGGAGATAAGACAAAAAAAAAAAGAAAGAAAAAGAAATCCTGCAGCAAGCAAGCAAAGAAGCTTCTTAAAGGGAAATTTAAACTATGTCCTCTCTACTAAGATAAGAAAAAAAATAAAGCAACAGTTTTCCCAGCAATATAAAATTTGAATTTACATAAACCCATGCCTAAAGTAAATAAATGAGGAACACCACATGTTGAGTTGGGAGAATGACTGAAGGTGTGAAATGAGGGTTAAGAGTAAAAGGGCAAGAAAAGGGGATGAAGTGTGGAGAAAGATTGGGACATGTATAAATGACCTAGAAGACTGGAGAGAGGATGAGAGGCATTGAAAAGGAATAGGGGTACTGGGGAGGGATATGGGAGGAAGGGGCTAGATCTCTGAAGGGGTTGAGTGATGATGAAAATAGGGTTAAAAGATGGTGAAGGAGCAGCAATAGGAGATGGGATAGTGGGCAAGAGATAGAAGAATGGCCTGGAGGCAAGAGAAGGGATTGAGCTGGGGTTGTTGAGAGGTTGAGAGGGTGGAGTGGAGGTGAGGAGAGAGAAGAAATGGAAACCTTGAAAAGAATTTAGGAGATAACTGACACAAGAAAAGTGGAAAAGAGACTGGAACCAGCCCAATTAGAAAAAAAACAAAAACAAAAACAACACCAGAGTGCTCAGACAAATGTAGAAAAGAGAAAAAACTATTTTTATTTAATACTTCTTTAAGGACTGAGATGTGCCTGTTTTGTGAAATGTATATCTTTTCTATTTTTGTATTTAGCAGAGTACAGGAGAAAATACATTTCTGTTTCTCTTTTACCAGTATTTGCACTGCTTGCAGAGTCTGGCTTTCTTGAGGGGGTCTCCATTTCAGCTTTTATCTGCATGTTTGTTTTTATGGTTCCCTATTCTGTATTAGGTGCACGCTTGTCCATATTCTGCATGTGTAACTGAGGTGAAGGATTCTGTCCTATACAGTGTCTTGTAGGAATCTGTAACAGTCCAGCTTGTTCTAGGTTCCCAGTAGCAGATATATTGGTGCTGTAGGGCTAAGGCTACAAGAGTTTTGGCTTGCAAATGTGGGACACCTGGGCGGGGTCAGGTAGGATGGGGTGGACAGAGTGAGGTCAGGTGAGCGTGGCCTTCCCATTGCAATTCTCCACTATAAAAATTATAATCTTCACCTCTCTCCTCTGCCCTTTCAGTATAGTCATCTTTACCTCTCTTTCTCTCCCCCCTCCTCCAGTTCAGTTAACTTCATCTCTCTCTCTCTCCTCTGCTCTTTCAGAAAACCATCTTTACCTCTCTCTGTCCTCCCTATTCCAGTTCAGCCATCTCCACCTCTTTCTCTTTCTCTCATCTGCCCTTACAGTAAGCCATTTCTAACTCTCTCTCTCTCCTCTCCCTTCTAGCAGCCATGTCCACCTCCCTCTTCTCCTCCATTCCAGTCAGCCATCTCCACCTCTCTTTCTCCTCTCCCTTCTAGCTCAGTTATGACGTCCTGACTCAGTCCAGCAGTTGTACCCCTCTTTCCTCTGTCTTCTCTCTTCTGGCACAGCATCAAATTCTCTCTCCTTCCTCTCCTCCACCCCCCCTCCCTCCAGGTCCCTCAAATCTCCCTTTATGGCTCCTGGCTTCTTCCCTCCAATATCAGCATTAGGAAGTATAGCACTATAATGCAGAGGCTCTCCTCAGCTAAGCTGTGAGTCTCTGCCAGGTTTTGCTTCCATGACAACAGGAAGTGTGCATCAGAAGGATTGGGACTCAACAGAGGTGCACAAAGTGGTTGAGGAGAGCCTACAAATAGCGCTGTACTTCCTAATGCTGATACCAGAGGGAAGGATCCAGGAGCAGCAGTTTGAGGGTAGGTGCTGATGCTGGGAGGAAGAAGGAGTGATAAGAGGGGGAGATGCTGGATCATATGAGATGAGACAGGCAGAACATTCCAAAACTACTCTATAGCACCACTATCCCCATTACTAAAATAATGGACAGATTGTTGCCAAGCAAGAAGAAATCAGGGACAATAACCGAAAATCAGGGACCTCTGGTAATCCCTATCTAGGGCCCAGTGTAATATTTATAGCACTGTCTTTTCATAGGTGAGTTAGGGCTTTCCTGCTTTGGTAAGTTTCCTGTATAGGTTTTGAGTGTTATTTTGCAGAGTTTTGTGTTGTTTCACAAAGCCTGGTCCTGTTTGAAAGCAGGCTCTGAGGCAAGGTCCACCAGAGGGGCCTTGTCACCCAAAATGAAAATGCTCAGTACTAGTTGTCTCTACATCCTGTAGAGTCACCACACAAACAAAAACCTGTCTGCTTTAAGCAAATTGTCTGCTGTGGAAGGAACATGTGCTGTTCCTGAGGTGCTAATCACAATTTGAACATTTTTTTTGTATGGCGACTTATAAAGGGAATAGCTCCATTGTTGGGGAATATGGAGTTTGTGCTACAAAACTGGAGCTTCAGGGTTTTTACTGAGATTCTGTACAATCCTGTAGAGAATTCAGAATCCACTCCCACACAGAAGAATATGTTGAATGATGGTATGAATTATAATAGCAGTTTTATTGGGTGGCTGAAACTGGCTGGTAGGGGGATGGTTTCTTTATACATAGAAGTCCCTGGTGTCTTGTTAATCAGTGGCATTCCTAGGTCGGCTGCCACCCAGGGCGGATCGCTGCTGCGCACCCCCCCTGGGTGCAGCAGCATCTGTCCCCCCAGGGTGCAGCAGGACCCCCCCCCGGCGCAATGACACCCCCTCCCCTGTGCATCAAGCCCCCCCCCCCCCCGGGTGCATTCTTGGCTGTTGGAGGGTGCAGAGAGCAGCCGTGTGCCTGTTGGCTCCGCTGGCTCCCTTTTCCCCAGAACAGGAAGTAACCTGTTCCGGGGCAGAGGGAGCAGGGAACCAGATCTCTGCACCCTCCAGCAGCGTGTACCTGGGTTGACCGTCCCCACCGCCCCGCCCTTGCTACGCCACTGTTGCTAATGTAACATTTGGGGGGAAAGAGGGCTTTGATGCGTGGAAATGTAATTTTGGCTTGGCACTCCCATACCTAGTTTGCCCCCTGTTGCTATCTCAAATATTTCTGTCAAGACTAGGCCTGGGAGAAGAGGCTTATGGATAGGGGAGCGAGAACACTGATGGGTAGATGTTCAAAAGCCCCAAGCTGTTCCAAACAGCGCTCTAAAAATAGCGCTGGAACAGTGCGGGGCTTTACAGAGATAATTGCTTGCAAATTTAAGCATGCAATTCTCTCTGAACATGGGGTAGAAGTGCAGGAGGATTGTGCCTGAGTATGCACTCAGGCACAATCCTCCTGCACTTGTTTGACAGGTCTGGGCTGTTAAAAGCCCAGACCTGTCAAACACAAGGGATGGAGGTCCATGGGACCAGCAGACCCCAACTACCCCTGCCCTGAGCCAGGCGAAATGGGGGCTGGAGGTCCAGGGGACTTCCGGTCCCCCTGCCTCCCCCAACACAAGTTCAGGGGAGGCTGGAGATCCGTAAGGGTATCTAGCCCCCCCAACCCGCCAAACATCCCTCAGATTTTCCTGGTGGCCCAGTGGGCGACGAATGACCCCCACCCCCAGCGACAGGGGGCCGGAGGTCCGGTGGACCTCTGGTCCCCCTGACCCCCCCAACACAGGTTCAGGGGGGCTGGAGATCCGGTGGGTCTCCAGCCCTCCCAGCATTCCTGAGAAGTCCCTTGTGGCCCAGTGGGCAGTGATCAATCCCCCCACCCCCTACCTTAAGTTGGAGGAGGGAAGTGGCCTCCTTCCTCTTCCATTGGCGCCGCCTGCAAAATGTCGGTGCCCAGCCCTGCCCAGTGTATCCTGTGATGCGCTGGGTGGGGCTTCACACCATATAAGGGAGAAACTCCCTTATATGGTGTGAAGCCCCACCCAAGTATCCTAGCTTGCACTGGGCAGGGCGCTGCAATTTTTCAGGCACCAATGGAAGAGCAGGGAGGCCACCTCCCACCTCCAACTTAAGGTAGGGAGGTAGGGAAGGGCTGCTAGACCATCAGGTGGGTGGGTGGGGGGGATTGACTGCGGCCCACTTGGCCACCAGGGACATCTCAGGAATGCTGGAGGGGGTTAGGGGAGCTGGAGACCCACCAGATCTCCAGCACCCCCTGAATCTGTGTCGGGGGGGGGGGGGGGGTCGGGGGACCAGTCGTCCGCCGGACCTCCAGCTCCCTATTGCTATGAGGGGTGTCATCGGTCGGGTCGAGGTTCTGGTGGGGAGCTGCTGCATTGGGGGGATGGGGGTCTGCTAACATACAAATGCATGCTGGACAGGGCTCACTATTCCTCCCTAATGATCTGCAAACCCCAACGCCAGCTCCGAGCTGGCGTAGGGTTTGCCATGGCCACTGAGCCAACTTTGGTGCACTGGTCGCTGATCATTGGGGATGAATAGGTTTAGCATGTATCTGCTTGCTTATTGCACTAAGAGCCCTGTTTTGCATGCCTTTGCATGCTAGTTGCTTTCTGAGCCTGCAAGCGCATTGTTTCATGCACTCGGGGGCTCTGATCATGGGGCGGTAGCAAACGCAGGTGCTAGTATGGCACTAACAGCCTCTAGTGCCTGTGTTTACTTCTGATCATCGGCCCATGAGGGCTGAGGAGGAGGAGGGAGCTCAGGAGTCAAGTCTGTGTGTGGGGAGAGAGTAGAAGGGTCAATGCTGGGGTGACTAATCCAATGGGAAAGATAGACAGAGTGAGAGAAAGAGAACTATGAGGGACTAAATCTTATTATGTGGTTTTACAGTAGTCCTGGGAAAATTCTGCCCCCTCAAAAAAAAAAAAATTCAAAATTTAGCAATTTTGAGGAGTAATTTTTCTAGAATTGTATTTTAAAAAATTAAGTATCATGTAAATAGAATGATTATGCTTCACTATTTTGACAAAGACAACATGCAGAAGTTAGAATTTTAAAATATTTTGTTGTAAAAATTAGAAATTTTTGCTCAGAATTTTGGGGTCATCTTACTAAGCTGGTTAAGCAGCTAAGACAGGGTATTCAGTGCAGTAGACAGTAGCACAAGTCCACAGTATTGTTTGCACTAATATGGGAGCCTTTGCATTAAAAATTCTGTGTTACCTGCCTAGCACAGGAGTGGGTGGGATCTGAGAGTGACATGGGCGGGCAGAGGTGTGACCAGCTGTAGCAGCTAGCACATGGATTGGTACTGTGTGCCAGCTGTTATAGCATGCCTGCATTTACTGCCACCTTACGAGGAGACAGTAAGTGCATCCATATTAGCGACAGACTGGTAGTGTGGCTGCTGTCAAAATCTTGGTCCACTGCGGCACTCCACCCTGCACTGCTGATCTCTCATCCCAACAACCCAAAATGTGGTGCATTCACTCTTTCCAACTCCCTGCCACCCCAAAGTGCTGTGCATCTACTCCCCTAACCCCTCAACACCCCAAAACGCAGCACATCCACAATCTCTGACCCCCCTCCACCTTTAAACCCCACTTCCTTGCCCATAACACCACCTCAACCCGAGACCAACTCCCCCCACCAGCTGACCCCCCTGTCCCTTATTGGGTGGTACCAGTGGTCTGTATTGATGGCTGAATGATCACAGGTGGCAGTGGTCTTCTCCATAAAGGCACCTCTGCCCCCTTGCAGTATATGAAGGGCAGATGTGGGACATGCTCCCTGCATTTACCGCAAAGGTTTTGTACTTACCACATGTTAATTTTGGTGGTAAATGTGTGGTATGTGAAAAACTTAATACAGCTTAGTAAAAGGACCCCTTTGATTTTATTTGCATAGAATTCTCCCAGCAGTATATTTTGCTGCATCAAGTTACTAAGGGGTTCATTTTCAAAACAGAAACATACCCAAAAAGCGGCAGAAAGCAGCAGATAGATTTTTTATTTTGCCAAAACTTCCAAATCACTATTTTCAAAACCCATTTTTAAGATGTTTATCTACGCAGTTAAACAAAATCTCAAAGGGACGTGTTGGAGGCATGTTTTAGGTGGGACTATGGCGGGCTTATGATTTAGATATTTATCAGCAATAATGGAACATTGTAAAAATGTCCAGGGCAAAAAATAGCACATTTTAAGCTGGACCTGTTTCAATAAAACCTAAGTGCCAAAAGGTGCCCAAACTGATCACTTGACCACTAAAGCGACATAAGCATGACCCCCCTTAATCCCCCCAGTGGTCACTGAACCCCTCTCACTGCCCTAAGAGGTTAAAGTGACAGTATATACCAGGCTCTATGACAGTTTCACATATAATAGCAAGTCCTTGTAGAGCAGCAAACGGGTCCCTGGAGTAGGCTAGTGGTCGGTGCAGTGGACTCTAGCGAAGGAGAGCCAGGCCCACATTCCACTCTTATTGGTACACTTGTGGTGGAAAATATGAGTCCTCCAAAAGCCACATATAGGTGACACTTGTAGGCTTAAAGGCTATTGTGGTGGTGTACAGTTGGGTACAGTACATTTTTTGCTATTCCTGGAGGGCTCACAATACAATATAAGAGGGTTATGATGTGATATGGGACCTTTTATGTGAAGCCCACTGCAGTGCCCTCTAGGGATCCCCACTGCTGTGTTGGGAAATCTGTGTGGCCTAATATCCTGGTCCCCAGACATCTCAATGGCATAGTTTTGTGCGTTTTTCACTAGGATGGGTTTTTTTTAAAAAAAATGGTACCAAAAGATAGATGCATCTAGAAAACAGTGATTTTCAAAACAACAAAAAAGAGAGATGTTTTTCTGGTTCAAAACTCACTCGAGTTTTGGACATTTTTAGCAAAACCGTCCTAAATCAGACTTAGATGTCATATTGAAAATGCCCCTGCAGTCCGATTTGCCCACTAAACTTAGCCAGCCAGCACTTGAATATTCGCAGATAGCTGACTAGATTGCACAATATTGCCAGTTAGCCACCATGCGCTAACCATGAATATTCAGCAGAGATAACCGGCTATCTCCCGCTAAATATTAATGGTTAGCCAGCTAAACACTATTTAACCAGCCAGGAGCCATTCCTGGCTGATTAAATAGTGCTGAATATCAGAGGGAATTTATTTTGTAGTCACTGCTAAAATGATCAAATTGTATGCTAACTGGGACTATATACAAATTTCGATATGGGATTGAATGGTAGTCAAATTCATACTAACTTATTGTCAACATCAATAAACTTTTACCCATTCTAGATGATGGAGCTAGGATGTTTCCCTTAAAGCTTGCCATACAAAACAACTATATATTTAAATTCTGGTGTCATCTCAGTAACAGCAATCCAATATTCCTCACTTCCAGATACTATACGGAGTAACCCAAAACCCTGCAAAAATGCTACCCAGAAACAATGTAAAAAAACTGAACAGCAGATCAGATCTGCAAACATTTCTAGTTAGGGCCGGTAGCAATTGTTGTTATTGAGAGTAGTGGGGAAGTAAAAATAGGGACCAGTTAATGGGGATTTTACCTACTTGACACTCTCGGTCTCTGCTCGCCCTAGCTTGCAGGCACAGGTAGTTGTTAGGTAAAGTACAGGTTTGCTGTCTATGTGAAATTTTTGGTGACACACCTGTCGCCTCTTAGCGACACGCTGGTTGAGAATCACTGGTCCAGAGAAATAAATATCCCTGTAGCTGGTTGGCACAGTTCCAAGTACGATAAAGACTTTGGTTTCTAGAAGTATTTGTTTAGAATTCATTGCCAATCAAACTCACACTAATGTGGCACGAAACAATACATTTAATTCATTGTTTCTTTCAAGAAGTATCTTCCTACCCCCGCCATATTCTGTCAACCTTTCAATAACACGCAATCAGCAAAAGCAGTTTTTGGTGTTTGCTGAGAACTGTGATTAGATGAAAGAGGAACATGAAAAGAGGCATAGAAGGAGGTGTGTATGAGAGAAGCTTCAGTCACCGTGGCAACAGATGCACCCTGCTAGACCAAGGTTGACAGAGATGTGAGGAACTGAACTGCAGAAAAGAGAGAGAGAATGAATCTACTTAATCACAAAAATAGGAAATTCCCTTGTATCAAATCACCCTATAAACTCTATCCAGCTGGAGATACAATGAGAATCCAGGCTATGCAATCTCTATTAGAATTAGAATCATGGACAACCTTGTCCCATGGTTTCACGTATAGCACTAAATATGTAGAGGGTAATTTTTAATGTCAAATAGGTACTTATAAAATGACCTCACTCAAAACTGCATTCCTGATAAGCAGCTTTTAAAGTATGTGTGATTTCAAAGTGTGTGTATTTTCAGTTGGAATAAAAGGAGGTGGCCCAGTGCGGTGGGCATGTTTTGGTTGGGAGCATAAAACAGCATGCATACCTAGGACTTCTAACAGTACTGTGAGAATGTATAGGCTTCATAACACTCCTTCACAGAGGCACCTTAAATCCCGCATTCCAAAACAGAGAGGGCATAGCTCAGTGAGGGCAGAGCAGGGAGGGGAGTGGTCCAGGCAAGCTAAAACTCCGGCACACAGATAAGCCAGAGAGGCCCAGAGAAGACAAAAGCAGACCTCGAGCATATGCCTTCACCACATACGTGTAAGCGGCAGTGGATGAAATGCCAAGGAAAAGAAACTACCCTTGAGCCCAAGACCCCAGAAGGGAAGGATGGAACAGTGGGGGCTGTGCTCATCAAGAACCCAATATTCCATGTCAGCCTGGGTGTGGTAACTGAACCTCCTCACTTGTTTTAAATGTGGTGAAAAGGTATATTTGCAAGAGACTGCCCTAGGGGGGATAAAGATGTGATGGATGTGAGTCTAGTGAAGCTGCATTTTGTGTGATTCACAAAATTCTGTGGAATGTTTTGGAGGATCCCCACCCCAGGAGAAAGAACTTTGTGCTTCAAGTTGAGCTGGATAGGAATCCCTTCTAGAGAGTTGCATGGGGACAGAAATTTCACCCATCCCCGCCTGTCCCCAGTGGAATCTAACCCGTACCTACCCATACCTGGATCCATTCCATCTCCACCTATCCCCACAATTAGTCTAGTCCATCCTGTCCCATACCCATGGGAGTCAATGCTATTATTTACTTGCTTGCAGCCCTCTGTTTCCTCCCAACCCCAACAGCCTCCTGTGGTTTTTTTTGATGGTATTCATCATTCAACCAATGAGTGTTTCAAGCCTCAGTCGAGTGTTGTCATGAAACAGTGGAAACTGTATCATTTCATAAAGTGTACTTCTCCTAATTGACCAGCAGATAGTACTTGTTTTGAGTTTTAAAATTGTTGCAGAAAAAGACTTTCTCTTTTCCAGTTTAAGCTTATGGAAAGGCAATCTGCAGTATCATTGAGCAGCTACTTTCAAAATTGATGCTCTGGGATCTGATTGGCCTTGGATTTCAAATCTAGCCTGAAGGTACTAGATTTTCCCCAGCCTCAACCAGGGAGTGGAGAGAGAAAGATCTCTTTACTGTAAGCAGTTATATTTTATAACCTGTGAGTAGATATATTTCCTGAACTCCCCAGGTACTACCCAGGTAGTAAACAAATGTTTAGATAGCTTTATAATTGATCCATATTCAGTTACCTGTTATTGTTTGCTGAGTTCACCTTTTTCTGTTCACTGTTCAAGTTCTGTGACAATAAACCTTTTTTTTAGTTTATTGACTCTACTGTCCTGGACTGACTAAGAATCCTGGTTTGTACTTTTGGGTTGTGGATGCTTTTTGGGAGCTGTGGGACCCTTGCAGTGTGGTCCCAGTATCCTAGAAAATATCGGGGAGACTTGCCCAGAGACAAATGTGACCCAGTCAGTGGGAGGAGGGTGCTATTGTAGAGCACAAGTGGCAGGTGCAGGTGGACCTAAGCAGTGCTGGGGACAGACCCTCTAAGTGGCCACAAGGTTAGCCCCAGGTGGGTGCTAGGCATTTTGTAACAGACCTTGACCTTCTTTTTTGTGGCAGCATGGTGGGATTGTCAGGCTCAGTGTGTGGCATGAGGGTCACCATCCATGAGTGGTTCAGAGTTTTTTTTCTCTGTAATCTCTAGACATAGAGCACAGTGAACGAGTACAGCAGTAACAGGGTTCCTTTCCTGTTCATTTCTTTTTAGTGTTATGAGATTAGCAGCCCTCAGTCACTTGACTTAACACAAGAGCAACTGGATGACCTCAACAGGGAGGAGCTGCAGGACCAGCTGGTGCAGAGTTCTCCTGGGGGGAGACCAGGCTTCTTGTGGGCAGAGGTCCAATGAACATTACCCTTGATAGTGGAGTCAGCCTTTCCACTATGGTGACCCGTAGTCAGGCCTGGGCGGCCCAACAAGCAGAAGAAGCAGAGATCACCTCTCCAGTTCCAGATCCTGAGCCAGTCCAGGTGGAACCAACGGACCAAGCAGCAGGAGGAGGTGCTCCAGTGCTTCTAGCAGCACCAGTTCCTGAGATGACCAGGGTCATGAGTATGGAACAGTCTGACTTAACTGTCATACCTATTGAGCAGACTGTTGACCCTGATTCGTCAGAGTCACCAACAGAGACTCTTCCAGATATGAGTACTGATATAGGACACAGACATGCTTTTCAGGAAGCACAACATTCTGACCCTGACCTGGAAGCCCTGAGGCAGAGGGCTGGTCAGACAACCAATGAGACTTGTAAAGATTGTATCCTATGGAAAGAGGGCTTGCTGTACAGAGAGACTAATCCCATGGATCCTAACAGGCCCTGGGCAGCAGGCAAACAACTTATAGTGTCCAAAGCGTACAAAGAACAACTCCTACAGATTGCACACAACATTCCACTAGCAGGACATTAGGGGGTGACACGTATATGCACTAGATTGACACAGAACTTCTATTGGCCAGGAGTATCTTGAGCCATAGCTGACTATTGTCGAACCTGTGATGCATGCCAAAGAGTGGTTAAGACAAAAGATCACCCCCGAGCACCTCTGAAACCTTTACCCGTTATCGGTGAGCCATTTGAGAGAATAGCTGTGGATATAGTGGGGCCTCTAGATGTCCCTAACCAGACTGGGAAAAGATGGTGGACTTTGCTACCAGATACCCTGAAGCAGTAGCCTTATCCTTAATAGAAGCAGAGAAAATTGCCAGTGCCCTTCTAGGAATATTCTCCCGGGTAGGATATCCACAAGAAATACTCTCAGACCAAGGGACACAGTTTGTCTGAACTGATCCAAACTTAAACTTCCTTCATTATATGACTGACACAAACTTCCCATTTCTTCCTTATCCCCTGCTAGACTCCCAACTCTCTAGTTCTCCAAGGTCCCTTCCAGTGTCCCTCTAACAGACTTGGCATTGATGATACAAGTTGGGGATCATCTGCTTACTAAAGGTTTTCTTGGAAGTCACTTGGTAAATGGGGGCTAAGAGATGCAGTAGTCTCTGAAACCTGAAGTTCTCAAGCACCTGCAAGGGCTAGTCATCCAGGCAATCATTTCTCCAAAGAAATATGCCACCATTTTTGGTTGTACTTACTGCCTATCCCTGGACAGTGAAAAAGAATGCCATCCCATCTCCTCCATGGTGACATGCTTAGATGTTATATTTCTTTACACTTATGTGTTCCAGTATTCTTCCTTTTTGTGATTGTGCAATGTGTCCCCCTTTTTTCCTCAGATATTATTTCCATTTCTGTTTCATTTATGCACCCATTCATTGTGATACTTCTTAGAAGGTCAGTTTGGCTATTATTATTTATTATTACCATTATTTAAGTGAATTTCTAATTTTTATTATGTTTTCGTCCTCATATTAATCCTTATTTGCCATCTCAGTTCATTTTTTTGCGTATTGATAGTATCCATTATATTTTTATATATTTTGTTTGATAATATTAATATTATTTATTTATTGTTATAATTATTATCATTACTATGGTTGTTATTGTTATTATCTATATGTTTTTATTGCTTTTAACATTGTTTTATGCATTCATTTTGCATGTAGTGTTTGACTCCTGAGGCAGAGGGTAAAACCGTTGAAACATGGTCCTGTGTTGGGTCACATTTACATTTGGTGCTAATAAAGTCACTTCAATCAACTTTGGCTGTTGAAATTTCTTGGTCCACCCCTACTTCTTGGCCTTGACATGCTTAGATGAGCATTGGGGTTGCATACCTAGTAATTCACTGGGTAAGGGGAAGAGGCAAAGAGGCTCAGCTTTGGAAACAGATGACCTCTTTCATGGTTTGCTTTATTTGATATACCACTTTTCCTTTGGAATAACAGCTGGAGGCATACCAACATCTTACTTTTGAGAGACAATTGGAGCAATTCTATAAATGGACACCTAGAAATACATATCACTGGTGTGTGTCATTGGCGCCAATAATGAGCAGTGACACACGTATATGTACTAGATTCTCTTCTATAAGGTTTCTTTAAAGGTCGCAGAAATTTGCTCCTAATGTTGGATGCGACCCTGAGATGCATGTGCAAAATAATTACTTAAGAAGCCAATTGACACCAATTATTTGTATTAATAGGCAATTACAGTGCACTCCGTTTAAGTGCACATCGGATAAGCGCATGCTCTGTTTAACTGCATGCTGTACTTCGGTCCCGTATTTGGCGCCATCAGTTTCTATGGGGACAAACTTCAGTTTAGCGCACCACTGATAAGTGCAAGATTCGCTTATATACATGGTTTAAGACCGCTCCTCTGCAGAAAAGACTCCACATAAGTGCACGCACGGAATATGGAAGCCGATTGGCACATGACAAAGGGGCGGTAAATTTGAAATCTCGTTGGCTAACTGCCACAGGCAGAATAAGCGAAAGAATGTTGTTAGAGTGTACACTGGAGTCGTCGTCGCACAACTGTAAGACTTTAACACTGGCTGAACGAATAGAAGTTCTTAAAAAATTAGAAAACAAACAAAGTCAAGCATCTATTGCTAAAGATTATGGTGTCAATCCCAGTCAAATTTCACGTATCTTGAAACAGAAAGACCAGCTTCTGGAAGACTGGCAAAACAATACAAATCCACACAGGAAACGAAAACGGGCGGGAAAAGCTGAGGATGTAGAAGATGCTCTTCTTCGGTGGTTTTCTCAAGTCAGGAGCAGTTTCCTATCAGTGGTCCACTGCTTATGGAGAAAGCTAATCAGCTAGCTGTAAGTCTTGGACTAACTGAATTCAAAGCCACTGTTGGATGCTTGGAAAGATGGAAGGAGAGGAACAACATAAAATTCAAGAAACAGCATGGTGAAAAACAAGACACTGATGACTTTGGTGCTGAAAATTGGGTTGTTTCATTTCTTCCTACCATCTTGAATGAGTTTGCACCTCGTGACATTTTCAATGCTGATGAAAACGGTCTCTACTGGCGAGTGATTCCTGATGGAACACTTGCATTCAAACAAGCCGAAACTTGCATTCAAACAACCCCAAAACCAAAATTGTAACAGTCTCTATTGATTCATTTTTCTTTCACCACTACATCATTTCTTTACTTCTCATTTTTCTTCCCAGGGGTGGCCCGACCATTAGGCCACCTGAGGTGGGGGCCTTAGGTGGCACTCTTCAAGAGCGGCATCTCCCCCTTTGCAGCTTTTACCTTGTCATGTTCCAAACCTGCCAGCACCTGCCTCTTCCCTTTACTGCGGCCACCTTTCTGATGTAACTTCCTGTTTTGTCAGAGGCTCAGGCAGTCACAGTAAAGGGAAAAGATGGGTGCCGTTTGCAGGGCAGCATATGGGCATCGCTGCTGGAGCTGGACTGTGACAAGGTAAATGTTGTAAACGGGCTGGAGGTAGGAGGAGGGGCAGCATCTCGGCTTAGGGTGGGGAACGGCATCTTGGCCCGAGAGGGGGGGGGGGGCAGCATCCTAGCTCCACCTCTGGCAGCATCAAGCCTTGGGCCGATCCTGTTTCTTCCTTTTAGTAAAAACAGCATTAGGATGGAGAGAACTTATTCACGTATCTGCAATATATGATTCTAACGGGCACCTGCTTTGCTACACCTGCTTCTTCAGATGATCATCAATGATAACAGCAATCTGAGGGGATCTTTTACAAAGCAGTGGTAAGCCTAACGCAGGCTTACCACATGCTAAATCTGAACTACCACTGTCCCAACGTAGCCGCAGTGGTAGTTCTGGATCGAACACACACTATCTCCGGTGCTCCAGAAATTGTTTCATTTTTCTAGCGCAGTGGTAACCTGTTGGTAATCGGGCATCGCCAAGTTACTGTGGGAGTCCTTACCGCCACCTCAATGGGTGGTGGTAAGTGCTTCTCGCTGCATGGACATTTGGGGGGGGGGCATTTTATCGCTGTGGTAAAAAGGTCCCTGGTGCATGGGAAAAATGGCCCCTGCCACTACCCCAGGGCACTTTTTCCCGCAGCTTAGTAAAAGGACCCTTAAAACACAAAAAGCGCTAATCAACATCCTCAAACAGTTGTGGTATTGTGCAAGTTAACAAAACTCTGCATTCTATTTACTGCAGAGCTCCCGCTGGAAACATTGTCCTGTCGAAGTAAAAAAAAATGTGAAGTAAAGAAATGATGTAGTGGTGAAAGAAAAACAAATCAATAGAGACTCTTATAAATAAAAAGTTTTTGTGGGGGGAGACATTTGGACGGATGATTGAGTTGATGCCTGAAGTGACTAAGGTGGCCACATCATAAGGTGGCACATATATCATTTGAGGTCTTTTTCCCCTTATATTGTGGATTTGTAAGGTTCTATACTTAGCTGAGAATTAGCATGTGGTCATTAATACACAAAATAGGATATCTGGCCATTTTACCCCAGCGATAAAAGTAGCCTTGGTGCATGAGAAAGACCCGTGTAAAGGCACACTAAGGCCACTTTTTCTGCTGTTTGGTAAAAGGGCCTCTAAAATAGACTCTAACCATTATATGCCTATTACAGGCATGTTTAGAATAATAGTATTTATGCACATACCCATGTAAATGCTAACATACCACCAAAGCACTATTCTGTAAATACGTACTTAACTGACAAAATGCATATTTGCAAAGGGACGACACAGGGTCAGAGTCTGGGCAAAGCTCTAATTGCATGTTTAACTTAAAGAATACTAGCTGTTACATGCCTATATAGCATTACATTAGTATTCCATAAAGGAACATAAGTGCCTACATTTCTTTATAGCAGGGCTTCTCAACCCAGTTCTCAGGGCACAACTAGCCATTTAGGTTTTCAGGATGTCCATAATGAATATGCATGAGAGAGATTTGCATACAGAGGAGACAGTTCAAATTTCTCTCATGCATATTCATTTTGGATATCCTGAAAACCTGACAGGCTGGGTGTGCCTCGAGGACTGGGTTAAGAACCCCTGCTTTATAGAATAGGTTCCTACCAGGTGTCCTATTATAAAATTGCCCTGAAATTGTGATGAGTAAAGGGTCCATGACACTTCCCAGTGCTCTTGCTGCTTGCACAAGGGTGTAGGAAAGCTTTGAGAGAGAAGTAGAAAACCTGAACTGGCATCTCAAAGTGGGAAGGGATTAGAAAATCCTCATTGGCCTTAGTGCTGGAAGAAGGAAAGGCCTAGGGAACAGGCATGGCCCAAGAGGGGTGTGGTTACCCAGACACCTCTCTGGAAACTTCCTCCTCAGCATAAAAAAAAGTATGGGCAGTGGAGGAAGGGAAAGAGGGAGGGGGGAGGAGAGAGAGAGAGAGAGAGAGAGAGAGAGCTCCCACACAGATGGATAGCAGGAGTAAATGGGTTGCCCACCCGGGGCAGGAGGACCCCTAAGTAGGTGCTGGGTCTGGAAGCTATGGAAAGGCCTAAGGTCCTGAAGGTAGGTGAGGCCTGGGAGCAAAGGTCTGAAAGCTTAGCCAACATTCTATAGAAGAGAACCAGCAATGAAGCTAAGTTTTAAATGTTTTATTTTGTAACCTTTTTGCCCCAAAGCAGAGAGCCTTGTGGTTTATTTAGGTGGCTCAGCTCTGGTGTTTAAAGGGTAGAGAAAGCTAGGACTGCAGTTTTCTTGTGAGTTTGACGATAGGACCACTCGGAAAGAAAGTTTGAAGACATAGCAAAGTGGTGTGGTTAGTTCACCTTTAAAGAAAAAAATGAATAAAAATAAAACAAGACAGAGAAAAAAATAAGACATAGCAAAGAAGAAAAAGAAGAAAAGAAAACTGCTTAACAGAACTGAGAAGGGGAGAGAATGATCCAGTTGTCCAGAAGGTGCTTAGAGGGTCTGCAATGTAAATTAAAGGTCACAGAAATGTTCCAGTATGTGGTAGAATATGGAAGCCACGGGAGTACTGCAGAGTTACTTGGGATGTTTAATCTAAAGCTACAGGAATACTGCAGAGTTCATCAGGATGCCCAAGCTAAAGCTGTGTTTTGCTTTCTGGAACTCAAAATAAAGAACTGTGTTGCTTGCAAAGGAATTTATGCTTCAGGATGGTCTTTACTAGAAAGTGGCTATGGGACAACATTCTGAGCTAAACTGTGCCAGAGATGTCATCCCCATGACAATGTACTATTTCATACTACTGAAATTTTGAGAAGTTTCATTTTGAGAAGATATATAAAGTTGTAGTAGAAAAGAGAGAAAAAAGTTGACTAAAATAAATCATGTTTTTTAAAAAAAGTTTTAAAATCTTGTTTGATTTTATTGTGGTGTGAGAGTCCTGCAACATTTTTTGAGAGTATTGTTACATGTGCCTTCTGATCGTGAAGAGGTATTGCATTGGCTCAGCTGTGATGATGCCAAGTTGTAAATTGCTGATGAAAATATGGTGACAGCACAGAAGTGTTCAGGAAAGAGGAAACACATAGCTTCAGGAGCTGCTGTTTTCATCCAGACGGCCTGCCTAAACTGACAAGTGGAAAATTGTTTGTAATTCCCTCTGTATAGGGCATGTGGAGAAAAACTCCTCCAGCTCCTTAAAAAGGTAGAGCCTTACTTTCATAATCATAGAAATTGATAATCCACTGTTAAACCCTACAGCGCCCCCTACCCCACCTCAGAACCACAGAAAACCAAAATAATAAAGTAGGAATGAAAAAGTGCTATTGTTCATGTTTCTTAGGTGAACAAAGGGGTCATATATAAGGTTTAAAAAGGAATTTGGTTTCTATGACTTCTCTAAAGTATATATATTTAGATTCTGTGAAAGGGCATTTTAGAAAGGACATCCAACTTTGAGTATGGACATACCTCTCATATGAACGTCCATTTCTCATGTATTTTAGAACAGATGTGTGCATATACAGCCTGTTCGAAAATACAGGAGAAATGGATATCTAAGTGCTGGCTACATCCAGCATGAACATCTATTTTAAAAACTGAAATGTACAGAATATGTATGAGGCAAAACAAGGGATGTGGATGTTGTTGTGGCAGCAGAGGAATGTCTATATTATAAAATGACTACATACAGTGTTTCCACAGTTCCAAATACTAATACATCTACTGATCTCAGTGGTGTAACTTGCTGGTGTGAAACGTTTTAAACCTAAGATTTACAACACCCACCTCCTTATCGATCTGTGGATAGAAGACTTCTTTACTATTTAATATACTGCTTTGAGGTGACCAGTCATTCTTGTAGCAATGGATGTTACAGCTCTCTATAAGAATATTCCACATAGAGGCTTTGACAGTTATAGAGAATAATTTTGTCAATTTACAACTATCAGCTGGTAGGATTTCTTTTTTGATGACAATTATGACGTGTATATTGAAGAAGAATTATTTTCAATTTTTGGATCATTTTTATTTACAAATAAAAGGAACCACTATTTTATTTATTTATTTTATTGCATTTGTATCCCACATTCCCCCACCTATTTGCAGGCTCAATGTGGCTTACGTAGATTTGGTAACATAGTCATAGCTGTGAGTTCAACAGTTGTCCCCTCCTTGGCATGTTTATTTATGGTTAGATTTGAACATACTTTTGTTTATTCATCTGAATTTTGTCAAGATATTTTACCTTGGAAATGTTTCATTGATGATATATTTTTCATTTGGACTGCAGGTGTTGAAAGACTTCAAACATTTTTGGATTGGATTAACACCTGCGATCCTAATATCCAGTTTGTTGCACAATATCATGAGAAGTCAATTGCATTTTTGGATATAATTATTCCTGTTGAACAGGGCCAATTTGCAACTACCTCCTGATGAAGATTTAGTAGCGAAACCTGGATCCAAGTCGGGGTTTTTTGGAGAAATGAAGGCACCATATCTAGTTCATCGCTGAGGAAGAAGAACTATGGGGATAGCACCTGTATTCAATATCTAAGATAAGTGCCCCTTTTTCTTTTTTAGGGGGGATTGTTTGATAAAAGTGATTTTGAAGTAAGATCTTTCTTGAATTGGATTTAAACAACTGTGCACTGTGAACACTAACAAACTCTTATTATTATGAACTGCTCTTAAAAAAATGAGGAAGTTCGATGATAGATAACGATGACCTTGATAAGAGAATGTATTCACTTATTGATCACATAGGTTTTCTGAGCACATTCACTTAATATTTTTATTAAAGTAACTTGTAGTTCTTGGGAAATTGGCTTATATATTATGTGAATAGATCCCAAGATTTAAAGAAATATAGAGATTTATTTTTTTGAATCCTATTTTTGGTTCAATGAATATGTATGAGATCTATTTCCATACTTTGCTTCCATCGCATGCAAATAGATCTCATACATATTAATTGTGGAAATCCTGATAGCCAGGCTGGGTTGTGGACCCCGAGGACTGGATTTGAGCATCTCTGCCTTACAAAGTTACCTCTCTGACAGATGTCTGCCAGCAAGTCTGAAGCACGTTTAATTGAAAATGGAAGGAAACATCCACTGTTAAGATTGCCCAATTGTTTGCCCAATTGACTTTTATGGAAATGAATGAAACAAATTATTCAGAGCCTAAAAAATGAATAAAATGGATGAATGATCTGAAATGAACTAAGCTGAAAATGTTTCCCATGCACATCCCTAATCGCTGATTGAACAGGGCTGACCAGAACTCTTTGAATGGTAATAGCTCATTTTTAGTCTCAAATTTGGGATTTACACAGGGAACCCTCTATTTGTCTCTCTTGCTGATGAACCAAATCCTAGATAATAAATGCAGGCTTCAGGCAAATAGTTATGGCTCCGTCTGTGAGTATACAGGCTAGCAAAATTTATACAGTCTAACCCACAGGAGACTTCACAGTAAAGGACTGTCCCATCAAGATTCTAAGATGGTAACAGTAAGATTGAACATTACCTCCCAAATACACATAGATTTGGGCGCAGCGTGGCCCAATTCAGTACGCAGACTGGTAATTGAAAGGGCTGATTTTAATTTCCTAGTGCTGCCAGTCTAGCCCTTTTCATCAGCATCAACTAATCAACAAACTAACATGTAATGTATTGCAAAGAAAGCTCCCTGTCATTGGTGCACTGCAGGGATTTCAAAGTAAAAGGAAGATAACTTATCATATAAATAAATCTAGAATTGTCAGTCACTTCTGTACCAACCAGAGGCAAAGAAAAAGAGATAATGCAGCGGAAATAGATGAGCTGACAAGCTTAACTAGGGAAGAGTCCATTGCCTCCATCCATCTTTAGACAGAAGATGTTGAAATCCAAAGGTCAAAGGAGTGGGAAGATTCAGACAATGCAGCAATGTGGTCTTTTCTGGCATATCATCAATCCTAAAGCTAGAAAAGGAAAAGTCAATGAGATTAGCAATATCAACATTTTATTTGCACAGCCAAACACGAATTGTTTTGGCCTGAGTCTCTGGGGTGCTTTCCGGGAGGTTAGAGACTAACAAATGAAAGGTACCCAGTCGCTAATATAGGCCCCAATGCTCAAACCTCCAGTGCTGTACTGAACAGCGCCAGAGAAATAGTGCCGGAACTGCGCGTCAGAACAACTCCCTAATGCTAATGCTAATGAGATGCAAATTTAGGTGCGCTGTTAACATTGAGCATTAGGGAGTTCGGGGAGGATTGTGCCTGGTGCATGTGCTCAAGAGTTGTACGTCATGCACAGCTCTTGTGTACGCTGAGGCATAGAGACAGAGCACCTGGAGCGAACGCTGAAGTGAAATCATTTTTTAAAATCTTTTAATATTGTAACTCAGAAAATCTGCAATTCTGGTGTTCTGTCTTTCACAGGCAAAGGCTCACGCAAGCTTACTCAGTTTTAAGATCTAACAGTTTTAAGATCACAACATTTGCCTTAGTCAGCAACATTTTGAACTAGGGATTCATTTCATGTTGTTTGTGGCCTGAAACAACAGGAACAATTTTGAAAATGTTTCTCCTGTGTCTGAAATAGTGTATCTTCTTCACGATCCTGAGCCCCCCACCTCCCCAGAGCTGGGTCCCCATTAGAAATCGCTCTTCAGTCACCCTAACACCTGCTCCAAGCTGGCGTTAGGTTTTCAGCAGTAAGGGCACATTTGCAGAGCTGCCAAGGGGTCCCAATTTTTGAGAGGGAGATTTGTCCTCTGTGCCAGGGGCAGAGAGAGGACAGAGGAACGGCAGAGCCGACAGTGCATGCCTGAAGGCTGTTGCGACCCCGCGCTTTTTTTTTTGTTTGTTTGCCATGGCCACTGCTGCCCAACAGGAAAAGCAGCAGTAGCCAGAAAATGGTGTTGGAATGTAATTGTATTTTACATGCATTGCCTGTCACCTATTATTTCTCTGTGATTACTCTGTGACCTCTGATGTGAATTACTTAGAGAGGTCACACAGCTATGCAACTTCCTGTGGGGGTTTAGATGCAGCACATGCAGCACATGGAGCACATGGAGCTCATGATCTCTCCTAACCTGAGAGGATCTATGGTGGTGTGAGCATCCATTACCATCTAAGCACATGGAAGGAGCTGATAAGACAAATGTATAGTAATATGTATATATAAGCCTGTCTGATTATAATCTAACTACAAACTGTGAGTAAACAGATGTTTTGTTACTTCAACTTTAAAGTGGCTCAGCAGTGAATTATTCAGGGGTGAATGAGAGAGAGATGAAGAAAGAAATTAACATTTCTAAAGCTGAAGCTGTGTGTACTAAAATCTGCTAATTATTTACTACAAATAATCCAACAAAAAGGGTTATGGGCCCAGGGGCCAGGAATTGAAAAAGAAGAGAAATATTACCAGGCAAAAAAAAAAAAAAAAGGCCACATTTTTCTCTTAAGTTTTAAAGGAAAGATTCAGTCTGTCTCTCTCTCCCCCCACACAGCAGACAGAAGGCTAAGAAAATGGCTGAGGGAAGAAATTCACCATTGTTCTATTCTCTCAAGGTGCCTAGATTAACTGAGTTTAATTATCAGCAGTGGGAACTAAGATTCATATGTCTCCTTCGAGCAAAAAGATTAAATATATGCTTAGACCAAGACAGAACAGCTGAAAATATGGCTGAATGGGACAATGCAAACTATTATGTGAAGTGCATGCTTTTGGAAGCTCTCTCAGAGAAACAAGCCATATTAGTGGAGGGAAAAGATACACCAAAGGACATTTTATATAAACTGAGAACTATGTATGCAACTACATATGCAAAGCAGCAACCAATTTGGTTGGCAGAGTTGAATGAAACCAAATTAAGGGATAAAAGTAAATGTAATGATCACATTATGCATCTTATGTCTTCATTTCAAAAGTTAGAACTTTCTGGAATTCCCATGTGTGATGCATTGAAAAGAGCATTTCTTTTTACCTCACTATCAAAGAAGTTTGATGTTTTTAGGTCTGTAAATGAGGCCATTGAAGGGCAATCTTTTGAACAGGCAACATCAAAACTAAGGCAGGAATGCATAATAAATGATTCTGAGGAGATGTGTTCTCAAAGTCAGTCAGAGAGAAATGAAACAAATTTCTTGGCAAAGAACAGAGGAAGGCGGAGCTATGGGAAAACTCCACCCAAGGGCAAGCTGATTTGCTACTCATGTGGAAAGGAGGGACATGTATCTAAATGGTGTAAGGAAACACAAAACACTCCCTCTAGCTCACCTAAGCCAATGGAACTAAAGAATTTTCAAACCAGGAAATGTATGAAGGACAAAGATAAACACAAGGGCTTTCTAATGGCAGAAAAATCTTTGACTATGGTAAATAATAATTCAAATGAAAGTACTTGGATTTTGGATTCGGGGAGCACATGCCATTTAACCAATTGTAAGAATTTCTTTCAGGAAATGTGTCCAGAGGAAGGTATTCTTAAAACTGCAAACGCAGGGACTGCTAAGATCCAAGCAAAAGGTATTGGATTCTTAAAATGCAAAGTGTCTAATGAAGTTAAAGAAATTCCTGTAAGTGATGTCTTGTATATTCCCCAAGCAGTTTGCAATATGCTTAGTGTATCTACATTAGATAAGAAGGGATTTGTGATTCATTTTGAAAACAGTAAGTGCACAATCTCTAAAAATGATGAAGTGTATGCTGAAGCTTTTATGCATAATGATGTTTATAAACTGAGCATTTCAGGTGAAGCCTCACATCTGGCGCAAGTAAGGAAGAATGATGGTAAATGTAGTCTGGAAATCTGGCACCGCCGCCTGGGACATCGTGATTTTAAGGTGATCCAGGATCTTTACAGTAGGCAACTAGCCACAGGCATTCAGATAAGTACAGATGCTGGTAAAATGGAGAAATGCATAGACTGTGTTACTCAAAAAGGTGTGAGACCCTCATTTCCTGCATACACAGGAAATAGGAGTAATAAAGTGCTGGACTTAATACACAGTGACTTATGTGGACCGTTTAATATCCCATCATTGGGAAATAACAGATTTGTGCTAATATTCTTGGATGATTTCTCTAGATACTGTGTGGCCTATTTGCTGAAAGAGAAAAGTCAAGTCACAGACATGCTGAAGAAATACGTAGCCATGGTGAGCAATAAATTTGAAAGAAAACCAAAGGTTCTTCAGACCGACAATGGTGGTGAGTTCACTTCACAAAGCATGCGCACATTTCTAGAACAAGAAGGCATTCAGCATATCACAACAGTAGCTTATACACCAGAACAAAATTCTGTTGCAGAGAGAAAATTTAGGTCACTTGTGGAAATGACCAGGTGTATGCTGTCAGATAGCAATCTCCCTAAAAGACTATGGGGGGAAGCCATTCTCACAGCAGTGTACCTACAAAACAGAATGCCAACTAAAGGCGCTGAGCGCACACCACATGAGACATGGCATGGTAGGAAGCCAAACCTGTCACACATAAGAACATTTGGAAGTACAGCATATGCTCATGTACCAAAGCAAAGAAGGCATAAGCTGGATTCCACAACGAAAAGGGGCATTTTAGTTGGCTATGCTCCAGGACACAAAGGATATAGAATTTTGAATCTGAAAACTGGCATTGTTGGCATAAGACATGTTACATATTTTGATGAAAACAAAAGGGTTGATAAAGGCTGGATTATCCCAGATGAGCCTTATCATCCAGAATATGAAACTAGAACCATAATAGACATGCCAGTGTATATAAATGCCATACCAAGGCAGATGTCTGAAAGCAACTCATCTGTATCTAACGAGGAACAGGCAGAGGAAGCAGACACAGAAAGGATCATTGAAGAAGACAGTACAGTTGGAGAAGGGGAATCAATTGGAGAAGAACTCTCAGATTTAGAGGATGCGGAAAGGTCAGACCAACCTGTTGTCAGACGCTCATCCAGGGAAAACAAAGGTGTTCCACCCCCAAGACTGTCTTACTTAACAAAGTCAGCAGAAGCTCAAGAGCCCTTAACATGGGATGAGATTGAGAAAATGCCAGCAGAAGAAGCTGCTGAATGGCATAAAGCTGCACAAGAAGAAATTGATGCATTGGATAAAAATAATACTTGGATTCTTACAAAATTACCTCCTGGCAAAAAAGCTATAGGATGCAAATGGGTATTCAAGTTAAAAAGGAATGCACAAGGAAAAGTGGAAAGGTATAAAGCCAGATTAGTGGCAAAGGGATATCTTCAAAAATATGGAGAAGATTTTGATGAAGTGTTTGCACCTGTAGTGAAACACACGACAATAAGAACACTTCTGAGCATTGCAGTCTCAAAAGGCATGCAAGTCAACCACATTGATGTGAAAACAGCGTTTCTTCATGGAGAAATAACTGAAGACTTGTACATGGAACAACCAACAGGTTTCATAAATACAAAACAAAGACAGCTAGTGTGTAAATTAAACAAAGGTCTTTATGGATTAAAGCAAGGTGCAAAATGTTGGAATGAAAAGTTGCATGAAATATTGACAAATTTAGGATTTAAGCAAGGTGAAGCAGATAAATGCTTGTACACTAGGTGCACAAATGGACAATATGCATACATTTTAGCTTTTGTTGATGATCTGCTCATTGCAAGCAAAAGTGAGCAAGAGTACAAGGACATTGTAAAGTGTTTAAACCACAATGTTGAGATAAAAGAACTTGGTAATGTGTCATACTATCTTGGTATAGAAATTGAGAAACAAAATGATGGTTCTTATCTTCTAAGCCAGAAGCAGAAAATAAATGAGCTTATTGAAAGTTTAGGTATGCAAGATGCCCAAGTTGTAAGCACTCCCATGATCACTGATTTTCTGAAGGATGAAACAGTAAGAGAACCTTTACCAGATAACATCCAATATAGATCAGCCATAGGTAAGCTTTTATATCTAGCTACCACATACAGGGCTGATATAGCAAATGCAGTAGGAATTTTGAGCAGAAGGGTCAGCTCACCTACCAAATCAGATTGGACTGCAGTTAAAAGGATGGTAAGGTATTTAAAGGGTACCATTGATTGTAAATTAAAGATTTCAGCCAATAGTAATCCAAAACTAATATGTTACTGTGATTCAGATTGGGCAGGGGATCATTCTGATTATAAATCCACAAGTGGATATGTGTTTATGTATGGAAATGTACACATTTCATGGGCCAGTCATAAACAAAGTATTGTGAGTTTGTCTTCTACAGAAGCTGAATATGTGGCTGTATCGGAAGCGTGCAGAGAACTGATGTGGATTGAAAAAACTTTTGCTGGATTTCGGAATAGCTGAAAAGAGACCAATCCAGATAATGGAAGATAATCAGAGCTGCATCCGACTGTCACAGAATGACAAGGTTCAGTCACGCACCAAGCACATCGCAACGAAATACCACAACGTGCGAGAGTTGGCGAAAGAAGGGGTCATCAGTCTACACTATTGTCACACCAGTGAGATGACAGCTGACATCATGACCAAACCGTTACCCAGAGAACATTTTGTGAATCTGCGTATAAAGCTTGGACTTTGTATGAATAAATAATTGCATGACAGTTATGCATGAGAAGGGGTTTGTTGGAATGTAATTGTATTTTACATGCATTGCCTGTCACCTATTATTTCTCTGTGATTACTCTGTGACCTCTGATGTGAATTACTTAGAGAGGTCACACAGCTATGCAACTTCCTGTGGGGGTTTAGATGCAGCACATGCAGCACATGGAGCACATGGAGCTCATGATCTCTCCTAACCTGAGAGGATCTATGGTGGTGTGAGCATCCATTACCATCTAAGCACATGGAAGGAGCTGATAAGACAAATGTATAGTAATATGTATATATAAGCCTGTCTGATTATAATCTAACTACAAACTGTGAGTAAACAGATGTTTTGTTACTTCAACTTTAAAGTGGCTCAGCAGTGAATTATTCAGGGGTGAATGAGAGAGAGATGAAGAAAGAAATTAACATTTCTAAAGCTGAAGCTGTGTGTACTAAAATCTGCTAATTATTTACTACAAATAATCCAACAAATGGATGGGCAGGAGTTGTTTTGCTACCGCTGCTGCTCACTGGGAGAAGCAGCAGCAGTGGGGGAAAATGCGATCTGACTCGCGGTGTCTCAGCGGGAGACTTTCCCGCTTTGGCGGGAGTGTGGGAGATGACCCGCCAAAGTGGGAGTCTCCCGCTGGCTGGTTTCGACAATCAATTGAGCTCATATTCAGTGGCATTGCCCAGCTAAGTGCTGCTAAATATCGGAAGATGGCCAGATCAGCCGGGTTTAACTGGGCAGGATCCTCTCATGCCCTGTTAAACTCTTTTGAATATCAGGCCCGACATAGTGTTGTGTCTTTTGTATTTTGTGACCTATTTATATCCCATCCTATTAGTGCTTGTAGTGCATCTTTAAGAGTACAAATGCTTTTTGGTTTGTTCCTGGTTAGTCTTTCTATCATTCCTTTGGTTAGGATTTTGAAAGAAAGGAGTGAGAGCTCATGACTGGTAAAAGAATGAAGCACAAGGGAGTGGATGGGAATGGTAAGAAAGTGAATGAAGAGTGACAGACCAAAAGGAATGTGGTTTATGTGAAGGAACAAGTAGATAGAGAAGGAGGGAGGGGGCATGAGTTGACAGGTGGGGCAGGAAGAGAGCAATGTATTAATATCCTATGTTGGATCAATGGCTGATGAGGCAATTTGTATAGCTTTATTGAATTATCATCTATAGGCACTTTACCTTAATGGCTTAAATAATGAATTAGAATAAAAGCTGTTGTTTTTTTTTGTAAATAGGTTCTGTTGTTCACTTATGGAAGATATAACAATTTAATATATATATATGACCTGACACAAATAGAATTACTTTCTGTAGATATATTTATTTCTCCTTGGGTATTCCAATTCTGTATTAATTATGGACAATACATTTAAATCAGCTTTTGGGTGAGCATGAGAAAAGTCTGTAAGACCAAATAATAATTTGGTTTGTGAGCATTCCATATTTCAACAGTTCTTTCTTGTGAAATGATGTATTATCAGAAATAATGTTTTTCCTGAGCTCCATGTAAAATTCTTAAAGATATGTTTGAAACTCCCAAAGGCATTGCTTGAAATAGGCAATTATTTGTGATATTGGTTTGTGTTACATCTACTGTATTTTTAGGTCATATTTTGGTGGTGCTAGTCACAAGGGGGTTAATTTTACAAAGCATTGTCTAGCTCTTATGAAATTGCAAAGAGGTATTCATAGATGTAGGGCTGGATTCAGTAAATGGTACAAAAAAATAGGCAAACAATCACAGAGAGGGTGCAAAGTACAAAATAAAAGTCCAGAATTCAAAAAGAAGCACCAAGAGCCTTCATAATCGGGACACAATTCCTTTAATGATATGACTTGAAAAGCAATCTTCCAATGGTGACTTGACACGGGCCATGTTTAGGCACACAGCACCAGTGTCAGAGTTCAAATTTGATGTAACATCTAATAGATTCAATGTACAGCAATGGTACTTATTCCCAAGCACGTTACTGAGTTGTTTCTCAGTGCGTTCAAAGCTAAAACTGTCCCTTTGTTCAATCGATCAAACAAAAAGTAGGCGCCAGGAAAAATCAGTGCTCAACATTATTCTATGAAGGGTACTCTGGGATAATCTCCCTTTATAGAACAGCACATAGCGCCGATTCTTGCAAATAAAATTAGGCACCATGACTTATGCCTGCTGAAATGAGGTGTAAATCCTGGCGTGCAAAATGGGCGTGTGTGTCCAAATTCTTTAACACTGCGTGTAACTTGTGGGAATGCCCATGACCTACCCATACCCTTCCCATGGCCACACCCCCTTTGGAGTTGTGTGTGGGAGAATTAAGGTGTGGCTCTTTAAAGAATCACGCATAGGCAGTTGCATGCTCAACTCCAAATTAGTGCCAATTAATGCCAATAATTGTTAGCACCAATTATTGAATATTAATGGTTCATTAACTAATTTACCCCCCCCTCTCTGTTTACTAAACCATGCAGCAATGCCGACACAGCCCAATGAAAGTGAATGTGCTGTGTCTGCATTAGTGCACGGCAGCCGCTAGCACAGCTCAGTAAAAAGGGAGGCTAGTTGCCCACTCAACTCAGGATTGCACCCAGACTTAGGCAACCTTTATAAAATCTGGGGGATAAAGTACAGTAGGTGTACAGCAAAATGCTCTCATGATTATGCAAACTATGGTATGCATTCCAAGGTGTGCAATTTGGGTGTAGCTGGGGTACTATTGCATATTTAATAAAATACACATTTACAGGCATAGAATACACACATGTATTTACATCTTCTTCAGAGCAGGTGTAAATTTGTGCAAGAATTTCTACATTACTAGGGGGTCACTGTATGGGCTGATTTTTAAGTGCCACAGAGACATCTCTGTTGCCTTTGGGGCTCATTTTTGAAACAGAAAGACGTTCAAAAAATGTCATAAAGCAGCATTTGGGTGTTTCCTTGCCAAAACATTCAAATTGATATTTTTGAAACTCCATTATTTAAATGCTTTGGCATGCAGTTCGTCAGCAGTGAGTCCAAATCACAAGAGGTGATGTCGGGGATGCGTTGGGAGCGGGATTTGGGTGTTACTTATACTTGGACATTTTTCCACCATGATAGAACAAAACAAAAATGTCCGGTGCTACAATCTAAATGTTTTGGTCTAGACCTGTTTTTATAATGAATAAGACACAAAAAGGTACCCTAAATGACCAGATGACCACTAGAGGGATTAAGGCAAGACCCCCTCCCACCCCCTATACATGTGAAAGAAACAGTGCATTCCAGCCTCTATGACAGCTTCAGATGTTACCGCCAGTCCTATTAGAGTAGTAAGCAGGTCCCTGGAGTAACCTTGTGGTGGGTGCAGTGCACTGTAGAGAGGAGGACCCAGGTCCATATCCCACTGTACCTGTTACACTTGTGGTGGAAAGTGTGAGCCCTCCCTTACTCACCAAAAACCTAGTGTACCCACATGTAGGCGCCTCCACCCAAATGGACTATTGTAGTGGCGTACAATTGGGGGTAGTGGTTTGGGGTGGGTTTTGAGAGGGTCTCCATATAAGGGGTAACGGTGAGATGTGTACCTGGGACCTTTTATATGAAGTCCACTGCAGTGCTCTCTAGGGTGCCCCATTGCTCTGTTGGGATGTCTGTGTGGCTAGTTCATTAAGAAAGCTGGTTCCTCCTACATCCCACTTGGACTTTTTTTTTTTTTTTTAAAATAGACCAAAAAATAAATAAATAAACACGCCAAACACAAAAGCATCTAGCAAATGGTGATTTTCAAAACAAACAGATAAACATGTTTCTGTTTTGAAAATAGCTATATTTCCTATTTGAATTTGGGATGTTTAGAGCAAAATGTTCAAAGTCAGATTTAAACGTCATATCGAAAGTGGCCCTCTTTGTAAAATAGGCCGAACAGAGGCACCTTTTTATACATTTCACATTTGCCCCTTGTTACAAAAATAAATATTATTTATTTATATTTAACCAGGAGAGGGCTCTGTCCTCTCCTGGTTCTCCTCTTATCTCTCCCACCGTACCTTCAGAGTACATTCTCATGAATCTTCCATCCCACTCTCTGTTGGTGTTCCTCAGGGATCTGTCCTTGGACCCCTTCTTTTCTCAATCTACACCTCTTCCCTGGGCTTGCTAATTTCATCTCATGGTTTCCAATATCATCTTTATGCTGACGACACCCAGCTTTATCTCTCCACACCTGACATCACTGCGGAAACCCAGGCCAAAGTATCGGCCTGCTTATCTGACGTTGCTGCCTGGATGTCCAACCGCCACCTGAAACTGAACATGGCCAAGACCGAACTCATTGTCTTTCCACCCAAACCCACTTCTCCTCTCCCTCCACTCTATATTTCAGTCGATAACACCCTCATCCTCCCCGTCTCATCTGCCCGCAACCTCTGAGTCATCTTTGACTCCTCCCTCTCCTTCTCTGCGCATATCCAGCAGATAGCCAAGACCTGTCACTTCTATCTCTATAACATCAGCAAAATTCACTTTTTCCTCTCTGAGCACACCACTCGTACTCTCATCCACTCTCTCATTACCTCTTGCCTTGACTACTGCAACCTACTCCTCACTGGCCTCCCACTTAACCATCTATCCCCCCTTCAATCCGTTCAGAACTCTGCTGCGCGTCTTATCTTCCGCCTAGACCGATATGCTCATATCACCCCTCTCCTCAAGTCACTTCACTGGCTTCCGATCAGGTACCGCATACAATTCAAGCTTCTCTTATTAACCTACAAATGCACTCAATCTGCAGCCCCTCATTACCTCTCTACCCTCATCTCCCCTTACGCTCCTACCCGTAACCTCCGCTCACAGGACAAATCTCTCCTCTCAGTACCCTTCTCCACCACCGCCAACTCCAGGCTCTGCCCTTTCTGCCTCGCCTCACCCTATGCTTGGAATAAACTCCCTGAGCCCATACACCAAGCCCATCTTCAAATCCTTACTCAAAGCCCACCTCTTCAATGTCGCTTTCGGCACCTAACCATTATTCATCTATTCAGGAAATCTAGACTGCCCCAATTTGATTGACTGCACTTTTTTTCCTTTAGATTGTAAGCTCCTTCGAGCAGGGACTGTCCTCTGTGTTAAATTGTACAGCGCTACGTAACCCTGGTAGCGCTTTATAAATGTTAAGTAGTAGTAGTTTTATGAAGACAGTCATACAAGGTGGTGCACAGCAGGTGTAGCTTGACAAAAACAGCTCACATTGTATTAATAACATAACAATTCTAAAAACACCAAATGTCAGCATAATACAGAATTAGAACAGTGAGGTAAACTTAGAGATGGGCAAATTAAATCCTAGAAATAGTAATAATATGATATAGTGTTAGTAATGTATACATTAAAAACAAAACAGTAGAACAGAAATATGACTCAATGTCAGCAAATACAAATGATACACCATATTAGGTATCACAGTTGAATATTTATATAACACAGATATGATTCTTATAGTGACAGAACAATACAAGTGAAATATAACATACAGAAGAAAGGAGAAGTGCAGTTGGGACATAGAGAAAGTCAAAGGCATTGGAATGAATAAAAGTGGGTGTCCAGATTGAGGGTAAATTACGTGTTCCCATTTCTTTTATGACAGTTCATTCTATAGTATGATATGTCCATACAATACAGAGTATATAAACAAAACAACAAAGGGCAAAGAGACCTCAAGATTGTTGACACAGAGGTTGATTACACAGCCAAAAAATTTGAAACTCCAAAGTATTACATTGTGTAATACAGAGCATAGCATAAGCCAGAAGAGGGGAACATAGAAGAGAAATTGAAGACACAGGAATTGCTTTGGATGACACAGCTTTGAGGTGAGTGCATAATGTTATTACTCGTAGACTTTTTTAGAAGTTACATATATATCAGACAGCCAACTGGGGGTAATTCAGTGCATGGACTGTGAGTGATTAACTACTACTACTATTAATCATTTCTATAGTGCTACTAGACGTACGCAGCACTGTACATATTATGAGCTGGATTCCGTATATGGCATCTAAAACATAGGTGTGTTGGAATAATGTGCATAGCACTATTCTAAAAACTGCATCTACAGTAAGACGTGGTTTATAGAAAATGCATAGGCCGGGGGAATGTGCGTATTGTAAAGTGGATCCTCTTTTCTCCTGGGTTGCAGCTCTTCAAAAAAAAAACCAAAAAAAAAACACACGGCGCAATTCCGCCCTGGTTTCCAAACACAGTTCAATTTTAGCCGAGCTTTAAAACACAGCTCAGTCCAGCTAGGCTTTCAAAGCACAGTTCAATTTTAGCCAAGCTTCAAAACACAGCTCAGCCCAGCTAGGCTTTCAAAACACAGTTATGGCTTTGCGCGGGCTCAAAGCCTAGGGTCCCACCCTCTTGGTCAGTCATCTCCTACCTGACCTCCTCCCGCTTGACCCGGCTTGGCCCCGCTACCTCCTTGGCTTTCGCTGAGCCAGAGCTGAAAAGTCCATCGACTCTTCCAGGGTGTTCTCTGGTTCAGTCAACTCCATAGGGCAAGGCTCACTCTCCTTGTCTCTCCTCTCAGGAGCCCAATCCATATTCTCTTCACCCCGCCCCTCTCCCAGCTGCTCACCCTTTTCTTCGTTAAAGTTCTTTGGAGTCCCTTCTTTCTCCACCCACTTGTTCCACCACCTCTTCCACCAGGTTGGAGAATCAGCCTTACTCCTTCCCCTGCGGCCCTCCTTTGGTTACTCATGGGAATGCACCCAGTTTCTCTTATCCCCACGTTCCCTTTGGGCATGCTGGGAGTTGTAGTTCCTTATTTCTAGTTCTTTCTTGGGGAATGCCTGCCTGTAACGGGGGCATTCTTGCTTAGCCCAGGGTTCCCCTGAGGCATGCGGGGAGTTGTAGTTTCTTGCTCTCCTCTTTTCTTTCTGTTCCCCAGAGCTGCCTACATACTCTTTACAGTATATCTAGGTGCGGCTATTTACGCCACTGAAAATCTGGTGTACATACCTGTGCCTAAATGTACACGTTCCCCCAAATTCTATAACAATGCATGCACATTTGATTGGTGCCCCCAACACGTCCCATGGCATGCTCCCTTTTCAGCTATGCACGTTGGAATTTACGCATACCTTTTTTTAGAATATGCCTAAAAAGAAGTGCATGTAAATTCCAATTTTTGCCAATTAGTAATATATGTATTATTGGCCAATCATCATGATTAATTGGCTCATTACTCAACTGAGTAGCGCACGTAAATTGGCCATGCACACAATTTAATGCACGCTACTCACCGTGCCTTATATAGAACCTGACCCTATATGCAGGTACTTTCTATGTGCCTAGAGGGCTCACAATCTAAGTTTCCAATATCATCTGTACCTGGGGCAAGGGTTAAGGGGTCCTTTTACTAAGCCACGGTAAAAAGTGGCCTGCGGTAGTGTAGGCACATGTATTGGGTGCGCGCCGGGCCAGTTCTTACCGTATCTACAAAAAATGTTTTTTTTTTAATGGGATGAGAAAAGGGCCTGTGGTAAAAATGAAACCAGCGTGTGCCCAAAACTGGTCTGAACCCTTAAACACCACCCATTGATCTAGCGGTAAAGGCTCATGCGCTACTCACGTGGAGACCGGTTGGCGCGCACCAAGTGCTGATTACTGTGGGAACCGGCGCATTTAGGAGGAATTAAATAAATAATTCATCCAGGGTTATGGGCGCATGCCAAATCTGAAATTACTGCCAGGAGGGTGCGCTGGCCTGGCAGTAGTCTCATTTTGGCCTTAACTGCACATGCGTAGAGCCTACCGCAGCTTAGTAAAAGGGCCCCTAAGTGACTTGCCCAAGGTCGCAAGGAGCTGCAGTGGGAATCGAACCAGGTCACCAGGATCAAAACCTGCTGCACTAACTTCCTCTGTTCTGTTCTGGGTTTCTAAAACAAGAGTTACACCCCTCAACTGGACTCTCTTCTTTTCTGGAATTTTATCTGCTCTGTGCTACCAGTCAACTTATGTAAGCAGGAACTCTGAAAAAGCTGTACTGGCCCTTGAACTGCTCAACAACCTGTGATTTGAGCTAATTTAGCTTACCAGAAAGAGGGGGGGGGGGGGTCTAAAAGAGTGGGATATTGTGATAGAAAGGAATGTAATCAATGTTTCATCTGTAACTCTATGCCTCTTTGCCCTGGAGAGGGTGTAAACAGGAGCAATTGCCAACAGATCTGACAGATGCTAGACAGAGCATATCAGAAGCCAGAGGAGGGGAAAATAGGAGAGAAATTGAAGAGAGAGGAATTGCTTTGGGTCAGTAGTACCTGCAGCGTCAAAGAGGGATCGTTTCTGATTGCTCCTTACGGTGAATATTTTGAAGTCAAAAGCTAATTACAAGTGAAAGGCTCTGCTCCTATAACTTCTGCACTCTAGACAGCAGTCTTAATAATCCCAGCTCTGTGAATACAGAGTCTTAATTAGCTTGGCTAGCAGGGAGGTAGGACTGTAATTTTCCCATTTCTCAGGCATTCTGATTTCACACATTGGAATTAGTGCAACCCTAGTACTTCCAGCTGAGCTGCCACTCCCCTGAGATCATCCACGGTGCAACATCTTATCTGGCAAGAAGTGATGTTAGACTAGGTGTTCTCAGTTGAAATAATTGTCAACTGCAGACTTGTACCCTGCTGCCAGGAATCTTCCCCACAAATATTTCTGTCCTGGTAATTGTTTTGGATAGTTCGGTTCCAAAGACCATTGAGTTCATGTCTCTCCTGTCTTCTTTCTTCCTCTGTTCTTTTCTATTTTAATCTGGAGCACCAAGAATCCTATTCTGTTCAGTGCTTTGTTTAATTCCCACTCCCTCAAACGGGTTCTAAACTTTGAGAACAGGGTTCTTCTTGCCTTTGTGGCATGTTGCTCTTCCTTCATAAGCACTTTTTTTTTTCCCTTCGAGTAAGTTGCAGTGGCATAAGTTAAAACTGAAATATCCTCAAGCAACATTTTTCGGAGGGCTCCCCATAGCTACGATGAAACACTCTACCCTCCCCCTCCCCAAAAAAACCTCCATGAAGATTTCTAGGAGTTGAGCAGGGAAAACATTGTGCTTACTTTTAACAGTGTTGCTGCACCAGATCCCAACACCTGTTATTTAATCAGCTGGAGAAGTACTTCAGGGGAAATTCATGAAGCAGTGTTATGGCCTTAATGTGCACTAAATGCTAAAGGCCTGTAGGTATAGAATGGGCTTTTAGCATTTAGGGACAGATTCTATATATGGTGCCTAGGAAATCCATGCAGAAAACATTTCCTCCTAAGTGTATTCTATAATCGGTGTACATAAGCACATAAGCATTACCATACTGGGACAGACTGAAGGTCCATCAAACACAGCATCCTGTTTCCAACAGTGGCCAATCCAGGTCACAAGTACCTGGCAAGATCCCAAAACAGTACAAAACATTTTATGCTGCTTATCCTAGAAATACGCAGTGGATTTTTCCAAGTCCATTTTAATAATGGTCTATGGGCTTTTCCTTTAGGAAGCCATCCAAACCTTTTTAAAACCCTGCTAAGCTAACTGCTCTTACTAAATTCTCAGACAACAAATTCCAGAGTTTAATTACAAGTTATGTGAAGAAATATTTTCTCTGATTCATTTTAAATTTACTACTTTGTAGCTTCATTGCTTGCCCCCTAGTCCTAGTATTTTTGGAAAGAATAAACAAATGATTCACGTTTACCCGTTCCACTCCACTCATTATTTTTAGGCGCAGTATATAGAATACGCATAGTTGATATCACAGTGCCTAAAACTATATGTCTCCATTTACACCAATGAAAATGTGGTATAAATCCTGGCAGGTAGATTTAGGCACACCGGGCCATATTCTATGACATGTGTAAATTTGGAAATGCCCATAAAACACCCATTTCTCCACCTATAACCATGCCCCTTTTCCCCAGCATGCATTAAAATTTTACGCAGTGCATTAGAGAATACACTTAGGGATTTGTGTGCGTAAATTCTAATTATTGTCAATTAGTGCTCATTATTGCTTAAGTGCTGTTTACATCCCTGATAGGCTTGATAAGCCAATTAACTTATGCACATTGTTACAGAATATGCTTGTATTTCAGCATGGATCTCTGGGCACTCTATATAGAATCCGGGGTTAGTGTGCACTAATTTCTTTAAAATGCATTAAGGCCACATCAGCTGCTGTGTTGAAACTTGTGAGTATAATTAGCTATTTAGCACCAGCCACTATCCAGATATCGACCTCTCCCATTATCTGCATAGCTGTTCAGAATATTTAGGACAGATGTTTTGCTATCCTAAGCTATTTGGATGTCTACCTGGGCAGCGGCGCTGTATATCACTGCTATAAAGATATTTTCAGGCTCTGCCCTGGACCTCCTTAATGGTATGTAGACAGGGCCGCAGCGGTCTGTAATGAATTTTAGCAGTGTTATCAGAGACAGATCCCATTCAGCAGCATTTATCTAGGTAGAAGTTTGCTGGTACCCTGATAAATGTTTTAAAATATCAAGCCTATCACTTTCTGCTGCTGAGGTACAGTCTCCGTGTCATTTTGCTCCGGAAGCCTCAGCATCAGGAAGCAGATGATGATGCACTAAAGCACTTCTTCAACTGCTGGGGTGGGTGAAATTGGATAATTTTATTTAATAATGAAAAGATATTGAGAGGCAATGAAGCAACACTGTTAAAGTGTTTGCCATGCTCAGCCTTGGTCTGCGCAGTTAAGGGTTGCTGGGCTCCCTTCTTGAGTGGATCCCCCTGCATTGCATGGTCTGCTCGGACTGCATTTCCACTACTAATAAGATGGGATGTATGAGGTTAGTATTGTACGATTCAGCTATCTTTAGCATATTTTATAGCCACATTTCAGCAAGTGAGACTGTGCCTCAGAATGATTTTAAATATAGCTGGTTAAATTTAACCAATTAAACATAACTGCTGGAATGAAGCAAGCTATGCCAGTGTTCAAGATGACTGACTAAGCTGCTCCACTGACCAAACCGTGCCCCCTGGAATGCCCACAATGGCCGTCATTTTACAAACCCTATTTTCATTTGATACTTGCATAAACTGGCAATTAAATGTTTATTTTGCATAAATGTCTATATCCCCATTTTACAAACTCAGGATATGCACAAATCAAACCCAAGACTGTGCAAATGGCAAGAGGGCATAGTCTGAGCATGTTTTAGGTGGGGCAAAGGCTTGGCAAGTTCATAGAAATTTATTCCCCATTTCAAAAGGGAACTATCCCCCAGATTCTATATAGCGCGCCTAGAGATTGGCGCGGATTCTATACAAACATATAGGGCTAGATTCAGTAAATGGTGCTCAAAAATCAGCACTAAGCACTATTCTAATAGGCACTCAAAGGGCCATTATAGAACAGCATTGAGTGCCGATTTCAGCTGAAATCAGGTGTAATTCCTGGTGCCCAATTTGGGTGTACATCCCTGGTAGTCTGTAACACTGCACACAAATTTTAGGAATGCCCCAGGCCTTCCCATGCACTTCCCATGGCCACGCCCCCTTTTGTTTTCCACATTATGGGATTTGGGTGCACATTTTATAAAATATCACATAGCATGATGTACAAATTGGTGCCTATTAGCGCCGACTGGCACCCAATTATTGATACTAATTGCTTGTTAGCCAATTTAGTTGGGCTCACATCTTGGATTGGTGCCCAATTTTGAGTGCCGTTATTATTGTTGTTTACTCAGATTACTGACCCCTGAAGACGCAATTTTTGCGAAACACGATCGTGTAGGGTCTGTGCAAAACTATCTCAGTAAGCAAATGAGAGGACAACCCAATGCCTTGGATTTCGTTGTTTTTGAGCTGGGCGCCTTTGGTTTCCATTATCGCTGAAAAACAAAACTGCCCAGCTCAAATCCGCACAAATCTGATGCATTTGGCTGGCACAAACCGTATTATTGGAAAAAAGATGGATGCCCATTTTTTCGAAAATACGGTTTGTCCCGCCCCTTCACGTACCCGTTCTCTGAGATAGACGCCCATGGGGAAGGATGTTCCCGTTCGATTATGCCACTCTATGTAATTTTGTAAGTCTAAGTGCTTTGAAAATACACCTCCACAAGTAAATTGAAAGAAAATTCAAAAAGCAAAGGTTGCAGACTTGAAGCATTTTCCAACATTTCTAATTTTAAATGAAGTATATGAGAATCCTTCAAGAACAGGAAGTAGCCTGAAGAGTCACAACCTGAGCTTGTATCCCTTAAACGTATTTATCCAAAATAGCCAAATTAGCATTAACCATCATATCAACCACTTGTTCAGAAAATGATGCTGTCTGGGTTATGACTGTTTTAAGTATCCCTTCCATTTGAGAGTTTAACACCCAAATATCCTTCAAAGTAATCTTATTGGCTGACTCCATTAAAGGGTCTTCCACTTGAGGAACTGTCACACTTATCACAGCAGGAATTTTCACATAAGTAAGAATTTAACAACTGTTACAATTATATTCATCTTTATTACATCGATAAATTTCATAAACTTAACAATTATTGTCTAAAATCCCCATATATCTATCATTCATTCATCCACTCACACAAACTTAAATCTCTAAAACTGATATCAAAAATTATTCTCAAAAGCTATAACATCACAATACCCGGAATGATTGTGTCACATATACTCTTATCACCAAATATACTGTTTTCAATAACAACGTTGGTGAAAAGGTTGTTGATTACACAGTCAGTCAAAACACCTTTTCTTCATTGCAATCTACTCTTCTGGTTACCTTTGTTAATGAGAGTGATAAATCACTAGTGTTAAAATGCTTGTGTGAGCTTTTATGGGTCAAAAATAAATGTTTTCCCTGATTTTCTAGGGCTACTCAACTCCGGCATAAGGCCTTTTTAGACCTAAAACCGCTAGTGATAGCTCGGGGAGCAGGTTTCTTCTTAAAGTTTCCGTGTAAGTGTATCACCACTTTTCAAGGAAAGGAGTTTGTATTCTGGGAATCATTGCAATTGGAAAATTTCATTAAGCGTCATAAAAAAATGATTGTTGGACAGGAGTTATATACTGTTTATAGACTTTTACATGTACTTATTATCTTATGCACTGTTTATGTACCAATATTTATATTGTTCATGTTTTATTGTTCATTTTAATTATTTATACAATGAGCCTTTTTGGAGCTAAAAAAGGGAGTGTTCTGACCATATTGCTTCATGGTTATATGTGTTCACATTTGTGTATTTATTCATTGTCATTTGTTTTTATTCCCATCTATCATGTTTATTCATATATTTGTTATCTTATGACTTGATTGATTCATGTTTTAATCTATGGGTTAGTGTTTCTGTATTTCAATATGCACTTATTATCTTATGTACTGTTTATGCATTTATATTTATATTGCTTATGTTTTACTGTTTTTTCTAATTATTTATTCGATGGATTTATTTGGTGTCAAAAGGGGTGCTTTTGGTTCACGATCATATGTGTTTACATTTAAGCATTTATTCATTGCCAATTGTTTTTATTAACAACATGTATTTTTATTTTTGCAACTTTTTTTTTACAACTTATATGTTCATCACTTTGTACACAGTTTTTCTCTTTAGTCTTCACATTACACTTTTTATCCTTTTCCCTCTACTGTGTGCCTTCCTTTAAGCTTCTCATAAAGGTTTGTAATTCTAATGCGTTCCATCTCCCTTCTTTTTGGGGCTTCAATTTTTATTTTTTGGTGTATTTTATTTTGCAATACATTACACTGTTCACTTTTTCTCAATTTTATACGTGTTAACATAGAGGGGCATTTTCGAAAGAAACGTCCAAGTTGCGATTTGGACGTCCTTGCAAAACAGCGAAATCCAGGGGAGGAGAAACCTGTATTTTCGAAAAAGGATGGATGTTCATCTTTCGTTTCAAAATTACCGTCAGTGACGTCCAAATCCTTAAATTTGGACGTCCCTAGATGTGGATGTTTCTGACTTTTGGCGATTTTCAAAACCAAAGACGTCCATGTCAAAAACGTCTTAATGCACATGGGAGGAGCCAGCATTAGTAGTGCACTGGTCCTTCTGACATGCCAGGACACCAACCGAGGACCCTAGGGGGCACTGCAGTGGACTTCATAAAATGCTCCCAGGTGCATAGCTCCCTTACCTTGTGTGCTGAGCCCCTCAACCCCCCCCAAAACCCACTACCCACAACTGTACACCACTACCATAGCCCTTACGGGTAAAGGGGGTCACCTAGATGTGGGTACAGTGGGTTTGTGGTGGGTTTTGGAGGGATTGCTGTTACCTCCACAAATGTAACAGGTACGGGGGGGTATGGGCCTGGGTCCACCTGTCTGAAGTGCACTGCAGTACCCACTAAAACTGCTCCAGGGACCTGCATTCGCTGTCATGGACCTGAGTATGACATCTGAGGCTGGCATAGAGGCTGGCACGAAATGTTTTTAAAAATGTTTTTTGAGAGTGGGAGGGGGTTAGTGACCACTGGGAGAGTAACAGGAGGTCATCCCCAATTCCCTCCGGTGGTCATCTGGTCATTTGAGCCTTATTCGTAATAAAATCACGTCTGGGTGAAAACGTCCAAGTGTTCGTCAGGGATGTCTTTGCTTTTTTCCTATTATGGGTCAAAGACGTCCAAGTGTTAGGCACACCCAAGTCCCGCCTTCGCTACGCCTCCGACACGCCCCCTTGAAATTTGGATGTCCTTGCGACGGACTGCAGTTGGAGACTTCCAAAATCAGATTTCGATTATACCGATTTGGACGTCTCTGGGAGAAGGATGTCCATCTTCCATTTTATGTTGAAAGAAGGACGTCCTTCTCTTTTGAAAATGAGCCCAATAGCAACATAGTAGGTGACAGCAAAAAAAGACCTGTACGGTCCATCCAGTCTGCCCAACAAGATAAACTCATATGTGCTACTTTATATGTATACCTGACCTTGTTTTGTATCTTCCATTTTCAGGGCACAGACTGTAGAAGTCTGCCCAGCACTAGCCCTGCCTCCTAACCACCGGTGCTGCCACCCAATCATGATTCCTTAATGTTTATCCCACGCATTTTTGAATTCCGTTGCCATTTCCATCTCCACCACCTCCCTTGGGAGGGCATTTCAAGTATCCACCAGTCTCTCCATGAAAAAATACTTCCTGACATTTTTCTTGAGTCTGTCCCCCCTTCAACCTCATTTCATGTCCTATCACCTTCCCATCTCCAGAAAAGGTTCTTTTGTGGATTAATACCTTTCAAATATTTGAACGTCTGTATCATATCACCCCTGTTTCTCCTTTTCTCCAGGGTATACATGTTCAGGTCAGCAAGTCTCTCCTCATACATCTTGTAACGCAAATCCCATACCATTTTTGTAACTTTTCTTTGCACCGCTTCAATTCTTTTTACATCCTTAGCAAGATACAGCCTCCAAAACTGAACACAATACTCCAGGTGGGGCCTCACCAATGACTTGTACAGGGGCATCAACACCTCCTTTCTTCTGCTGGTCACACCTCTCTCTATACAGCCTAGCAACTTTCTGGCTACGGCCACCACCTTGTCACATTGTTTCGTCACCTTCAGATCCTCGGATACTATCACCCCATGATCCCTCTCCCTGCCTTTACATATCAGACTCTCACCGCCTAATACATATGTCTCCCATGGATTTCTACTCCCTAAGTGCATCACTTTGCATTTCTTCGCATTGAATTTTAATTTCCAAACATTAGACCATTCTTCTAGCTTCTGCAGATCCTTTTTCATGTTTTCCACTCCCTCCGGAGTGTCCACTCTGTTACAATCTTGGTATCATCCGTAAAAAAGGCAAACTTTACCTTCTAACCCTTCGGCAATGTCACTCACAAATATATTGAACAGAATCAGCCCCAGCACCGATCCCTGTGGCACTCCACTACTCACCTTTCCCTCATCCGAGTGAATTCCAGTAACCACCACCCTCTGGCGTCTGTCCATCAACCAGTTCCTAATCCAGTTCACCACGTTGGGTCCTATCTTCAGCCTGTCAAGTTTATTCAAGAGCCTCCTGTGGGGAACCGTGCCAAAAGCTTTGCTGAAGTCTAAGTAGATTACATCTATAGCACATCCTTGATTCAATTCTCTGGTCACCCGGTCAAAGAATTCAATGAGATTCATTTGGCACGATTTACATGGCAACTTATTGGCTTCCAGGAAATTCACTATCCTTTCCTTCAACATCGCTTCCATTACTTTTCCAGTAACTGAAGTGAGGCTTACCAGCCTGTAGTTTCCAGCTTCTTCCCTATCACCACTTTTGTGAAGAGGGACCACATCCGCTCCAATCCCAGGGACCCTCTCTCGTCTCCAAGGATTTATTAAACAAATCTTTAAGAGGACCTGCCAGAACCTCTCTGAGCTCCCCCAATATTCTGAGGTGGATCCAGTCCAGTCCCATGGCTTTGTCCACCTTTAGATTTTCAAGTTGTTCATATACACTCTCTTCTGTGAACGGTGCTATATCCACTCCATTCTCATATGTACTTTTGCCAGTCAATCGTGGTCCTTCTCCAGGATTTTCTTCAGTGAAAACAGAACAAAAAGTATTTGTTTAGCAAATTTGCTTTTTCTTCATCATTATCCACATAGTGGTTCGCAGCATCTTTCAGTCTCACAATTCCATTTTTAGTCTTCCTCCTTTCACTAATATACCTGAAGAAATTTTTGTCGCCCCTCTTTACATTTCTAGCCATTTGTTCTTCCGCTTGCGCTTTCACCAGACGTATCTCTCTCTTGGCTTCCTTCAGTTTCATCCGGTATTCCTCTCCGTGTTCCTCTTCTTGAGTTTTTCTGAATTTCATGAACGCCAACTCTGTAGCCTTTATTTTCTCAGCCACATGCTTGGAGAACCATATCGGTTTCATTTTTCTCTTGCTTTTATTTACTCTCCTTACATAAAGGTTTGTGGCCATATTTATAGCTTCTTTCAGCCTGGACCACTGCCCTTCCACTTCTCGTATGTCCTCCTAGCCCATCAGCTCCTTCCTCAGGTATTCCCCCATTTTACTAAAGTCAGCATGCTTGAAATCCACGACTTTGAGTTTTGAGTGGTCGCCCTCCACTTCAGCTGTTATATCAAACCAAACTGTTTGATGGTCACTGCTGCCCAGGTGGGCACCCACTCGGACATTTGACACACTATCCCCATTTGTGAGCACCAGATCCAGCGTCGCTCTCTCCCTTGTGGGTTCCGCCACCATTTGTCTGAGCAGAGCACTTTGAAAAGCATCCATGGTCTCTCTACTTCTTTCCAGTGGCGTTCCTAGCCAGGATGGCACCCGGGGCGGATCGCTGATGTGCCCCCCCCGGGTGCAGCGCGCCCCCCCCGGTGAAATGACACCTCCCCCCGGCGAAATGACACCCCCCCGGGTGCACGCTGCTGGGGGGGTGCTGCGGCGTGCGCCTGTAGGCTCCGAAAAGTTCACAAAGTTCGCTAACTTCGCTCGTTCGCTGCAGCTCCCTCTGTCCTGGAACAGGAAGTAACCTGTTCCGGGGCAGAGGGAGCTGCGGCGAACGAGCGAAGATAGCGAACTCGGAGCCAGGCACGTGCCGCGGCACCCCCAGTGGCGTGCAACCGGGGCAGACCGCCCCCACCGCCCCCCCTTGGTACGCCACTGCTTCTTTCTGATTCCGCAGATGGAACATTCCAATCTACATCTGGCAGATTGAAATCTCCCAGCAACATCATCTCTCTTTTCTTTCCCAACTTTTGTATATCTGGAATCAGATCTTTATCTAGTTCCTCTGATTGTGTCGGAGGTCTGTAGACAACACCCATGTGGGCAGAGGTTCTATCATCTCTTTTTAAGGTGATCCATATCACTTCTTCCTTTCCCCAGGCCCCTGTCATTTCAGTCGCTGCGATATCACTTCTCACATACAGAGCTACTCCTCCACCTTTACAACCATCTCTATCCTTCCTAAATAGATTATTGCCTGGTACGTTTGCAGAATGGGAATCATTGAGCCACGTCTCTGTGATTGCAACAACGTCTAAGTCTGCCTCCAACATCAGGGCTTGCAGGTCATGAATTTTATTGCTTAGACTGCAAGCATTTGTGGTCATCACTTTCCATCTTATTTCAGTGGCATTTTAATCTTCTGTTTAGTATTCTGTTTAGTCTCACTTCCTGCTGTGTTGGTAAGAAGTGATTTGCTAAGATTGTTGTTTTCATTGCTTTCTTTTCTACTGTCACATCTTGTCTTTAGCTTTAGCGTTTTTCAGACCTTTCTCTAGCTTGCAACTTATATGCGTTCCATTCTAGTCTCGTTTTCACCCTTGCTGGTGTTTCATTTTAAAAGATATGATGCCATTCATTCTGTTTCCTCTCGTGCTTTGAAGAGCAAACACTGTTGCAGATTGTCACTTCTTATCAAAGGCATTTCCTCTTTCTCAATGGCTTCTGTTTCTGCATCCATTGTTTGGCCATCGTGGCCACTTTCTACTGTTTCACATTTTTGGTTGCTCACTTGTATCATGTACTATTTTCATGACCAAGTTTTAAGAACTGCACTTAGTGATAATTGTTTGGCGTCCGTGGTTCCTAAGTTACACTTTTCACATTGGTCGTTAATGTTGAATTAATACTCTGTTTTTCAGATGTGCTTTTCCTCACAGATTGATCATTTTGTAAATTTCTCCAACTGCACATTTTTTTTATTTGGTCGCAAAAATTTTTTTTCATCTATATCACTAATTCATTGTTCACTTGTGTGTTCATTTTTATATTATTTGTAGCACTTTCACCATGTATTCATTGAACATATTACTCGTTTTCTCACTATCTCTTCATGTACTGATTCAGGGCTAGAACCATCTTTTTTTAAAATTTATTATTTGTCTCTTTTTCAGTTATTATATGTTACCACTTTCCTTTTTCAGTGACTATTGGCTCTTGTGATCGATAACAATTGTAATATACAGATCTTGTATATCAGGTTAGTTTGTATACTAGTAATCTTTTCAACCTTTATATTGTACATGGTTTTTGGGTCTCTGTCCTTTATACATTATTTTTAGATGGATTATATCACAGCTGTATATTATTTTTAACTTAGTGTTTTTTTTAGTCTATCATCTGTATGCATTTATTTAATTATTTATAATTTTGAGTACCTCATCACATTTGTATTTTATATATATTAAACTGTATTTTAGTTGTTACACATTTGAGATATACTGGTTATTCTTTTTTAATTTTTGTATTTGTTTGTACATTTGTAGGTACATTTGACTCCTGAAGCAGGCACTTTATTGCCAAAACATGGTCTCTGCATGTATTTTGATGTTTAATAAGTTTACGGCAATCAACCTCTGGATGAGCTTGTGCTTTTTTGGTTAGCCTAAGTACCTTCCCTACTTCGGCTTTTTTTAAAGAAAGGATAAGATGCCATTATTGTAGAATAATTGTGCTCTTGTTTCCTCTTTGTTTTGCCTATTTTAGTATGAAGGCAGTTTTCTCCCCTTGATGTGGGTTTGTGGACATTTTATTTATTTATTTGTAGCATTTGTATCCCATATTTTCCCACCTATTTGCAGGCTCAATGTGGCTTACATTATTCCATAATGGCGATCACCAATTCCGGAATGAGAAATACATAGTTATAGTGCAGGTGACAGAGTGGATTAGGCAATCAAGTAAAGAGAATTCATTTTCGTAATCAGAAATAAAAGGTATCGGGTTAAAGTTCAAACGTGATAAGTTAGCTTAAACAGTCTGGGATAAAGAGTTCCGTTTTGTGCAGTTCTGGTGTGAATTTTGTTCTCTGATGTTTATGATGAATCATTGTGGTTGGTAATAGTATCCTAGAAAAGTGATTTTTGTATTATTCTTGTAATATGCCATTTTTCTGTTTTCTATGTGATGGAAAATGCAAAATTGTATAATAAATAAATAAAACTGTGAGTCTCTAGTACTCCCCAATGAGGGCCTATGGATAAACATTTGGTTTCCAAATTGCAGCTAGGGCATGTAGATTTGAGCCCCTTATAGGAACTGACATATCTTAACTCTTCTGAAAGAATTCTTCTCCCTATGCCTAGCACTTCCCTGTTGAAATCCACTTCCCCCAAAGTGCCTGAGACTGGGTTTTTGTGGGTGTTGGCTCCTCTGTGATTTCACCACCTATGGAATCTTCTGTTCAGCTGCCCAGACCAGTATCACTTGTACTGGCTGATGTTGGTAGTGTGGACTGTACCTGAAGATATTACCCTAAGAAACACTTTGGAATGTTGTTACAAGAATTGAATCTAGGATGGGTGACACAATGGGTCAACTGTGTCAATTACTCCCAGGAGACAGCCACTAAGATGGAGAAATGGAGAAGGAATTTCTTCTAATGGAATAAAGGTTCCAGATAATGGAACCTCACATTACAGCTCTTATGAGCACTATCTCTTACGGGTTAGAGCGATTTGAAAATTCGCTGAGACTGGGCATCCAAATGGCAGATGATGTTTAACGTGAGCAAGTGCAAACTGATGCATGTGGGAAAGAGGAACTCAAACTATAGCTACATGATGCAAGGTTCTGCGTTAGGAGTCACCGACCAGGAGAAGGATCTAGGACTCATCGTTGACGGTACTTTGAAAACCTCTGCTCAGTGTGCTGTGGCGGCAAAGAAAGCAAATAGAATGTTAGGTATTATTAGGAAAGGAATGGAAAATAAAAAGGAGGATGTTATAATGCCTTTATGTCGGTCCATGAAAAGGTACAGAGAAGGGCAATGAAAATGATAAAGGGGATGGGACAACTTCCCTATGAGGAAAGGCTGAAATGGCTAGGGCTCTTCAGCTTGGAGAAAAGATGGCTGAGGGGAGATAAAATAATGAGTGGAGTGGAACAGATAGATGTGAATCGCTCGTTTACTCTTTCCAAAAATACTAGGAATGGGGGCATGCAATGAAGCTACAAAGTAGTAAATATAAATCGAATTGGAGAAAATATTTCTTCACTCAACGTGTAATTAAACTCTGGAATTCATTGCCAGAGAATGTGGTAAAAGCAGTTAGCTTAGCGGGGTTTAAATAAAGGTTTGGAAAGCTTCCTAAAAGAAAAGTCCATAAGCCATTATTAAAATGGACTTGGAAAATCCACTGCTTATTTCTAGGATAAGCAGCATAAAATGTATTGTACTGTTTTGGGATCTTGCCAGGTATTTGTGACCTAGATTGGCCACTTTGGAAACAAAATACTGGGGTTGATGGACCTTTGGTCTGTTCCAGTATGGCAACACTTATATACTTATTTACTAATCTTAAGTTATTATATTTTCCAGTTATTAAATTACTAGCTGCTGAAATTCTGCTTCCAAAGTATACTAAGGATGTGCTAATAATTAAAGAGGAAAGTAATATTTCTCAATGTTATTACTTGCCTCATAAAACTTGAACAGTTAGTGGTGAAAAAGGAGCCTTTGAGGCAATTTGCAAAGCACACAGACTTATAAAATTCTATAGGTTATGCCTCCTTGATTCTGTAGAGGGTCACCTTTGCTACAGAGAAAGATAAAATGTTGGTGTTGAAAAATCATATTTTAGGAAAAACGTATTGTCTTTTTGTAGCTTGGGCTACACAAATTACAAGGAAATTGTTTCTTCAATTAAAACCTAAGGTTTAACAAGTAGGGGGAGCCTTATTTTTAAGATTCCCATGTTAGTGTTTGATCTCTTGGCAAGGGAAACAGTATAACTTTTGATCCTTCTCAATTAGAGAGTTTTTCATTAGATAAGGTTGCTTCATGATTATTGTTCATTGCACAGAGGTGTTGGTTTTAGGGTCTGTATTAATATAATACCACTTAGAAGCTGGATATGATACAAATCTAGTGTTTTCCTTATTTTCTTTTCTTTATTTAGTCTTCAATTACTCCTTGGTGGGGGTTGTGATACCATTCTTCTGAATACATTTATGTTTTTGCTAGTTTTGATTCCTATTTGTGTAGTATTTCTTTTTATTGTATAATGAATATAATGCATTAAAAATTTTCAATTAAAAAAGAAATAAAGTATGCTAACACAAGCTTAGAGTACATGCTCACATTTATACCAGGTTGGATCAGGAGTACATGTATGCATCGGCATTAGCTCACTATAGGGGCTGTTTCTAGGTAGCTATTTCATAAAGGCACATAGGTACCCATAGACTTAAAATTGGCATCTTTTTAGTCTTTTGACATACGGTACTTGGAAGCAAGTGGTGAAATATATTCAGGTAGTTCAGTACACAGTTATCTTATCCATTCTGTTACTGAGGGGGGGGGGGGGGGGTCAGTTAGTAGAATGGATATTCCATCTATGCCCCTCTCTTAGCATGCGAGATCTTCTTACGGCAGGCAGGAGCCACCCCCTTTCACTCATGCCCCTCCTCTGCTGCTTGGCGAGATGCTGCAGGACAATCTCAAACTGTCTTTTCTATCTTTATTGGGCCATGAGAAAACAATGTCTTTGGCCAACTTTTCTAGATATTTGGCAGTTTATGTAGCTCAAGGATATTGCAAATTAAAGGCTTAAATAACTCTATTAGATATGGGACCTAATTTTATAACAAAAGTCTTATGTGAAAAGTCCAAAGAGGTGCCTAATTTAAACCTACTTTATAAAGGTGCATAAGTACATAAACATCACTGTACTGGGACAGACTGAAGGTCCATCTAGTCCAATATCCTGTTTCCAACAGTGTCCAATCCAGGTCACAAGTACCTGGCAGGATCCCAAAAGAGTAATAGATCCTATTGGGTTCTTTTACTAAGAGGTGGTAAAAAGTGGCCTTAGTACACCTTACATTTTGGCTGCAGCCGGAATATGACCAATTTTCCATTTTCCCAACTGCCATTAGTGCACAGCCATTATGAAAAATTACACGTGTGCCCTTACTGCCACCCATTTTGAATGCGGTAAGGGCTCATGTATTACTCCATTAGCATGTGTCTGTTCTGATTCACGCTGTCATGCCTACTCTCCCTCCAGACACACCCCCTCTGAGAAAAATTTAGGAATTTTTTTAGCACATGGGAATTTACCGCAGGATGCCTCAGCACATCCCACGGTAAGCCCTTTTAAGCTGTGATAAGCACGCACTGGCGCTGACTACAGCTTAGAAAGAGGACTCCAATGTGCCTTTATAAAATAGGTATCTAAACCCAACCTCTATAGCATGCAAATGCCAATGCACACACTTTAGCACAGAAAGGAATCACCACACTCAGGATCTACGGATTTTTTTTATAAAAAGGTTTTTTTAGAGACTATATTTCTTCAACTCATTGTACCACCATTCATTGACCAAGTGATGTTTTTACATATTTTATATAAAGACTCCCGAAGCAGGCTAACAGCCGAAACACAGTACTGTGTTGAGTCTTCATCAATGAACTGTTTATCATTGTTTGAAGTCTCCTCGTTTGCTTCTGGTTTGCCTGGTCTATTTTCCACTCCTTTCTGTACTATTGTTATTTTGTCATAGGATCTCGGTGTTTCTCCGCCCGGGTGGACCCTCACCAAATGCACACACTTTTCTATCTGATCTGAAGCTGGTGTATATATGCATTGTGTACTCTACACATGCACTGGCAAATTTTATTCATCGTAACTCCACCCCTGCTCCACTCAAACTACACCCCAGGAACACCTACATGTGTTACATGAATAAGTATACATCATCTTGTTGCCACCTGTAATTACATGTGTATTTCCTGCTTCCCCACCCCCAGCAGCTGGAGACCAAAAATTGATCTGCTGCAGCAGCAGCTTAGGGGAGGAGAGTGGGGCATATATTTTGTCTTTTTGTTTCATTCTTGGATTCTTTTTTAGGAAAGGGGTTCACTTCTTTCATTAGTTTCATTTTAAGGAAACAACAAAAATCAAATGTAATGAAAATAAATGGCAAAATGTAAGAAAAAGAAATTTGATGTCCATCACTACTATCTAGTTAGTGTCCCTTTCGAAAATGAGTTACACGTTTCTCAGGTACTAAAGTTCACACCTACTTTGCAGCTGGGAAATTTATTAAAAATGTCCCCCTGATCTTTACCGCTATTTTAACTGACTATTCTAGACTCCCCATTCCCCACACTTCTCCTTTTTTATGACCTCTCAGTATCAGCTTATATCTTCTGGATCTCCCCAGGATCCTTACATCAAGAAGTGAGGTATCAACTTAATTTTTTTTTGTTAGCCTTCAATCCATCAGGATGAATACAATCCCTTCTGTAAATTTCCTTTGAGAACTCTGATGACTTGCATTACTTCACCCATAAGATCTCTTTAGCTCCAAGCTGTATACATTTTGTATAGCTTCCCTTTCCTTGTAGGTCTTACCAGTATGCTGAATAAAACTTTAACAGTCTCTCTACAGTCTGGTTTTTTAGTCCTCTTAATATCTTCCCTGTACTCAGGAGAAGACATGACATATTATTTTGATGTACACCCAGATCGAGCAGTGAGTACAAAGCAACACTTTAGTAGAGAGTTCTAAGCAATTAAAACTGCTTCTAAGCAATATTCACACATTTATTTCTCAAGATTGTAAAACTCAGTTCAACACATAATTCACTCTCTGAAGATTTTTACTTACCAAATTAACAGTCAAAGCCTCAACTATTTATCCTTCTGTACTCTGTATTGTTTTCCTGGTTGGGATAGCTAAACACGATAGATGCAATTTTTGAAGCACCTAGAGCTTATAGAGTAGCATGTCACCTGTTCAATTAGATGCTTATAAACTTGGCTAGAGACAGTACATGCAAAAGTAGATGCTCAGAAAACAAAGTGACCACTCTTCTGTGTTATATGCATAGGTGTTCCTGAAGGCGGAGAGTAGGCAGAGCAGGGGCGGGGTAAGTAATTATGTGCTCCGGTTCTTAAAGGCACACACCTGCACAACCTTACATATGCCTCAGAGCAGACTAGGGGCCCTGTTTACTAAGGTGTGCTAGCATTTTTAGTGTATGCTAACACTAGAGACACCCAAAGGAATATATGGGTGTGTCTAGCGTTAGTGCGTACTAATTTTAGCATGTGCTAAAATCACTAATGTGCCTACAGTGCGACTTAGTAAACAGGGCCCTAGGTGCTCTCAGCTGCAATAATTGTGACCTGTAGACCTATGTATGCTGCCAGAAATCTTTCCCACAAACATTTCTGTCCAACTTTGCATGGTAAATTTCACAGAGGCACTTTTATAATGGTACATAGGTTGACTATATTTTTGCCTTTTTGGCCTAGGTGCTGAAGGAAATCATAGGCCTTTGTTTTCTGCTATTATGTATAGTCAGTGAAGAAATGTGGAGGAGTGTGGTAGCAAGAATTCAGTGATTCACATTGAAGGCCATGGCAGGCTTACAGGAGGGGGTTTGCACAGAAATGAAATGAGATGATCGCTAGAAATTGCGTTACTAACGGAGATGTGTCTTAGGGCTATACTGTATGCCAAGTATATTATATATCGTACAGGTACAAACTGGCTTTGGGCAGAATTTGTTTTCCTCAAAAGTATGTGAAAACGGGGTACCTCTTGACCGACTTTTGCTAACTACGTGTGTCTGGCCTGTATCATTTTATGCACCTTCTGCCAAAAAAGATAGTGCTAAAGGGCATCTGAGTCTTTTGGCATGATAGCCTGTCTGATTCTTTTCCACTACATTGTGGAGTATCTCAAGTGTCCTTATTAGCCCCACTACTGTTTAACATCTTTATGGATTCCCTAGGGACTCTTATTACTAATGCTGGCTTTACACCTTTTATAAATGCAGATAATATACAAACTCTGGTGCCCTTTGATCCATCTAATCCATTAATACCATCTACCTTGGGCGGGGGCGCTAGAATGGACACATGATCAAGAGGCTCCTCACCTTCCTGGATTAAATATCATCTTTTAACCTTTTAATTTGCAAGAAAAACTTTTCGATTATAACTCTTCGCTTTGCAGTTTATGGCCACAAGTAAGCAAACTAAAATTGAAGCAGCGCTTGTCATGGGCTCCAGCTCTGAAAGATCGAAAGCGTATCCTCCATCAGAAGACAAAACTGTGAGAGATAAATCTGACAACACCACTTCACTTATGGCAATTGTGGAGCAATTAAAATCCATCGCTGGTATGCTCTCTGAGAATTCTTCTGATGTGAAATGCATAAAGTTGGAGGTGGGACGAATCAATGCTCGCCTTGAAGTATGTGAAGGCAGAATTAAACAATTAGAACAGCGGGTAAGCTTCGTGGAAGACCAGGCCCTTGTATTTCAGTGCGCCTCCAGGATGACGCAGGAAATTCAACTTGCCATAGAAGATGCAGGAAACAGACAACATTGCAACAATATTCGCCTGCTTGGTCTTCTAGAAAAATTGGAAGGTAAGAACCCAATTAAATTTCTTGAAGAATTTATACCAAAACTTTTGAAGCTTTCATTTCAGTACCTCTTTGAAATAGAAAGGTCTCGTGATAGAGTTCCATCGGGTCCCTTCAATGGCAGGAAAACACTGCGGCCTAAAATTTCAAGAACTTGAGGGAATCTCAGTATTTATGAAAATTCTGAGATTCTCTCAAGTTCTTGAAATTTTGCAATTAGCTAAATCACAGCACAATCTTAAATGGAATGGTCACCAACTACATTTTCTTCCAGACTTCACTAAACATACTGTGGATATTCACAAAAATATTCTCAATTTACGGCCACGTCTGAAGGCCTTAAATGCACGTTTCAGATTATTAAATCCTGCTCGAATGAAAGTAACTCGCCTTAATGCAACAAAAACATATACCAATCTGGCTTTATTGGAAAAATACATTTCTGAGCAAGAAGAAATCGTTAACCATACTTCTATGTGAATTTTGTGTGACAGACTGATGTGAATTCCATAAAGAGATTATACTTGATCCTGTATCTGCATCTTCTGTTTACTATTGCATGCCAATGTCTCTATCTCAATACATTATATTTTTGAGTATGCTATCAATGTCTTTGGCAGCTTTATTTTCCTTGCTATTGAATATATACAACAGCTTTGCTATTGATTATTAAAGATTCTGTTCAACACAGTGTATCATTCCCAGGTAAGGTAAGAAGATTCTGCTTCTTTTTCATCCCCATTCACACTTTCTCCTCCATAGGGCTCCTAAAGGAGATTAAGATAATTATGGCATTTTGTCTTTTTTCTTTTTGCCACAATTGTTCCGTTTTCACTTCTTTTATTATCATAGCTTATACACTGCAAACTTTCAATTTCCTAACTGGGTGCAATACTGCTATTATTCGTTTCATATTAGGATATCTTCAAATAATTTCATTAAATGTGTCTCTCAATGTAAAAGGTATTTTGAATCCTATTAAAAGGAAATAGATTTTGTCTTACAAAATCTCTCAACATCTGTGGCTTTTCTACAAGAGACACATGTATCTTCTACAGAATCTGTTAAATTAAAATCTAAATGGTTTACTACCTGTTATTTTTCTCCTGGGGTTAAAAGAGGAAATAGTGTTGCTATTTTCTTGGCCAAAAATCTTCAATATTCTCTGGAAAACCATCATACAGATTCTGAAGGTAGATGGGTAATTGTTGTATTGCAAATGCATAATGTTTCTTATGCCTTCATTAATGTTTATGGTCCCAATTTAGATTGTCCCCGGTTCTTTAAAGATTTTTCTCATCAGATATCACTTCTCAGTGTAGATCATGTTTTATTATCATATAAAGAGTATATTCGAGGAGTAATTATTGCTCATTCAGCTCATATTAATAATCTATGGAAACAAGAACTAGTACAATTGGAAAAAGAAATTCACTCACTTGGACACAAATGTATGACAACTGGTGTAAAGGAAGACCTGGATAACCTTCAAAAACTTAAATTCAATTATAATAAAATATTGAGCCTCAAAGCTGGAATTCAATTTTCTTCTCAATCTGCTGTATATTATTCTGGCATGAATAGAATTGGCAGAATTCTAGCTAACTATTTAAAAGGTGCCAAGAAAAAGACTTTGATTCATGCTATTAAACATAATGGAACTGTATTGACTAAGCAAAAGGATATCATCCAGCATTTTTTGAACTTTTATAAAGATATCTATTCGTCTCATCATAATACATCTCCTGACCAAATGGTTTCTTTCCTACAATCTCTGAAGTGTCCGAGCTTGAAGTCACAATCTCTTTCACGTTTGGACACTGACATTTCCTTGTCTGAGATTAAAAAAGCCATCTCTTCACTAAAACCGAGAAAATCTCCAGGTAGTGATGGCCTTACCGTGGAATACTATCAAAAATTTTCTTCCATACTAACACCTAGATAATTGCAACTGTATAATTGTTATATATCTGGTAAAAAGTGTTCTTCCTCTATGTTGGAAGCACTTATTATTATTCTAGAAAAACCTGGTAGAGATCTTCTCCTTGCTGCTAATTATGAGCCATATCTCTATTAAACTATTACTGTAAAAGTTTTGCAACGGTCTTAGCAGATAGGTTAGCAGCGGTAATTGGTCATATAGTAGCACCTGAGCAAAATGGTTTAATCCCTGGTCGCTATGGGTCAGATAATTCCAGAGTGTTTAGCCATATCTCTCTATATAAAACACACCTCCAACATTCTGAAGCTTCCACAAGTCCCAATGTTCTAAATGCATGGTGGTGAAACCAGGAATTCGCCCATGAGTGTTGGCCCCGCCCCCCCGCATCAAACATCATGACGTCGAGGGCGGACCAATGACACTCAACCAATCGCATTGCGAACCCGTTACTAAGCGATGGAACGTGACATAAGAGACATCGCGGAACAATGAAAACCAGCAGCACACAGTTGCTACGCGACGTCAACAGCAACGCTAAAAGGACCATATAGATCTCTGCTCTCCACACAAACAACGGACACAGAGGGCATAGGAGGGAAGGTAAAAAACCAGCACATACACACACACTCACACTCTTAACTGGCTATAATGAGCAACTGACCTGCCACTATCACAGGGACTGCTAGCACCTCTCTCTCTCTCTCTCTCTCTCTCTCTCTCTCTCTCTCTCTCTCTTTCTCTCTCTCACACACATACAGACGGGACACAGAGGGGATGGAAGACAAGGAACGAATCGTTGGGTATGGAAGGGGCGGCAGGGGAGATAAGGCAAGAACTGCCTCAAATGTTTGTGCTGTGCTATGTACAATTATAATGCTGTCTCTTCATTTTGACCCTACCCTTTCACACTCTCTTTCACACAGACGCACACACACACACTTACACTGTCTCTATCTCACACACACACGCACCCACACACATATACACACTCTCTCACACAGACACACAAACACGCCTCAAATGGTTCAGCTGTCCTATGTAAAATTTCACTGCTATCTCTTCATTTTCACCCTACCTGTGCACACTCTCTTTCACACAGAGACACACACACACACTTTCTCTGTGACACACACACAGACACACATACATTTACACACTCTCACTCTCTCTATAGCCTTGCTAGCGCCCGTTTCATTTGTTTACGAAACGGGCCTTTTTCACTAGTATTACATATTTCTAAACAACTTAACATTGCAACCTGTGTAATTTCTTTGGACGCAGAGAAAGTGTTCAACTATGTTGAATGGCCTTTTCTATTTCAAGTTCTGAAATGGTTTAATTTTGGTCCTAAATTTATTAATATGGTTTCTGTTTTATATTGAGCACCAACTACTAAACGTTTGATAAATTCTTCAATTACAGACTCCTTTCCATTGCATAGAGGTACACGCCAAGGGTGCCCTTTGTCACCTTTACTATTTCTTCTTGTTCTGGAACCTCTTATTGCTATCAAAGAACATCAAGAAATTCAAGGGGTGCCTATTGGTTATTCTTCAATTAAACTTTCCATATATGCGGATGATACACTATTTTATATTGCTAATCCAGATAGTTCTCTTCTTCCTCTTTCAACACTACTGGACTATTATGGTTCTCTTTCTGGTTACAGAATCAATTGGGCAAAAACTGAAATACTACCCCTGAAAATACATTGCAATAGATAACAAATTGTATCCTTTCCTATAAGATGGTGTCCAAACCAAATAAAATATCTTGGTATCCTTTTTGGGACTTCATGGGAACATACACTTGAAATCTATACTGAATTCCTCCTGAAAAAAACCTGAGACACATGTAACTCTTGGAGGGGCATAATCTAACAGAAACGCCTATCTCCATGGGCGTTTATCTCCGAGAACGGGTCCGTGAAGGGGCGGACCGAATCGTATTTTCGAAAAAACATGGACGTTTATCTTTTTTTGAGCTGGGCGTTTTTGTTTTTCAGCGATAATGGAAACCGAAAACGCCCAGCTCAAAAATGAATAACTCCAAGACATTTATTCGTGGGAGGGGCCAGGATTCGTACTGCACCGGTCCATCTCACATGCCAGGACACCAACCGGGCACCCTAGGGGGCACTTTTACAAAAAAAAAAAAAAAGGTAAAACAGCTCCCAGGTGCATAGCACCCTTCCCTTGGGTGTTGAGCCCCCAAACTCCCCCTCAAAACCCACTGCCCACAAGTCTACACCATTACTATAGCCCTAAGGGGTGAAGGGGGGCACCTACACGTGGGTACAGTGGGTTTGGGGGGCGGTTTGGAGGGCTCCCATTTACCAGCACAAGTGTAACAGGTGGGGGGGGGGGATGAGCCTGGGTCCACCTGCCTGAAGTCCACTGCTCCAGTGACCTGCATACTGCTGCCAGGGAGGTGGGTATGACATTTGAGGGTGAAAATAAAAAGTTGTGAAACGGCATATTTTGTGGTGGGAGGGGGTTCGTGACCACTGGGGCAGTCAGGGGAGGTCATCCCCGATTCCCTCTAGTGGTCATCTGGTCATTTAGGGCACTTTTTGGGGCCTTATTCATGGAAAAACAGGGTCCAGGAAAAGTGCCCTAAATTCTCGCTAAAAACGCATATTTTTTTTCCATTATCGGCGAAAGGCGCCCATCTCTGATCGGCAGATAACCACGCCCCAGTTCCGCCTTCACCACGCCTTCGACACGCCCCCATCAATGTTGTCCGCATCCGCGACGGAGTGCAGTTGAAAACGTCCAAATTCGGCTTTTGATTATACCGCGTTATTCGTTTTTGTGAGATAAACGTCCATCTCCCGATTTAGGTCGGAACTTGGGCGTTTTTCTCATTCGATTATAAGCAGGATGGTCTCCCTTACATCTTAGTTGGTGGGGGAGAATCAAAACTATTAAAATGGTTATTGCTCCTCGAATCATATATGCAACATAAAGTTGATTCTTCAATATAAAACTTATGCTGACCCTGTAATAGTGATGTAGGTACCCTAGAACATATGTGTTTTTACTGTCCTGACCTTCAATTATTTTGGTCAGCTGTTTGGGAGAGAATAAGTGCCATCCTTCATATCGAGTTTCCTCTCTCATATCAACTCATTTTTCGATCTGCAGGTTTAAAACAGGCAGACTGCAATCGTAATTACAAGTTATTTGATATATTGTTAGCTATAGCTATTTCCACTATTATTAATACCTGGAAGAACCACAAATTAGTCTCTTTCTGCTTTTGGTGGGCCATTGTATGTACAATTCTCAAATATGAAAAAATGTTAGTGGAACGCAACAACTGTATGTACCTTTTTCAAAAAACATGGGACCCAAGGATTACATTTTGTCAGCTTTAATAATGTGAGTAGAGATTGTATTTCATGCCATTTCCCCCCTTTTTGTATGACTGTTTATTTTGTTTTTCTCTTTTAATGGTTGCACTGTTATAACAGAGATATCGCAGTGTATAGACTTGTCTTTATATCATGCCAGTGGCATAGGAAGGGGGGGGGGGGGGGGGCTGGAGGGGCGGTCCGCCCCGGGTGCATGCTGGTTCCCTGCTCTCTCTGCCCCGGAACAGGTTACTTCCTGTTCCGGGGCAGAGAGAGCAGGGAACCAGCGGGGCCGACGCAGCTCAGAGTGACGTGCACTCGGGGCGGATCCGCCCTCCCGCAGGTAACAATGCGCTCGGGGGGGGGGGGGGGGGTGTGCCGCAGAGGGGGGGGGGGGGTCACGCCGTGATGCACCCGGGGGGGGGGGGGTGCTGTTAGCCCTCGCTACATCACTGTTTCATGCCTATGACTGTTTAATGTTGGCTTACTTGTTCACTTGCTCACTATATTGAAAATTCAATAAATATATTTGAACTTAAAAAACAAATGCTCTCCACCTTGACACCTAAGTTGGAAATGGTTTTGCAATAGATACAGCTTAATAGGATGAAGTTAAACTTGTCCAAGACAAAAGCTATGGTGTTTTCTTGTGCTTCTGCCTTGACTTCTTTAAAGCACTTATATACTTGATACTCCTATCCCCATTCTGAACTCCCTGAAAATCCTAGGAGTGAAGGCCCATTTTACGTAGAATGTAGAGACCGGAATAGAGACGTCCAGATCAGGATGTGCTCAGTTCTGTGGTATCTTATGTGCCGGCACATGCAGCAGGAGCAGCCATTCTACAAATATACACATTGAAAAAAGGAATGGCACAGACCTGGCAGTTTCCTTGTGTAGGCCTCAGCACTTACATGTAGAAATGGTGTTTTTGCAACATCCACACACATAACCACTTCATTTTACAAACCTTCATGTGTAAGCGCTGGCAATTACTTGGATTTAGCTCACACCTTTTTCAGTTGTAGCTCAAGGTCAGTTACATTCAGGTACACTAGGTATTTCTCTGTCTCCAGAGAGCTCTCAATAATAGGCCGATGCTCAAAATGTAACGTTGGCACTAGAAGTGATTAGCGCTGGACTAGCACTGGCGTTAGTGAGCACAGAATGCTCAGAGGGCTCTAGTTCAGGAGACAATTATTAGCACAAATAACATGCAAATGTAGTCAAATGGATGTTAATGAGGTCATTTCCTATTCTCTCCCAATGCTCAGAGAACAGCACATAAAACAAAGAACATAAAAGCATAAGAATAGTCATACAGAGTCAGACCAATGGTCCATCTAGCCCAGTATCCTGCTTCCAACAGTGGCCAATCCAGGTCACAAGTACCTGGCAGAAACCCAATTAATAGCAACATTCCTTGCTACCAATCCCGGGGCAAACCCTTACTGTTGAAAACTTAAAGCCAGCCTGGAGCAGGCATTAGGTTGTTTGAAGAGAGGATTTCTCATGAATCTTTCTTTAAAATCTGCTAGTTTTGATTTCTTTTGGAAGTGGAAGAAAGCCCATGCAAGCCTGAAAGCGCCGGTACTAAAAGAATAAATGTGCGCGAGTCAGAGCAAACCCGAAAGTGAAAGCACACATTGGCGTCTGTTTCCTGCGCTTAAATATAAGCCTTCTGAGGAGGGGAGTAGCCAAGATGGCACTGACACGCCGTGAGTAGTGAGAGCTGTCGGAAACTTGCTGGAGTCTTTTCTTTTTATAATTTAACCTTTTTTTCTTTGGTGACAATATGCCCCATACGAAAAGAAAAGGGGTAATAAGGGCCTTACCATCTCCAGCCCTGACTTCTTCCCCGAGACAGCAGACTTTGGACAGTTTCACTCTACGACGCCCACAGGTTGAAACCGGGGGCAGCTTTGAACGCCAGGGACGGGAACCCAATGCTCTTGGAGCATGATACCACGCTTTCTCCCCCGGAAGCCGGATTCCCACCATGTCCCGCCATGACGCGGGAGGAGCAACTAGGCTCACAAAACATGGAGGTCGTGGATATTGGGGCCTGTGGAGACGGTTCTTCCTTGGAGCAGTCAATGGCGACTGATGTAAACTTGGAGAGGAAGGGATCTCTGAATCCCCCCATGATGGTGACCCTTGACACTCTCTGGCAGGCTATAGAGAAAATGAATGTTTCAATAATAAAATCAACATCTGAAATAACGAATTTAGTATCTACTGTGGATTTGCTCTCTAAATCGATGGACAGATTAAAGAATGACTTCAATGATCAGGTACAGACATTTATGTCTCGGTGGTTATGAAGGATAATACAAACTTACGTTGAAAAAATAGAACAAATTGAAAATTATAATAGACGTTTGAATATGAGAATATTGAGTTTTCCAAAGCCGATTGGGATCCTCCCTCTAGAACTGTTCAAAAAATACCTGATTGAAATATTAAAGATACATATGCATAATATTCCCCCGATAAATAAGATATATTTTCTTCCTGTGAAGAAGGATCAGGCGAAGATTCCTGAGGAGATGGATCAAATTCAATTTGATGAGAAACAAGACGATCTGAGAGACATTTCATTGATTTTGGAAGATTTTTTATCTGAAGTTACAAATCTGATCTCATTCGTGTTTGAACAAGACTTTAATACCATAATAAAATTATATTTTAAGAACGCACATCAAAAGTTTTGTGGTCAAAAGCAATGGATATTCCCTGATGTAACTAAGGTTACTCAAGAAAGGAGGAAACAATTCTTAGAAATGAGAGCAGAAACGAAGAAGATGGGAGCAACCTTTTTATTAGCTTATCCCTGCAAATGTGTAACGAGATATTTGGGAGTTAAATATGTTTTCTTTACTCCAAATCAGTTGAGAACATTTAGAGATCTGAAGAGGGTGCAAGGGTAATTATATGAACAACCGGCAAGAGATGAGAAAAGTTGGGTTAGGGTGATGTCTTATGTGATATAATTTTTCCTATTATGATCTTCTCGATTTATTTACCCCTCCCCCCCAAATGGTGGTCTAAGGAAGGGGGCATAAGGGAAATTCTTTTATGGTTAATTATGTGTATGAGAAAATATTATTTTTGTTTTTCTTAGCTCCCTGAGTTACATGTAACAAGTTTATTGCTTGTGTAAGTATATAAAAGCATAAATAAATAAAAAAAAATAAATATAAGCATTCCATGTATAAAAAAAAATTGAAAGGCATATATTTAAAGGTGCAAATAGGCATTAATGTGTGCTTTGCTTTCGGGTTTGCTTGGCATATGCACACAAGATGAGCTTACCGCAAAACACATATGCGCATGCGCCAAGCATGTTCCCCCCTTGCTTTCGCTTTTACAGTGCACATATAATTGGAATACCATTTCCTATGATCATTGGCGTGCTAGTTTTCTGCTCTGTTCTGGCAGTATGAGTTCTCCAGCCCCCAGTGCCCTTGCGTCAGGGGAGGGGGTCGCAAGATTGGGATGGAGGTCATGTTCGGGTCATGTTGAGGAAGATTTGGGGGGGGGGGGGCTGCTAGCATGCAGATGCTTGCTGGACAGGGCTCCCCATTCTTCCCCAACACTCTAGTAAATCCTAATGCCAGCTCCGAGCTGGGTTAGGGTTTACAGCAGTAGCAGTGCGCTAGTTTGGCATGCTGCCTGCTGAGCATTGGGGAGGAATACCAATGTCCCTGTTTAGCATGCATTTGCATGCTATTAGCATTCAGAGCCGGTAAGCGTGTCGTTTCACATGCTCGCCGGCTCTGATTCTGGAACTTAAGCAAACATGAGCGCTGGTCCGGCGTTATTAGCCTCTAGCACCCACATGTGCTTTTATCATCTGCCCGTAAGTTCTTCAAAATAACCTCTTCTGGATTGTGATTTCTTTTTGACTATATTTAGAAAAAAAGAATATTAGGGCAGCTGAAATACAGGGAGCATATGGAACAGAGGAAGCTCTGTGGATCACCTTGGAAAGAAGTGTCAGTTCCATTCACTCTGGTGTATTCTACAGACTTCCAGCTCAAGAGGAAGAACTGGACAGGACTCTGATAAAGATTCCTAAAAGGTTAGAATGAAGAGATAGGTGATCTTACTGGAAGACTTTAATCTACCGAATGTGGATTAGAGTATCCCATGTTCATATCTAGAAAGAAGAAAGATTGTGGATGACTTACAGTGGGCTTGGCTCAGACATATGGTGTCTGAATCCACAGGGAATGGGTGATGCCGGATTTAGTACTCAAAAATAAAGATCACACATCTAATGCCATAATCATCACACATGGGTCGATGATCAGAAGCAAATGCAGGCGCTAGAGGCTGTTAGCGCCATACTAGTGCCTGCGTTTGCTACCGCCCCATGATCAGAGCCCCCAGCGTGTGAAACAATGCGCTCGTGGGCTCTGAATGCAACTAGCATGCAAATGCATGCAAAACAGGGCTCTTAGCGCAAGTAGCAATCAATTCCATACTAAACCTATTCCTCCCTAATGATCAGCAACCAGCGCGCAAAACATTGGCCCACTGGCTGCAGCAAACCCTACGCCAGCTCAGAGCTGGTGTTAGGGTTTTCAGACCATTGGGGAGGAATGGTGATCCCTTTCCAGCATGCATTTGCATGCTAGCTGGCCTCCCATTCCCTCCAATGCAGCAGCCTGCCTCCCCCCGAAGGAGCAGGAACTCCGACTGGACACCCCCCCCAGTGACACAGGGGCAGGAGGTCCGACAGACCTCCAGTCCCCCCGACCCCCCTGACCTCCCCTGACAGAGGTTTACTCTGGATGCACTGGACCCAGGGTGCACTGGGCAGGGCCGGGCACTGCCATTTTTGAGGCAACACTGATAGAAGAGGAGGCGGGCCATCTTCCTCCTCCACCAAAGGTAGGAGGTGAGGAAGGGTAGCTAAGACCACCAGGGGTGGGGTGGAGAGGGGATTAACTTGCAGTCCACTGGGCCACTGGGACTCCATTCATGGGCGGGGATGCCAGGGAGGGGTTAGGGGGGCTGGAGACCCACCGGATCTCCAGCCCCCCCTGAACCTGTGTTGGTGGGGTCAGTGGGACTGGAGGTCCGCTGGACTTCCAGCCCCCCTGTGTCACTTGACTCGGCGTGGGGGTACTTGGGGGTCTGGTGGTCCCATGGACCTCCAGCTCCTGTGTTTGACAGGTCTGGACTTTTGATAGCCTAGACCTGTAAAACAAGTGTGGGAGGATTGTGCCCCAGCACATGCTCAGGCACAATCCTCCTGCACTTTTACCCTATGATCAGAGTGAATAGTGTGCTTAAATTTGCATGCTATTATCTCTGATCATGGAGCGGTAAAGCACCACGCTGTTCCAGCACTATTTTTAGAGAGCTGATTGGAACAGCGCAGGGTTTTCGATCATCTGCCCAAAAGTGTGGTTTGATATAAAAGCTAAAGGTGGAGTCCAGACACAAAAACTTCAGGGGGTCTTTTACTAAAGATTAGCTCGAGTCATCTGCAGCAGGGCCCATTTTATTCCTATGGGCCATGCTGCAGATAACTCGAGCTAATCTTTAGTAAAAGAACACCTCAATTTTCTGAATTTCAAGTACACTGGCTTCAGTCAAACAGGGAAACACCTAAAGAGGAGCAGTCAGGGTAGAAGCAGAGGAGTGGAAAGACTGTGCGCTAAACTGAAAGGAGCTATAAAAACAGCAATAGATCTTTATGTAAGGAAGGTAAATAAAGCAAGAGGAGAAGTAAACTGATGTGTTCTCCAAGAAAGTGTTATAAAAGGTATTGTTCACAAAATACAGAAGATTACAAGAAAAGGAGCACAGGAAAAAGACTATCATGTAAAACTGAAAGCATAGGCAGTCGGTGGTTCAGCTGTTTGGGGAGGCTAAAGTGGGTGTACATCTAAAAATGTATTTCTGTATCATGGGTGATATGTTACATATTTTAAACTCAATTATTTCAACTATTTACTGACACTAAACCACATACTAACAATTCAACATATTTAAAGATCCCTTGAGGCAGTGTCTCATAATTTTAACTTGATCAGACACAAGTCTGCTATAAAGACAACCACCTCAACACACATCGAATGCTACAAAACGTTCTAAAACCCTATCCAATGCTATGACAAACTAGAATTGTAATAAAAGTTTGATGTCACCGCAGTAAGACCAACACACTGCAAAACACTATGCAGAAACTTGTGCGAAAAAATCACTCCAAAACTTACCACTAACTCTCATAACTCAAAGAGCAACAACCTTAAGTGTGAAAGGGTAGCACTGTAAGTATTGCACTGGGCCCTAAAAACACCAATATACCACCTAATTAGAAACCAGAACAAATGGGTCTACAACAAGATATCTACACTGAAACTATTGTACATGCTAGCAGAACACCACACATTGGTCACACATGCAAAACACAGACAAACCCTCAACAAATATGAAACAAGGGACCACAGATCACTAATAAAGATATGAAGGCAAAAAACTGGACTGGAAACCTCAAGAAGTCAGACTGCATACAGCAATGGTACACATGTCACTTGCAGTACTAGAGAATTAGCAACTGAAATGCTAGATATCAAAGATGCACACTTCCCATAGCTAATATATTCCAAATTTAATAAATTCAAAATAAAATACTTTTTTGGTCTAAGCATTTTATTTTATCATTCGCTTTAGATCCGGTGTCTCCTTTCTGTTTTCCTCTATTTTTTTCCCACTCTTTCCAGGATCTCCTGTCTATTTGACATTTCATCTCTCTTCTTGCAGTCTAATGCTCGCAGTCTAAGCAATAAAGTTCTTGACCTTCAAGCCCTGATGTTGGAGGCAGACTTAGACGTTGTTGCAATCACGGAGACGTGGCTCACTGATTCCCATGAATGGGATGCAAACATACCAGGCTATACCGTATTTTTCGGACTATAAGACGCACCGGACCATAAGACGCACCTAAGTTTTAGAGGAGAGAAATAGGAAATTTTTTTTTTCCTTTTTCCCTCCTCTAAAACCTAGGTGCTCCGGTGCGTCTTGTCTGAATCCCTCTCTCCGAGTTCGGGATCGCCCTCCCCCCGGCCCTGTCACCACTTCTCCCTACTCACGCGATCTTCCCTGGTGGTCTAGTGACATCGGGGCAGGAAAGAGCCCCCTCTTTCCTGCCCAGCGCGCTGCTCTCCATCCTCTTGTATGCATTGCTGCCTGACGGTCTCGGCGAGATTCAAAATGGCCGCCGAGAATTGAAGTCTTGGTGGCCATTTTGAATCTCGCCGAGACCGTCAGGCTGCATACAGGAGGATGGAGAGCAGCGTGCTGGGCAGGAAAGAGGGGGCTCTTTCCTGCCCCGATGTCACTAGACCACCAGGGAAGATCGCGTGAGTAGGGAGAAGTGGTGACAGGGCCGGAGGGGGGGGGGGGGGGGGAAGGAGGTAACCCTGACGGCGATCCGGAACTCGGAGGGCGGGCGGCCTGCCAGCCAGCCAAATCTACCTTCAGACTATAAGACGCACCCCCCATTTTCCTCCTAAATTTGGGGGGAAAAAGTGCATCTTATAGTCCGAAAAATACGGTAATCTATTTAGAAAGGATAGAGATGGTCGTAAAGGTGGAGGAGGTGCAGCGACTGAAATGACAGGAGCCTGGGGACAGGAAGAAGTGATATGGATCACCTTAAAAAGAGATGATAGAACCTCTGTCCACGTGGGTGTTGTCTACAGACCTCCGACACAGTTGGAGGAATTAGATAAAGATCTGATCGCAGATATTCAAAAGTTGGGAAAGAAGAGAGAGTTGCTGTTGCTGGGAGATTTCAATATGCCGGATGTAGATTGGAAGGTTCCATCTGCAGAATCGGAAAGAAGTAGAGAGATTGTGGATGCTTTCCAAAGTGCTCTGCTCAGACAAATGGTGACGGAACCCACGAGGAAGGGAGCGAAGTAGTGCCGTAGTGCCGCTGCAGGTCCTCGTCCTTCCTCCTGCCTCATTCGTCCCACCTCCTTCTGACTCTGTCACTTCCTGTTTCCACACCGCGGGGTGCAGCAGGAGCGATCTGTGAGCTGCAGTGGCAGAAAGACATAGAATTAACACGTTAATGCGATAACCCAGTCCCGGCCGGCACACAGTGCAAACGGCAGTGCAGCAGGAGGTAGACATCCGGTCTGGTCAGGTCTGACTCTGAGGGGGAGAACTAGTCTGCAAATGCTGTAGGGTCATCATGTTTGATAGATAAAGGTATTAAAACCTCATCCTGTAGGTTGATAATTTACAAGACGGCGGCCCGAGTAAAGGGGGGTGGTGGCCCAAGTGGAGGGGGTGGCATCGGTGGCTGCGATCCAAGTGTATATGTGGGGGGGGGGGGGTGGTACCTGTGGTGGCCCTGCCCCAGGCTGGGACAGGGCCACCACAGGTGCCCCCCCGCCCCCCCACATATACACTGTCTCTTGTTGTCCCTGGTGCCCATGTGATTTCCTGTATTTAGGGAAAACTAAAAGAGCTATCAAAACACGTTCTTCCTCTGTAGCGTCCTGCTGACAGGAAATAGGAAGTTGTCAGAAGAGGTGGGAGCTACAGAGGGAGGGCTCTCAGCTCAAAAGGAGCAACATGCATCTAGTGCTGCATACCTCCTTGGTGCTGCAGACAGTAAAGGCAAGCTGGGAGGAGGAGGGAGAGGGAGATACCAGGTCTTTGAGTATGGAAGAAGACAGGCTGGTGGTAGGTTGGAAGGAGGCGGGGTGGTGACAGGGCAGAAGTAGCGGAAGCAAGATCGAAGGCGAAAGCTGAACGAAAAGGACAACAAGAGAGACACAGGTAGCGGGACAAAGAGCAGGGAGTGTAATGCAATTAACGCGTTAAAATGATTAACCTGAGTTAAAAATGTAACGCATTAATCGCGTTAAAACACGTTAAATGTACAGCCCTAATATAAATATATTTACTTGTCGCCTTCTTTTGTCACAGTATCACAGTTGGTTGTTCCTTTGTTTGATAACATGCCTTGTTATTAGCCATACCCTCTTTTTGGTTCAATGAGATGTTTTATGAATATGGCTTTTACTAATTTCATCCTCATTTTTATCTTTAATACTTTGTGTGTTTCTTTGTTTTCTTGTATGTTTTTTGATAGTCTGACTCCTGAAGCAGGCATCGTATTGCCGAAACACAGTTCCGTGTCAAGTCTGGTTTTTGAAACTCAATAAATCTGCATTTATTTCCATATCCATCTCTGGGTCTGGCTTGTATATTGGTGGGCCCTTGGTCCTTCCATACTTTTTATTTTCTGGACCTATCTCCATAGCGAATTTGCCTTTCTTCTGTCTCATACTTTTCTTCTGTATCTTCTATAATCTGCTCTGAAAGTTTTTACTTAAGGGTGGTATATCAAATTTTTAATAAACCTGAAACCTGCAAGATGCCAGCATGCTAAAAATTTCAGTGTGAATAAAAAAAAGCAAAGGAGCTCTTGTCTGCTTGTAACAGGCTCCCAAGAGATATTGCTACTGTGGAAAATGACATTTAGATAATAGATTATAAAAATAATGCTATCTGAAGATGGAAGATGAATCTAATACCCCAGTTTCATTCCCCACACACAGTCTACCACTTACTGTGTGAGGCCTGTGGGTGGTAAAATTGTTAGTAAAACTCCACTATTTATTTTTCTCCAATCCAGAATGTTCATAAATAACATTCAAGGGATACTGTCTTTAATCTTCAGAGAAAAGAACCTCAGAATTTAGCCTTATCAGAAAACTTCTGGTAGACTACCTTCTTTCTCTTTCACTAGTCCTTAAAAAAAAAACTCCTTATGAGTGACCAAATAATATTATTTTTAACTTACTATTTCACTTTTCAAACAAAACGGCAAATATAAACTCTACACTTAGATTGCTTATCCAAGAACCTTCCTTCATAGATGAAACGGTTCAATCTCTCTAAGCAGAAGATGGTTCTGTTGTATTGTGATGTAATGGAATAGCAACACTTAATTAAAGCCAGTGCTGCTTCTACTCATGTGGAAAAGAGTTCAGAGTTCCTAAACTCCATTTCCATTTCATTACCCTTTTTGCCAAAAAAGGTGGGGGGAGGGGAACTCAAAGAAGTTTAAAGAAAAAAGCATAGTAAGGTAGTAGTGCCTTTTAATAAATTTAACCACCTGTGAACGAAGGCTGAGATACAGAGATGATTATAAGGAGGAACATATATGGTTTAAAGGAAAAGGGCAATGAATTACTGACAGTAATGGGGCAATTCTATAAGTGGGAGCCCTGTTATAGATGCCCCAATGCTGCACAGAGAGAGCCTATTATTATTTTTAAAATTCCTTTTCAAAAATACATCAAAACAAGTTTGAATTAGGATCAAGAGCCAATTAAAGAAAGAAATATCTTAAAACAAATAAATCTAGAAGAAAAGAATTTCTAACAAAATTGGCTCTATATAGTTCACTATAAGAGGGAGCAAGAATCATACAATCTGAGGAAGAGGAAAATGCAAGAAACAATATCATATTGATTATAACAAGTGAACAAATCCTATAACATAAACAGCTAAGGGAGTTGCAGGTGTCTCAAGTTCCATTTGTAGCAGTACCTTTCCCTTCAAGGAAAAATAGTAATTGAGAATACTGATCATTTAACCCTACTCTCTCTTTTCTATCTTTTACACAGTTATTAATCCACAATAGTACACTACCTCATAGGTGGTCGGTGGTCCAACTGTTTGGGGAGGCTAAAGGGGGTGGGGTTAGGGGTGGGGCCAGGGGTGGAGCTTAAATCCATAATTGTTTGATAACACACAGAAAAAAATAAATAAAAATAAAAGTCACAATTAATACCTTTTATTAAATTTAGATATTAGATGTGTATCATATGTCAAAGAATAAAGTGGTTGCTCAAAGCATATTTTAAGCACAATCTCTCAACTGCAAAACACTATGCACAACTTTGTGCAAAAACACACTCAGAACCTTACTGTACCATAAATATTACACTGGGCAGAACCTAATACACAAATATAACACCCATACAGAAAATGCAGACCATCAACAATATGAAACAAGGGATCATATCATCACAATTCTCATGTAGAGCCACAAAACACCCTAATTCATGTTTAATGTGGGATAAAATGCCATAAATAAGTAAATAAATAAATAAATAAATAAATAAATAAATAAATATAAACTTTTAATATTGAGCACCTGATTCTCAAAGTGGACATATTCCAAACACTATATTGAAAATAAAATGATCTTTTCTACCTTTGTTGTCTGGTTGTCCGATTCTGCTGCTATCTGTTCTCAGTGCAGGTCAGGAAGTCATCCTCGTTAAATATCTCCCTGGCAACCCAGCCAACCCCCCCCTCCCCCTGCTCTCCCAGCAGTAAGGTAAACAAACCATAAACCAATTTCTACAATTGGTTACACAAGGCTAGAGGGCTTTCACTGCAGCTCCTGCTGTGAGGATGGAGGTAAATCAACAATTTAAACCTCTCAGAGCACAGCAGGGGAGGCTTAGCCTGTCCAAGCCTCTTATACCGGGCGCCTATGCACTACCTCCTATCTCATGACTCTCCAATTTCCTCTAGAATCTTTCATGAGGTACTTTGTCAAATACCTTTTGAAAATCCAGATACACAATATCAACTGGCTCACCTTTATCCACATGTTTGTTCATCCCTTCAAAGAAATGTAATAGATTGGTGAGGCAAGATTTCCCTTCACTAAATCCATGTTGGCTTTGTCTCATTAATCCATGCTTTTGAATATGCTCTGTAATTTTTTTCTTTATAATAGTGTCTACCATTTTGCCCAGCACCGACATCATGCTCACCATTCTATAATTTCCTGGATCACCTCTGGACCCTTTTTTAAAAATCAGTGTTACATTGGCCACCCTCTGGAACTTTTTTAAAAATCGACATTATGTTGGCCACCTTCCAATCTTCTGGTTCCATGCCACCTTCCAATCTTCTGGTTCCATGCTTGATTTTAAAGATAAATTACATATTACTAACAATAGTTTTGCAAGTTCATTTTTCAATTTTATCAATACTCTGGGATGAATACCATCCGGTCCAGGTGATTTGCTACTCTTCAGTTTGTCAAATTGTGCCATTACATCTTCCAGGTTTATAGAGATTTCATTCAGTTTCTCCGACTCATCAGCTTTGAACATCTTTTCTGGCACTGGTATCTTTCCAAAGTCTTCCTTGGTGAGGACCGAAGCAAAGATTTAATTTAATCTCTCCACTATGGCTTTGTCTTCCCTGAGTGCCTCTTTTACCCCTCAGTCATCTAGCGGTCCAACTGATTCTTTTTCAGGTTTCTTGCTTTTAATATACATACATTTTTTTTTACTATGTATTTTTGCCTCCAGCGCAATCTTTTCAAAGTCCCTCCCTGCCTTCCTTATCAGTGCTTTGCATTTGACTTGCCATTCCTTATCATCTTTCTTATTATTTTCTGTCAGATCCTTCATCCATTTTCTGAAGGATTTTCTTTTAGTTCTAATAGCTTCCTTTACCTCATTTTTTAACCATGCTGGCTGTCGTTTGGTCTTCCTTCCACCTTTTTTAATACATGGAATATATTTAGCCTGGGCTTCCAGGATAGTATTTTTGAATAGCATCCATGCCTGATGTAAATTTTTTACCTTTGCAGCTGCTCCTCTAAGTTTTATTGTCATCATTCTTCTCATTTTGTCATTTTCTCCTGTTTGAAAATTAATTGCTAATGTATTGGATTTCCTGTGTGTATTTACTCAAAAGTCGATATCAAATCTGATCATTTTATGATCACTGTTATCAAGTGGCCCCATCACAATTACCTCCTGCAGAGTAGATCATACGCTTCACTAAGGACTAGATCTAGATTTTTCCCTCCTCTTTTTTGGCTCCTGTACCAGCTGCTCCATAAGCAGTCATTGATTTTGGTAAGGAATTTTACCTCCCTAGCATGCCCTGATGTTATATTTACCCAGTCAATATTGGGGTAATTTAAATCACCCATTATTATTGTGTTCCCTAGTTTGTTAGCCTCCCTAATTTCTGGTAACATTTTTACATCTGTCTGTTCATCCTGGCCAGGTGGACGGTAGTACACTCCTATCACTATCCTTTTCCCCTTTACACATGGAATTTCAATGCATAAGGATTCCAAGATGTGTTTTGTTTCCTGCTGAATTTTCAATCTATTTGATTCAAGGCCCTCCTTAACATACAATACTATCCCTTTACCAATTCGATCCACCCTATCACTACGATATAATTTGTACCCTGGTATGACAGTTCCACAAACAGATCTGAATGTTATTGGATAGGAGAGTTAGCACCTTAGCAAGACATTTGATTTTGCAGGAATTCCAACTTTTATTCTCTAAACAAATGGTTATAAGCCTTGCTTTGGGACTGAGTGATTTTTCTATTTTTCAGAGAATTCTTCTTATAGGTTTACTATAAGTAAGTTTACAAGACAATATATTTCTAAGAACATATGAATAGCTATACTGGGTCAGAACAATGGTCCATCTAGTCGGGAATTTTATGTCCAATAGTGGTCAATTCAAGTATATAGGATCTCTAAGGGAGTGATAGGGAGAGTAGATGGCATGGATGGGCAGACTGATGGCTGTATTGGTCTTTATCTGCCTACTTTATTCTGTTTCTATACAAAAATAAACATATCATTCCCCTATTATATCCCACTAGAGGCATAAATAGGGCGCCTAGTGGGGACACTGGGCTATGTAAGCCCAAGGAAGTAGCACAGCAGTGGTAATAAGAAGAGGTGACATGAGACTATTGTGAAGGGTTTTTTTTGGTGGTGGTGGGGGGGGGGGGGGGGGAGCAGGAGCTTATTTCCTCACAAACTTGGGCCAATACAGAAAGCAACCACAGGCTTAGCCATAGGGTTGCCGTGGATTGAATGCAGGTTGTGTGTGCCAAGCGATGCAGAGAGGAATTTTGTGTGGATCTTAGCTCACTCATGAAGACATAGCCACAGAATATGCTTCTTTTATGTACGCATAATGCAAGACTTTTATCACCAGGTCTGGTACTGTGTGGAAGGTTTTGCAGAGAGGATTTCTTGTCAATTGTTCACATTAAAGCACTGCTTTTGCCTTGTTTTGGAGGAAGCCTAAAGACAGATGTAAGTAACAAACATGTGTGCATGTCCAAAAAAATGCGAAAGTGAAAGCACACATCAGCACCTGTTGTGTGCCTAAATATAAGTCTCACATATATTTCAAGTGCAAACAGTTTTTGCAAGGCTCATATTTAGGTGCAGAAGAACAAGCACCAATATGTGCTGACGTTTTCAGTTTTGATTTGGACATGCGCAAAAGAAGCCACACTTACTGCAAAACCTTGTGTGCGTGCATCCAGCATATTCCCCCCACATTTACTGCAGGGTTTCTGCACATAAAATGTGCATATAATTAACTTTACTGTATTGTAGAAGCCACACGCTCAGACATCCATGTACAGCTCTATTGTGAGCCTTTCTGCATCGACCCCTCTGTATCTGCTAAATCCTTGCTCCTCTCTATGCTCTTAATAAAGCTCTGCAGCCACCTCCTAATTTTCCGCTCAGCAACCTGAGCTGGATGCTTTTCATTGGCCATTGGAGCAATTTCAGGTGGGCTGGCCAGAGTACAGTGGTTTAATATGAGTTCATGCTTCCATGTCCAGGGCTGAGGAACATGCTGTCAAACCATACACGTAATCTTTGAGATTTCAAGCTGTGAACTTTGTTGTGCGGGCGCAGGGTAGGCATGTGTCAGAGAACCTCATGTGAACTCTTCAGGAATGGGGTTGCCACTGACCTGGAATTTGTGAACAGCAAACAAAAGTGCTCCAGTGGTTAGGAAAGCAGGACCTGGGGCCATGGAGATCAGTGCAAGGAAACGATTCAAGCCAAACTTCTTTTAATGGGACAAAGTCAGCATGGATTCAGCCAAGGGAAATCTTGACTCACCAAATTGCTACATTTTTTGAAAGGCAAGAATAAATATATGGATAAAGGTATGTCAGTTGATGTAGTGTATCTAGATTTTCAGAAATCTTTTGATAAAAGTCCTTATGAGAGACTCCTGAAAAAATCAAAAAGCCATGGGATAGGAGGCAATGTTCTGTTGTGGTTATAAGACAGAAAACAGAGAGTAAGATTAAATGGCCAGTTCCCTCAATGAAGGAAGGTGAGTAATGGAATATCACTTGGATCTGTACTGGGACTGCTGCTTTCTAACATATATATGATCTGGAAATGGGAAGGATGAGTGAGGTGATCAAATCTGCAGATGACACAACTATTCAAAGATATCAAATCACATACAGACTGAGAGAAAGCAGGAGGGCCTTTCAAGACTGGAAGATTGGACATCAAAATAGCAGATGAAATTTAATGTGGATAAATGCAAAGTGATGCACATTGGGAAGAATAACCCAAATTATATTTAAAAGATGCTAGGTTCCACATTAGAAGTCACTCCCAAGAAAAAGATCTAGGTGTTATCGCGGACAATTTGTTAATTGTCTGTTCAGTGTGTAGCAGTGGCCAAAAAAGCAAAAAGAATGCTAGGAATTATTACTCAAGGAATAGAAAATAAAACAAAAAATATTATGATATCTCTATATTGCTCCATAGTGTGGCCTTCTCTTGAGTACTGTGTACAATTTTGGTGTTCACATCTCTAAAAAGATATAGAGGCTCATTTTCGAAACAGAAAAATGCCCCAAAAATGGCACCATGCAGCATTTGGATGGGTTTTTTTTAAAAGGCCAAATTGCTATTTTTTGAAACCTGTTTTTAAGATGTTTTTCTATGCAGTTCATCTGCAGTATGTCCAAATCACAAGGGGTGTGTTGGGGGCATGTTGAGGATGGGATGTGGGCCTTTCTAACACTTGGATGCTTTTCTGACATAATGGAACAAAACAAAAACATTTAGGGCTACCATTTAGATGTTTTTGGTCTAGATCTGTTTTTATCATGACTAAGTCACAAAAAGGTGCCCTAAATGACCAGAAGACCACTGGAGGGATTAAGGCATTATCCCCACTTACTCCCCCAGTGGTCATTGACTCCTTCCCACTCCTACTTCCACTCCCCAAAGATGTGAAAGAAATAGTATATACCAGCCTCTTTGACAGCTTCAGATGTTATAGCCAGTCCTATTACAGCAGCAAGCAGGTCTCTGGAGTAGCCTAGTGGTCGGTGTAGAGCACTGTAGAGAAGGGGACCCAGGCTTATATCCCACTCTAATATTTGTGGTGAAAAGTGTGAGCCCTGTCAAGACTCTCAAGGCTTGTTACTGTAAAGTCTTGATATCTTGGAGTATAACCTTGGCACACCAGTGCACACCTGAAGTCTCTATTATTTTTCTGAAGTTTCTTTATTGACTAAATCACAGATAATTTACTCACAGTCAGATGTTCAGAAGTATTGCTCCAGGGCACAGAGACTCCATATCCTGAGAGCTGTTTCAGTGGTTGGAGGTGGAGATCTGAAGAGAGGTAGCTTTATTGCAGAGGTGAGAATTAGTTGAGCAGATAGAAGTGGTTCAAAGCTGGGTGACTGGAGAGTGCAATATCTTATTAGGAAGATATATTCAAGGTAAAAAACCAAGTTCGTTGCAGGGAGTTCAGCAGGACAGGTGCTGTCTGAAGCAAGATGGTGAATGCCTCATGGCAAAAGGGACAAGGAGGTCAAGAAGCCTCACACAGGCCCAGGGAGGAGGAGGTAAGGACCAATAGGGACAGAGCCTGCCACCGGGTGGCAAGGGAGGTGCTAGAGGATGGCCCTCAATTGGAGGGAAAGGTCATACCTGCCTGACCTCTCAGGACAGAGATAGTAAGAATGACCAGAAAATGATAGCAGGTAGACAAAGGAGCCAAGCTTGGCTGAGAGAGAGAGTTACTAATAATAACCTATACAACGGCCATGACATTTTTGCTGTTCTTCATTCTCCTGCATGCAGCTCTTTTTTCAATTGTCACTGCCAAGAATTTAGTGTCACATTCATGTGATATGCCTTCCTGTCATCCCCCTTCAAGCTTTCAGCCAGACAAAGAACAAATTGAGTGATGGGGAACAGTGTCATCAGAGTTGCTCTAAACCCAGTGCTGTGTGATTACCAAGCTGGAGTTTATAGTTATCTAATGATTGTTGATGGCAAGGTTATGGGGGTGCTCTTCAGTGAGTTATACAGAGCTGAGGAAGTGATGAGGAGGGTAGGGAATTTTAAGGGTTAAAGGACCTATGAACATGCGTCTCAAAAATCCAGCAGTGTCAGACAGCGGAAAACATTTTGGTGCTAATTGGTAGCAGGAGGGACTTTGGGATGTACATTTTTATATAAGCTTCATGCAGTGATGACAATTGCCAGCCATCAGATATAATTGTTACACCCGAGGACAAATAAAAACTGGCAAATGACACAAGGGAAAAATGCCTTCAGCATCCTCCCATTACCAGTTTGCTTCAGTACAGGCTGAACAAATAGGGCAAGGTTAGAGGTTTACAGCTGAGATGGACAGTTTCCTTTGTTGTTGATTCCTAAACTCCTGTATCTGTGCAGTCTCTGGGAAAGAAGATCGAACCTCTCGACTCCACCGCTGGTGATGATAGTCATCAGCCCTTTCCCAATTCCATTCACTCCTCAAGCTTCACTGGCATCAATCTTCCTATACTAAATGAAGAAATTCTGCAAAGCATTTCAAATTTTAATATTCACTCATTAGTGTACTGACAGCTTGGGAAATAGGCACCGTCAGAGCTTTTGAAATTGGAAATGGAAATAAAATTAAATAAACTAGGTCTGCACCATGAAATAAATTGAAAATATGATGTATGCAGCAAATGTCATATATAGTTTTCAGTTTCATTGCTATTATTTTTATGTTTTATTTCATTTTTAATTTTACAACAATTGTGTTTGTGATGTTAATCTACTTCCATACATGGAGGTAAGGGGTCAACAGACCTTTTCTTATTGAATTTAACTTTTTTTGACTAGCTACAAGCTGAACTTCATGACGGTGTCACAGGGGACCACACACAACACACTCGCAGTTCAGTTCGCCTGCCATTGAGCCTGGGAGTGGATCAATAGTCCAGAGTAATGATCTGGGGTATTGGGAGATCAGGATGAACTGTATAGTGATACTTTCTCAGTCCGGGAGCAAGCGTCCTCGCTCTCACACCAAAAAACACACGGCACTCCAAGAATTTCATGTAATGCAAAGTAACTTTACTGGCAACTTCTGCAACTGGCAGTCAACACTTCAGACCTCTTTCTATTTACAGGATATTATACCATATACATTACTGTTCCACCCGAGACCATTTATGACTGTCTCAGCCACTCCACTTCTACTACTACTTACTACTACTTATCATTTCTATAGCGCTACTAGACGTACGCAGCGCTGTACACTTGAACATGAAGAGACAGTCCCTGCTCAACAGAGCTTACAATCTAATTAGGACAGACAAATAGGACAAATAAGAGATAAGGGAATATTAAAGTGAGGATAATAAAATAAGGGTTCTGAACAAGTGAATAAGGGTTAGGAGTTAAAAGCAGCATCAAAAAGGTGGGCTTTTAGCTTAGATTTGTAGACGGCCTGAGATGGAGCTTGACGTACCGGTTCAGGAAGTCTATTCCAGGCATATGGTGCAGCAAGATAAAAGGAACAGAGTCTGGAGTTAGCAGTGTAGGGGGAGGGTGCAGATAAGAGAGATTTACCCAGTGAATGGAGTTCCCGGGGAGGAGTGTAGGGAGAGATGAGAGTGGAGAGGTACTGAGGAGCTGCAGAGTGAATGCACTTATAAGTCAATAAGAGGAGTTTGAACTGTATGCAGAAACGGATAGGGAGCCAGTGAAGTGACTTGAGGAGAGGGAGCATAGCGACATTGGCAGAATATTAGTCATGCAGCAGAATTTTGAACAGATTGAAGAGGAGAGAGATGGCTAAGTGGGAGACCTGTAAGAAGAAAGTTGCAATAGTCTAAGTGAGAGGTGGTAAGAGAGTAGATGAGGGTTCTGGTACTGTGCTCAGAAAGGAAAGGACAAATTTTGGTGATATTATAGAGAAAGAAACGACAGGTTTTAGCAGTCTGCTGAATATGTGCAGAGAAGGAGATGGAGGAATCGAAGATGACCCCAAGGTTACGAGCTGATGAGACAGGAAGGATGAGAGTGTTATCCACAGAAATAGAGAATGGGGGAAGAGGAGAAGTTGGTTTAGGTGCAAAGATAAGAAGCTCAGTCTTGGTCATGTTTAGTTTCTGGTGGCGGTGAGACATCCAGGCAGCAATGTCAGAGAGGCAGGCTGATACTTTGGGTTGGATTCCTGCTGAGATTTCTGGTGTGGAGTGGTAGATCTGGGAGTCGTCAGCGTAAAGATGATACTGAAAACCATGGGATGAGATCAAAGACCAAGGGAAGAAGTATAGATTGTGAGGACTCTGAAAGGAGTCCAGTTCCAGTCATGCTGAGTCCGGGACGGGGAAGAGGTTTTCCTTTGAAATGTAATGATTCTTCTTCACTAATCCCTAATCCCTTCTAGACAAAAGGTTCGCCCTCTAGTTGTCAAAGCCCCAGTGAAAACACTATTTAGGGAAAGAAACTACCCGTCCCAGAAACCACTGGGACATCAGCAGAACTCTCAGGAACAGGAGGGAGAAGTGAATGATTGGGAAATGAGTTCTGATCCAGGGAATGAGCAGCAGCTGGAGGAACCCAGGGTGGAGGAGGAGATGGAATGGGATATAGAGGAAGGAGGAGAAGAGAAGGGAGAGGAGTGCATGGAGGTTGGAGGTCTTGCTCGAACTTCGTCAGGAAAGGTAAAGGCTTTGTTGGCATCAGTGTGGCCCAAGCGGTGTATACTTGGAGAGGAGAAAATAATCCAATGGGGAAGTCGCTGGTGGAAGAAGCTAACCCATAAACTATCTGAGGGTAGAAGATAGTGCTGGTGAGGGTGAGGCTACAAGTCCTTGGTAGAATTATGTTTCTTTTATGGTGGGCTCTGTCCTTCCAATTGCCACAAGCCTGCGGCTTTTAGGAGTGCAACTGGACACACACCTGCAACTGGACAATCATGTGCACTTGGTCACCAAAAAAATGTTTCATGCCATGTGGAGGCTTCGGCGTATCAGATACTTCCTTCCTAGAGATTTGTTCCGCACACTTGTCCACTGGCTTGTCCTCTCCCACTTGGTCTATTGCAGCGGAATTTACGCGGGTTGCCAGGCCTCTCTGTTGAAAAAGTTCCAAACAGTTCAGAACACTGCTGCGAGACTCATCCTGAGAGAGCAACGCTTTGCACATGCCGAACCCTTACGGTTCACATTACACTGGCTGCCTGTTCTGGAGTGCATTGCCTTTAAACTCTGCTCCTTGACCCATAAAATTATCTATGGGTTTGCCCCGGAGTATATGCACCCCTTGATCGACCTCCTGCCCAGGAATGCCAATCCTGCTGCTCGTTCCTTCCTCCACCTTCACTTCCCAAATTGTAAGGGTGTCAAGTACAAGAGGATCTTCGCCTCATCTTTCCGCTATTGGAGTCCTAAGCACTGGAATTCTCTCCCGCAACACCTTAAAACTCAAGCGGACCACACCCTCTTCAAGAAGTTGTTGAAGACCTACTTCTTTGCCAAGACCTACTCCTCACTTTATACCGCTGCTTGATGCACCATCCCTGGCTCCTACCCTACTAGTTCGCCCTGTTAGATGCTTCTCCCCTTGCATACTCCTTGTATATTCTTCTAAGTTTTCCTATTCTGTATTTTATTTAATGTTTGTAAGCCACATTGTATCTGCATGAGTGGGAAAATGTGGGATATAAGTGAACAATAAATAAATAAATAAATAAATAAAGTAGAGACTTCTAAGGTTCTGCATTGCTTTGATGGCAGACACCTCTAGTGGCCCTACCGCCGTCAACTCTCCCCCGCTGCCATTGCTTACCTTTGCTTCCACCTGCCGCCAGCCGACCCGAGGTCTTTAAAGTTCTTCTTCGTCCTCCGTCACTGGCCGTGCTGCTGTTGAAAGCTGTTGAATCCAGTTCAGAGTCTGACGTTGCAGCACTTTGTACTTCTTTATTGGGAAGGGGAAGGTGTGGAAAAAGTATATGTTTTGTGCCAGCTGCATCTCAACCTGGAACCCAGAAGAAATACCCCGAGTTAAGCTTGCAAGCCTGTGTTACTTCCCTGACACGGTGCCTCTGGTCTGCCAGACATCAGAAGATAGCAGCTGTAATGATCTCCAGCCCAAAATGCTTGGATTTGCAAGATTACAATAATCCAGAAAGTGAGGAGGAGGGCCCCTGAAGTAGAAGGCTCTTTTGAAATGCAGACCATATCAGTCTGGTCCTTGTCATCAGCAGCAGACAAATCCAGAGACTTGTGGGTTATGACCACCTACCAGCAGGTGGAGATAGAGAGTACCAAACTGAACTCTGCTACATATGATGGTATACTCCTTGGTCAGTCAATATTCTCTAACTCCAGCAGTTGGTGGACTGTCTCTCACAAGATCCTGGCTTCTCCTGCTTCTGTGGTTCCTGTTCTGAATTCCCTGGTTCAATTGAGCTTGAAGGTGTGTAGGCCAGTAGAGGTGCCTGACTTGGGGTACACCTGGTGGTGCCAGGTCCCTTCCCCCTTCCTCCCCTCTACTGCCACTTCATTCCTCCTCACAGAACTTTTTAAAAAATGCTGGAAGAGAGCAGATGGTGGCTTATGTCCTCATGATCATCTAGTAGTGCACTGCTGTAGTGGCCGTCTTTGGGGCATGTTGGGCATTCCGGCATGGCCTTCTTAAGGCGGCGATACCATGTGGTGTCGGGAGCCTTAGATTCCTGGTTATCTGACCTGTTTTTCAGTCTCTTGTAGCATTGACAGCCCTCAGCTCCCAACTGCATTTGCGAACTTCGACTTCAGCATATGATGCATTTCCACCTCACAGCTCTCTGTGCCTTTAGCCACCTTGGGGCCGTTCTAGCATGGGTGATTGACCTTCAGATTATTTAGAACTTGCATTATTAGCCTTCGGGCCACTGTAGCCTTATGTCTTGAAGTAGGTGCTGAGTGGGATGCCCCCTGGGTATCTGGCAGGTTGCAGTCTTCTGTTTTTTTACTGCTGGTCTGCGGAAGACAGTTTGTGGCGCCTTCACTGGCCTCTTCATGGCTGCTGTTCTGGGATCCTCCTGTCGGGGGCTATACAGGCTGCCTGGTTCACTGCCTATTGCATTCTGTCATGTTCTTTCTGTCTTCAGTGCCTTCTCTCCACTGGGCAGGCAGCATGGCTGTTTTTTCTTCTATATGCACTCCTTCACTGTTAATAGCTCCAGCTGTGTTGGCCTCTAGTAGTTCCTATGGCCGTTGTTGGCCTTTGCCTCACAGTGACAACTTCAACTCAGTGCATAGCTACAACTGCTTGTTTCTTTGTGGTATCAGAAGAATTCAGCTCTTTCATGGCTGTTGAGCTATTTTCATTGGTACATGTTGAGCGCGGCTCCATCACTGTCTGTACAGCACTATTTCCCTTTTCCACATGCTGCGCTGCTAGATATTTGGCCATGGAGCATGGTTCTGGCTACAGCTGGTCCACTCATGCTTCACTGGTTCCAGTCTCAGTTCAGTTCCATCTTGCTGCTCCCAGTTTCTTCTCTGTCAATTGGAATGGCTCCATATCTGAATGGGGAGCAAACCACTCCTTTTTTCTGTGTAGAACACAGCCCTAGTCCTGACTCTGAGCATGACTGCCTGTGCCTGGGAGCCGCGACTTCTTTGTGGGGCACAGTTTCATTTCTGATGACTGGATGCAGCTCCATCACTGCCTGTTGAGCACTGCTTCATCTTTATGTGCTGAGCCTTCTATGCCTTGTGAGCACAGCTCCATTTATGACTATTGAGCTTCATATATGCCAGTTGGACACAGATTCAATTTTGCCTGGTGAGCACAACTCTGTTTCTGCATGTTGAATACAGCTCCATCACTGAATGAAGACCACTGCTCCATCTCTGCATGTAGAGCACATCTCTGTCTCTGAATGCTCTGTGTCATCTCCATATATCTAGCAAAGCTCTCTCTCTCTCTTTCTCTGAATTTAGTGCATAGCTCCCTCTCTGACTATAGAGCATAGCTCTATCTCTGAATATGGGACACAACACCATTTCTGAACAAAGAGCATGACTCCGTCTCTGAATATAGAGCACAGATCTGTCTCTGAATGTGGAGCACAGCACCATCTCTGAATGTAGAGCACGGCTCCATCATGGACTGAGGAGCACAGCTCCATCTTGGACTGAGGAGCACGACTCAATTTCAGACTGTGCAGCACAGCTCCCATCTCGGATTGTGGAGCATGGCTCCATCTTGACTGTAGAGTATGGCTTCCATCTTGGATTGTGCAGCATGGCTCCATCTCTTGAGTGGAGAGCACTGCGTTTCAGTACAGTTGGCTCCATCTCTGTCTATGGGGACACCAAGGAGGAAGCATGACTCCTTCTCTGCATACTGTATATGGCCAATTCCACCTCTTAGAGTGAGTCAAGGTTTCATTGCAGGAAGTGGATCGCTTTCTAACTCTGGTTATACCTCATAGCTTCTTCCTTGGAGTTGTCCAAAGCTCCGTGTGTGGATGTGTAGTTCACTTCCATCTCTGATTATGGAGCACTGCTCCTTGTCTGGCTCTAGGGTGCAGCTCTGTCTCTGGATCTGGGCGCAGCTGCATCTCTGGATGAGGAGTACTGTGCCATTCATGGAGGTGGAAGTGCACCTGTCTCTGAATATGCACAACAGCTTCGACGCTGTTCCATATATTATTCTTGGACTGGTCTCATCTTTGTCATCTGTGACTTTCCCACTTTGTTGGGGAATCTGTTCTAGCTGGAGAGTGTGCCTCTGGTGTTCTGTAGTGCACAGCTTAGCCCTTTCGGTGCTGAATATCACTAGCTAGTGTCATATTTCAGTTCATCCTATATCTATAGGGTTCTACTTGGACCAAGCCTGGGACACAGTTTCACCCTATCCTGGGCCTGAGTCCTATTGTGTGACAGGACCTTCCCTTCATGCTCAAACTGGTTCCTTCTTTGCAAGGTCAGCAGGACTCCAGCTCAGCATTTTTTGCATGGTTTCATCACTAATTTGAAATCCTGACAGTGTTCTGTGCAGATCCTTTATTCGTGTCTGAGAGTCAAGAGTGACTCTTAGCACGGTCCCTCCATTGTTGCCTGTGATAGTATCCATATTTCCATTTCCATTAATCAGCTGTTTTTTCCTCTATTCTTCAGGAAGAAAATCATCCTGGGAGTTTCCATCTGCTGCTTTATAGTGCAGTCTCTGTGGGCCTTTCTGGCACCTTCAGGCCACCAATTAATGTCTGGGTGCAGTCTCCCTTCTTGCTACTGGTGGGACCCAGTTGAGGCAATGTAGCCTCAAATGCAGCCATAGCTTGCTTGAGTGTATGTCCTCTGGGCACAACTCCTCTTTATTCTCTTCTGTGTAGGTCTCCTATGTGGTCATTGTGGCACATCTTTAACAGACTTTGTCTGCAATATTCCCTCTAAGCTGAGCAGGAGTCCTCCACCTACAGTCCTGCTAGTGAGGGGTGCTGTTTCACTATCACATTTTCAATAGTGAAGGACAGACAAGCTCTGTAGAATTTCAGGGAATCTGTCTGTCCCTAGTGATTGAAAACACAATATTGAAATACTGCCCCCCACTGGCAGCAATGCATTTGGGAGGACACCTGCTCAGCTTAGAAGTAACAGTGCTTGTCCGGATGATGGTTTCGGCTAAGTCTAAGGTATCCTTTGGGGCATCATTTCTTCCATGGCTATGTCTGGTTCCCACCCTACTTACGGACTGCTTTGATACATCCACAAGTCTCTGGATTCATCTGCTGCTAATGACAAGGAAGGAAAAATTATGTCTTGCCTGATCATTTTCTTTCCTTTAGTCACAGGAGATGAATCCAGGGTCTCACCCTTTCACGAGGTTGACACTATCAGTTCAGTCTGTTCTTCTGCTTCTCTTTCTTGCTGTGGTTGCCTATACATAGTTCTGCTAGTTGACAGGTTTATGCCTTCATTTCTGTCAGGAGGAAGAAATGTTTGCCTTATTATTTCTTCTGCTTTGTTACGAGAAATACTGACTGACCAAGGTGCATATCGTCCTATGTGGCAGAGTTCAGTGGTACTCTCTATTTCCATCTGCTGGTAGATGGCCATAACCCAGAAGTCTCTGGATTTGTCTGCTGTGACCAAGGAGGTTTGATAAGAGGAGATGGAATGATGTCACAAGGCTGAAGCCGATCTCTACCCACTCCAACCAAGGAGGTTTTAATTCTTCCCAAAGCGGCTGCCACCATCTTGGTACACCAAAAACAATGAAATTGATAGGTTGACAAGCTCTGCCTACTGACTTCAGCCCACATAATGGGCCAGATAGGCTCATGGTATCAACTGTTATCAAACCTCCTTGGCTGTGACTAAAGGACTACTACTACTACTACTACTACTACTACTATTTAGCATTTCTATAGCGCTACAAGGCGTATGCAGCGCTGCACAAACATAGAAGAAAGACAGTCCCTGCTCAAAGAGCTTACAATCTAGTAGACAAAAAAAAAAATAAAGTAAGCAAATCAAATCAATTAATGTGAATGGGAAGGAAGAGAGGAGGGTAGGTGGAGGCGAGTGGTTACAAGTGGTTACGAGTCAAAAGCAATGTTAAAGAGGTGGGCTTTCAGTCTAGATTTAAAGGTGGCCAAGGATGAGGCAAGACGTAGGGGCTCAGGAAGTTTATTCCAGGTGTAGGGTGCAGCGAGACAGAAGGCGCGAAGTCTGGAGTTGGCAGTAGTGGAGAAGGGAACAGATAAGAAGGATTTATCCATGGAGCGGAGTGCACGGGAAGGGGTGTAGGGAAGGACGAGTGTGGAGAGATACTGGGGAGCAGCAGAGTGAGTACATTTATAGGTTAGTAGAAGAAGTTTGAACAGGATGCGAAAACGGATAGGGAGCCAGTGAAGGGTCTTGAGGAGAGGGGTAGTATGAGTAAAGCGACCCTGGCGGAAGACGAGATGGGCAGCAGAGTTTTGAACCGACTGGAGAGGGGAGAGGTGACTAAGTGGAAGGCCAGCAAGAAGCAGATTGCAGTAGTCTAAATGAGAGGTGACAAGGGTGTGGATGAGGGTTTTGGTAGAGTGCTCGGAAAGAAAGGGACGGATTTTACGGATGTTGTAAAGAAAGAAACGACAGGTCTTGGCAATCTGCTGGATATGAGCAGAGAAGGAGAGAGAAGAGTCAAAGATGACCCCAAGGTTTCGAGCTGATGAGACAGGGAGAATGAGAGAGCCATCAACAGAAATAGAAAACGGGGGGGGGGGGGGGGGGGGGGGAGCGGGGAGGTGGGTTTGGGGGGAAATGAGAAGCTCGTTTTTGGTCATATTTAATTTCAGGTGGCATTGAGACACCCAGACAGCAATGTCAGGCAAGCACACTGAAACTTTGGTTTGGATGCAAGGTGAGATATCAGGAGTAGAAAGGTAGATTTGGGAGTCATCAGCATAGAGATGGTAGGAAAAGCCATGGGATGAGATTAATGAACCAAGGGAAGAAGTGTAGATAGAAAAGAAGAGGGGACCAAGAACAGAACCCTGAGGTACGCCGACAGGCAGAGGGATAGAAGTAGAAGAGGATCCACCAGAGTGAACACTAAAGGTGTGGAGGGAGAGGTAGGAAGAGAACCAGGAAAGGACAGAGCCCTGGAATCCAAGTGAGGACAGGGTATCGAGAAGTATGCTGTGATCGACAGTGTCAAAAGCAGCGGAAAGATCAAGAAGAATGAGGATGGAATATTGACCTCTGGATTTAGCCAGTAATAGGTCATTGGAGACTTTAGTAAGCGCAGTTTCGGTTGAGTGGAGAGGGCGAAAACCAGATTGTAATGGGTCAAGAATAGCATGTGAGGAGAGAAAATCAAAGCAGCGGCGGTGAACAGCACGCTCAAGTAATTTGGAGAGAAAAGGAAGGAGGGAGATGGGTCGGTAATTAGAGGGACAAGTAGGGTCGAGTGAAGGCTTCTTAAGGAGAGGTGTGACCACAGCATGTTTAAAGGCAGCAGGGACAGTTGCAGTGGAAAGTGAGAGGTTGAGAATGTGACAGATAAAAGGAATAAGAGCAGGAGGGTGGGAATGGGATCAGAGGAACAGGTGGTACATTTTGAGGAAGAAAGGAGAAGTGTAGTTTCCTCAATAATAACTTCAGGAAAGGAGGAAAGGGAATGAGGGGAAGGAGAGAGAGGGGAATGGACTAGTGGAGGGAGAGGTGGTGAGGTAGAGAAAGCAAGGTTTATCTTTTGAACCTTGTTGTGAAAGAATTCAGCAAGGGTCTGAGGAGATAATGAAGGGGGAGTTGGGGGAGGGGGCACCTTGAGGAGAGAGTTCAATGTGGTGAAGAGAAGTCGAGGATTAGAGCCAAGAGAGTTGGTCAGTTGGATATAATAATCCTGTTTGGCACGTAAAAGAGCAGATTGGAAGGAGGTCAGCATGAACTTAAAGTGTAAGAAATCAGCAAGGGCCCGAGATTTCCGCCAGAGACGTTCGGCGGAGCGGGTACAGGAACGTAGGTAGCGGATATTAGAAGTCAGCCAAGGTTGGGGTTTTGTATGCCTTACAGGGCGGGTCATCAAAGGTGCAAGAGTGTCTAAGGCAGAGGATAGAGTATTGTTGTAAGAAGAAACAGCCTCGTTGACAGACGTGGATGGTGCCACAGTAGAGAGGAGGTTTGAAACACGGGAGGATAGAGATGAAGGGTCAATATCGTGAAGATTCCTAGATAAATTAGATAAGATAGGACAGGACTGGGAGGGAGGAGATTTAAGTGTGAAAGTTATAAGATGGTGATCAGAGGAGGGAAGATCAGAGGCAAGGAAACTAGAGGGTGAACAGTTGGAGGAGAAGATGAGATCAAGACAGTGACCATTTTGATGAGTGGGGGAGGTGGAGCATAGTTGGAGGTTAAAGGAGGACGTTAAAGCGAGTAACTTGGAAATATAAGAGTTGGAAGGATCATTAGCAGGAATATTAAAGTCACCAAGGATGAGAGAGGGGGAGGAAGGATCATGGAAGAAGGCAAGCCAGGCGTCAAAGTCACTGAGAAAGGATGAAAGGGACTTATCAGGGGGACGATAAATGACCACTATTCGAAGAGGCAGAGGAGAGAAAAGGCGGATAGAGTGGACTTCAAAGGAGGAAAAACAGTGAGATTGAGGTGGAAGAAGGGGTTGAAATCTGGAGGAGGGAGAGAGAAGTAGTCCAACACCGCCCCCACGGCCAGCAGGGCGAGGAGTATGTGAAAATAGATAACCGCCATGGCACAGGGCTGCGACTGAAGCAGAGTCATCAGGGCAGAGCCAAGTTTCTGTTATGGCAAGCAGATGGAGGTGACGCGAGATAAAGAGGTCCTGGATATAGGCGAGTTTGTTACAGATAGAGCGGGCATTCCATAGGGCGCAAGAGAAGGGCAGAGAAGAGGAGGGGAGTAGAGAAATAGAGATGAGGTTAGAGAGGTCACGGTGAGATCTGTAGAGTTGGGATAATAGTTGGTGAGGGGGGCCAGGATTGGGATTGATGTCACCGGCTGAGAGTAAGAGAAGGAGTAAAAGAGAGCGGAGGAGAGTAGGAGAGGTGTGGCCATGAAGGCATCGAAGGCGAAAGGTATTTAGGTGGAATGGGGAAGGCAAAATGGATGGAAGAAAGAGGCGGAGATTAAAAGCCAAGAGGGAGGAAGAGGGTAGGAGAGAAGGTGAGGTGATGAAGTCGATGGATGGGCAGTGAGTTCCTGTAGCGGAGAGAGGTAGGGGGTGAGGGAAAAATTAGGAAGGGACAGGGCTAGGAAGAGAATGTAAATAGGGGCCATACATGACTGAGGTACTTTAGCAACTGGGAAGAAGATTAGATGTAAAGAGAAAGAAGGAAAGAAAATTATCAGGCGAACATAATTTTTCCATAATTCTCTGACATTTTGCTCCAACCCTCACCTAGAGAAAGGGACAGAGAAATGTAGGGCCCTGAACATAACTAGAAAAGTGACAAGTCCTCTGATTGGCTCCTGGTCTATGGTTGCCTAACAACATTCTCAATGCTCTGGTTTCTACAAATTGTCTCTTTCCATCTTTTCTTCTTGGCCTCTTCCATTATGGAGTCCAATGAAATGCAAGATTCCATTTTGCTTCCCAGGGAATTTAAGAGATAACTCCTGTTTTGATGGGGTTAGATGTATATATCCATAGCCACCAGTCACTTTTTATTGTGTACTAGCATTTAATTTCCTAAACTAACTTTTCAGCTCCACTGCTCTTGCTTCTACCTTTTGCTTTGTGATCCAGAAGGGCAGCTGCTGAAATAATTTGAGATAAACAAGTTGGAGGAAATGCAGCAAAGCCTCCAGAAGCCTTTGCAGTTCCTACTCATTTTGTGGCTGTGGCATTTTAATAATTACTTCAGTCTCCATGACATTTGGATTCTGCTGTCCCCAGATATTCACACTGCGATACTGCAGTGCAACATTAGGTAGAATCTCAATCCTTTTTTCTTTGTTAGGATTCTGTGCTGTTATAATCAATGCTTTCTTTCTCATAATTGAAGAACAGATTATAAGAAATAGGTTCTGTAATTTATTCCACAGCATAGATGAAACCATGTTTAAGGCAGTACACCTACAGTACACACCAATAATTACAAGAGACAGAGGGTTACTATTCTTGAAAATACATGACACATCTTAAGTACCAAGACAAATAAAAAGCATTGTTAGTGTATGAAGTGCAACAATATTTGTAAAACATGGCAGAGAAAGTGAACTTTTCTGATAGCCTGGAACCATCACCAGACCTGAAATATCAATCTCAGTGGTACCCTATGAAATAACATAAGACAAAGGTAGCTATTTTAGAAGTCCTAGTCACAATTTAGAAATGCATAAACTTGACATACATGTCAAAATCCTGATTTTAGAAAACCATAATATACAAGTCCAAATCGCAAATACATACATATTGCAAGGGAGCATAAATACGCTCTTTAAAATACACTGACTGGCATACAAGTACATACCATGACATGATGGTACATTCTTTGCCAGTAAGCATGTACAGGGGTAGAGTTCGGCTGGAATGTGGACAGAGTTTACAAATTTGCTTGTAGATTATAAAGTAGGGGGGGGAGGGGGGAAGGGAAATGGGACTTGATATACTGCCTTTCTGAGGTTTTTGCAACTACATTCAAAGTGGTTTACATATATTCAGGTACTTATTTTGCACCAGGGGCAATGGAGGGTTAAGTGACTTGCCCACAGTCACAAGGAGCTGCAGTGGGAATTGAACTCAGTTCCCCAGGATCAAAGTCCACTGCACTAACCACTAGGCAGCTACTCCTCTCCTTTCCTCTCCTCCACTCCACTCCACTCCACTCCTCCTCCATTATGCATGTGCATAATTTTTCTAGGTGCAAACACCAGCTCGAGTGGACACCAGCTGAAAAACACGTGTAACTGCCTACACCTATGAGATAGATGTGATTTCTGCTGCTTCCACTAGCATTTTATTTACACATATATAAGTGCCTAGAGGCGTATTTTCAAAGCTAAGTGCTTTGAAAATGAGCCCCTAGGTGTCTTTATAAAATAGCAGCTACATAGATTCACAACTGCCCTCTTAATTCAGGCCCTCTATTATAAAATTACTCTCCACATGGGGTAAACTCAACACAGAAATTCTTATGTCACAGTTCACAAATCAAAACTCATAAAGTGCAAATGAAATAAGGAAAGCAATTCATTGAAATGTAGATGGATGTTCTTTCTCCTTCAGTACTCAATATATCCCCCTCCCCCCCAAAAAAAATATAGGGAAAGAGATTGATAATAGTGCGCTATCGGAATAAAGTGAAACCAGACACTTATACTAAAAGGAAGTGAATGGGATGGAATTCCTGTCTAGCTAACAATATTCCCATGACTGAATCATTACATTATAGTTTTTCACAAGGTGATTAGTGTTATTTTGTTATGGAGTTTGGTACAGGTCCTGCTATTTCTCAAGGGGGCTAGTAGCTTGCAGCATTTGAGTGTTGTGAGCTGATTTTACTTTGTGAGTTTATGGTACTCCCTGGGTTTATGGGTCAGGAGCTATGTGATTCAGCATGATTCAGCACTGGATCTTAACCCTTTGATGTACCCTGTACAGAACTTTCTCAAAAGAACAAATGTTTCCTGCTCTGCTCCCAGGCTGGATGAGTTTCCTGCTTTTTCCTATCCCATGGCCTTCATGAGGCAGGTACTGTCTGTGCAAGTGGAATTTTGTCTCCTCCTGGTGCGCCTTCTCCCAACTCGCATAAGTTCCATAAGCATGGCCCTGGATATCCACACACACCAAAAAAAAAAAAAAAAAGCTTTCAATCTTTTTCAAATGTGGAATAACTCTCTCAAACTGCAAATCTGATGCCAAGGAATACAGGGAATCCCTATAACTAGCCCCTCCAAATGACACAGAGGAGAGGGAAAGGGCTGCTAACCCAATTGGCTTTAGTATTTAGATGTCATGCAGTCTCCTTTTCTCAATCTAACCTCCTGGACTGTGATGTCATTTCCTGTTTCCTCAGGGGCGGGACCCCATACAGAGAAGACTGACACCAGAGTCAACAGCAGCTTATGGAAATCGGCAACTGGAGACCTCTAGAGCCTGGAGGAAGGAAGGAAGGAAGGAGATCTACCAGACCAGAATGGGGAGTAAGAGAAGATAATCTGTCGTGCCATGGAGAGGGGGGGCCGGTGTAAGGAAAGGAAACTATTTTCCTGGTGCCGGGGGGGGGGGGGGGGCAAGTAAGGAAAGGAGACCTGTCACACCGGAGGGGGAAGTGGGTAAGGAAAGAAGGAAAGGAGACCTGTTGTGCCATGGGGGGGGGGGGGGGGGGGTTGAGAAGAAGTGGAGACAGTGTTATTGTGGTTGGCAGCTGGGAAGGGCGGGGGATAGAAGAAGATATACAAAGTGGGCCACAAGATACTCACAGGCAGGAGGTGAATTAGGCAGGCAGCAGCAGAAGGCAGTAGTTGGATGTTGTGGCCATCAGGGAGCAGTCCTCAGACCAGGGCCCAGAGCAACAGCAATCAGGCTGTATGGGGGGTGGGGGGTGGCAGTAGCAGCAGCAGCAGCAGCACAAGCAGCCAGCGGTACCAGTAGGCAAGCTAGAGCAGAGCATTAAGCAACAACTGCATGTATACGTGTTACGACAGGCAAGGGCGAAGCAGCAGCAGGTGCGGAGCCAGTCAGCGCTCGGAAGGACTCCAGTGTAGCCTGGCTCATTGAAGGTATAGAGGAGGAAGGGGTTGTGGTAAGTCCTCGAACCTTTGCTTTCCTCTTATCATTTATTGTTTATTCAGTTTGGTATACCACTTCTTGTGCACACATTCTTACCCATTCTCACTCACAAAGAGCCCGAAGAAACCCACAGCACACAGAGAGACAGAGCACTAACAGGTACATTTCTCCTTCATAGCACCATCTTGGATCTCCTGCCAAGTTTCTTTCTGTTTTTGTGAGTTGCTAGGCCCATTTAAGCCAGAGTACTGACCTCAATTTGAATGCGTCCTCATTTTCTGTTCACAATTGAGGAGTTTAATTTGGCTGCAATTCTTTTCTTGATGTCCCAGAAAACCCCCAGTGGCTTTAAAAGGTGCAGCCAATGTAATTGTGTGATTTCTGCTATGAACCTGCACTCTTGATGCATCATATGCCTTGGACCTGACTGTGAACCTAATTCTTGTTGTCTCTGTTTAAAAATGCAGTCGAGGGTACAGAAAGCATGGCAAGTCCAACAGGAGAGACTTTTTTGGCTGTTTGAAGGCTGGCCCATTTACATTGGCACTGGAAGCATCGATCTTGATGGCTGCCAAGACTTCAACATCCACTGGGAGTGCACTGGCATTGAGAAGGTCTCCAATTCTCTCGATATCAGGCACTGAGTGTAGGCCCAGGACCAGTCATCATCGGATCCAACATCAACATCATACGCATCGGCACTGAAGGACCACAATGCTGAGCATTGGGGGAAGCCTAAAAAACATAAGCATCGATCCATAGCAATGCACAGTTCCAGGAGCACTGGGGCATCGGTATTGCTGGTACCCGAGGAGCACTCCCCCTCTTTTTTAAGAGGTGCCAGTGCGCAAGTCTCCAGGCAGCTAGGTCCTCACTACTGTTTTGGCACTGATATCTTCTCAGGCTGCCTGTCTCCCAATTCCCCCGCCTTTCCGATGCCTTCCTTCGATGAGCGGTTCTGAGTTATGTTCAGCAAGAAGCTGGCGCAGATGCTGCACCTGCAAACTGCTCAGGCATTGAGGGAGCTTGCACCAGCTGTGAATCAGCCCCAAATTCTTCCTGATACTTCATCCATGCCTGTGTTGAGATCCTAAGTGCTGGCACCTCAAAGGGTATTGACATAAAAACATACAATACTGCTGTAGATATAAAGGGAGTAAGCTTCCCTGGAGTCAGGGAGTAGGGCTGTATCTTGGCATTTTTCGGGGTGTGGCTAGGGTTCCATTAACCTGAGGCAGGTACAGACTCACCCCCTGTCTGGATTTGATGAGGACTCTGAATAGGAGTTTTATGGGGTATCTTCTGATCCCTCTCCACCTCGAGAGACATAAATCTCCACCTGAGGGTCTCTCATTCACTGATTTTGTCAGGGAGATGGCTTCTGCCATCCCATTTAAGTTAGAGACAGAGGAAGAACCCAGGGTAGAGATGTTAAGTATCCTCAACTATGAGTCGCCCCCTAAGAGGTCATTAAGAAATATACTGATACCAACCAAACCCTGTCCCAGCATCTTCCAGCTGCAGCCTCTTCCTCAAGGATATTTTCAAGTGGGACTAGGTGATGACCCTACTATTCTCAAAGGTGTAGATTCATGCTGCCTTTCTGCTCTGCCCAGAACCCTGAGGCCCAATGTTCTCTAATTTGCCAGTCCCTCCCATAGATGCCCCAGCCAGCTCCCCAGTCAAAGCAAGGGACGAGCTATTGACGAGCTCCAGGAGAGCACAGCCGCACTCAAAGTAACTGTCTTGGACAGTTTACCAGTAGGGCGGAGGCTGAATTTCTAACATTACAGGTGGCCCCTTACACCTTCCAACCAGTGGGTTCTTCAAATAGTCCATCTCACGTACACTTTGCAGTGGAATGAAAAACCACCGAATTGCCCACTGAGAGCATTGTTTATCAGCTCTCGGAACAAGCAGGTACTTATAGAGGAAATCTCTGCCCTTCTACATTCCACTGTGGTCAAACACGTGCCACCAGGGGAAAAAGGGAAAATATTCTATTCCAGGTACTTCCTTGTGCCCCCCAAAAACAGGGAGATTTCATCTCATCTTAAACTTAAGGGCCCTGAACAAATTCCTGGTCAAAAAAAGTTGAGGATGTACCTGGGCACTCTTCTCCCCATGATTAAGGAAAATGATTGGCTATGTTCTCTGGACTTAAAGGATATACCTATACCCACAATTTGATACTTCCTAGTCAGGAACAAACAGAGAGGTTATACAGCATACATAGAAAGTATACAAACAAAAAAAGCAACACTAATCTTTTTTCGCTAAGATCGAAGATAATATAGGGGTTAACTTCCAACATCACGACTGTTTTTTGCAACAGGAACGTTTGTTTTAAAGACTTCTCTTGTTTTCAAAGGCATTGGATGCATATATATTGCATACACTTTGCAAGTACACCCTGACCCCTGAGGCAGGCGTTGGTTTACGCCGAAACACGGCCCGTGTCGGGTCATTTGTCAATAAAATACTCCTGTTGTCTCAGTCTTGAAGGCCCAGTGTTGCTTTTTTTTGTTTGTATACTTCCTAATCAGGAAATATCTCAGATTCCTCATAGATTCCTTAACTATCAGTACCGTGTTCTACCATTTGGACTCACATCACCTCCCAGGGTATTCACAAAGTGTCTTGCGGTAGTTGTGGCATATTTGTGCAGACTGGGAATATATGTGTTTCCCCATCTGGATGATTGACTGCTCAAGAGCACATCATAAGGAGGGGGCATCAGAATCATTGCACCTAACTCTTCGGGTGTTGGAGCTGCTAGGGTTCATCATAAACTATCCCAAGTCCTACATTCTCCCAATGCAGCGATTGGAATACATAGGAGCCCTGCTCGATATTGTGTGAGTCAGAAATCTAGGTGAGAGCCCCGCTCCCCAGGACACTCCACCTTATCTCACACAGCCAATCCCTGCAGCACTCGTTTCCCTTCCCTCACACAATCACTCACGTTATCCCTTCAGAGACTGAAGACTCGCTTATCCAGTAAATATTTGTATTTATTTATTTAATACATTTTCCCGCTAGTTACAGACTCAATGTGGCTTACACAAAACTGTAGGGAAGGCTACAGTACAGAAAAGTACAATTAAACAGTATAAAAGTAAGATAGTAAACATATAAGCATCATTTGAACAACAATATGTAAAAGATAATATGATATTAAGTGTTCATAAAATATGTTTTATTCAGTAATTTTCACCACACACTTATACAAAATTAAATGCAGAAGTTCTTTTTCAGTACAGAACAAAGGAAATAACTGCAGAAAAGATAACACAGAGACATACAATTGGAAATACCTAGGCATATAAGCTGACAATCACTCAGAGTGCATTCATTCAAAGATTAACAGGAGAAGGCTGGAGACAACACCTCCGCGCAGGCCTCGAACCAACCCCCCCCCCCCCCCCCCACCCGATAGTCTATGAATACCTCCTTTTATGCCTCTAAATCTGGCACTTGCTACAGTATCTAAACCACATCTGTTTTCTTGAACTTTGTTCCTGTACCTGTGGTGGGCCCCATGAGTCACATGGTTTACAAACATTTTTTGCAACCTGCATTGTCTGTTTATCAGCCTCTGGCTGCTCCCACCCTCTGCATGTGCATACTCTACACGTACAACTTAGATCAAGGCTCATCTCAAGGCTGTGCACCAAACTTCTGACACAGAGTTCAGGGAAGAGTCATCTCCACGCATGGTAGCTGACATATCACATATGTCACAGCAGCCATTTTACTTTGGCTCATTAGAGATCTGACAGTCCTGGGTCAGCAACCCTGGGCCCAGGTGAGCTACAAACACCTGAATCCGAGACCATGTGGCACACAATATATTGCAGGCTCAGGGTTTTCTTCCACAAGAAAGAACAGAGACCTTATCAACACTCGCCTTGCAAGTCCAAAGCAGCAAGCAGGTCACAGCTTGGCAACTGATGAGATAGATGGACTACTGGCCTCAATAGTGCATGCCACTCCCATGGCATGCCTCCACTTGAGAGAGGCCCAGTGGACACTAGCCTCCCAGTGGTCACAGGAAGCTGGGAATCTAGCGGATGTCATCCAGATTCCCGAGTTTGACTCATACCTTTATCTGGTGGACAATTTGGACAAATTTGACTATGGGACTACCATTCCAAATTCCAGCTCCTCAGAAGGTGCTACTAATGGATGCATTCAACTTGGGATGGGGAACTCATGTACATGGGCTTCATACTCGGTGAACTTGGCCTGCTCAGCAAGCAGATCTCCATATCAACTTCCTCAAGCTAAGGGCCATTTGGAACACTCTAAAGGCTTTCAGAAATTGGCTACAGAATCAAATCATTCTCATTCAAACAAACAACCAGGTTGCAATGTTTTATGGTAACAGGAGGGTACAGGATCCTACCCTTTACGTCAGGAAGTAGTGGGAATGTGGCAGTGGTCCCTCCTTCATGGAATGGACCTCCAAGCCAAATGCTTACCAGGAAAGGACAACTGCCTGGTGGACAGACTGAGCAAGGTTTTGCAATCACAAGATCTTCTGAGAGCGGATCACCCCTCAGTGGATCTTTTTGCCACTCATCTCAACAATGAGGTCCCCCAGTTCTGTTCCAGGCTTAGATCACATGGCAGACTAGTGTCAGACGCCTTTCTCCTACATTGGGGGGGGGGGGGGGGGGGAGGACTTTTGCATGCATATCCTCCAATACCTCTCATACAGAAGCCTTTACTGAAATTCAAGCAGTACCAGGGGACTATGATCCTAATCACTCCTTACTGGCTGAGGCAGATATGAGGTGAATAGGAAGACAGGAGAGATACTGGACATGGGGGGAGTCAGAAGACAAAGGGAGATGCTGGACATTGGAGGTGAATAGGAACAGAGAGGAAGTTCTGTACATGGCGTGGGGGGGGGGGGGGGGGGGGGGGAGAAAGGGGAAATCCTGACAGTGGGAGACAGAAATGGAGGGTGATACTGAACATAGGCAGGCAGGCAGGAAATAGTGTGATGAGGAAACACTGGATGGAGGTGGAAAGAGAGAGAAGCTGGATGGAAGAACCTTTAAGTTCTTTAATTCAATGTTTGTTCTGAACATTTCAAATATTCTTGTCTATTATTTCCAAAGGAAGTTGACAAAGTTTCCACTTTACTCACTAACAATGAAGTTTCCTGAGTAGATTTCACCACCATCACTGTCAGTGCTTGAATCATTACCTTCCAAACATTTTCCAGGGTCACTGTTGATGGGGAAGAAAGTTGATGCAATATCCCCAAGTCTAGTGGCATAGACTGCCCATCCTCGAGTCCAGCTCTGTCGTCAAAGCCCATCTGTGTAGCGATGTCTGCCTCTGCAGTGAGCTTAGCTGCAACTCGGATGCCTGCCGGACACAGCGGTGGCAAGAGCACAGGAAAGGAAAGAGATGTCAACTCCGTAGTGTGGGCGCTCCTTCTCCTACTACCACAGCAAGATCACTCACGCAGGATAATTGCGGTTGGTGTGTGGCAAACCTCTCAATGGTTGGTTGTGCTGGAGAGGAAGTGCGGTTCGATGGTGGTTGTACCTTTATGACCCCTTTGCGCTTAGTATGGAGCATCGTGTATAAGAAGGAAAAATTACGCTTCCAACGAGCCTTTCAGAGCAAGTAATCGCCAAGCAAACGTTCAGTCCACCTTGATGCCACACCCCCCAGTTATATAGGTTTTTAAACAAATTTGTTGTTTTTGGCTCTACAGTTTCCTATCGTTCCTTTAGGCTTCCAGCTCAATTGGAATTAGCTTGTCTTGGATAATGATGCCTCAAAGTATCATTCATAGTTACCTGTAGCAGAGCTGCCAAGAGAGCCGACCCACTCAGCAGGAGATTTAGGGCCCACCCCCAGCCCACCCAACTCTGCCCACAGTTCCACCCCTGGCATATTCTGATTCGCAGCCAGCGGCGTGGCCTCACCATACAGCAGCAGCAGGAAACACCTTCAGAAAACATCTTCTCCTGCCAGCTGGAGATGGCGTATTATGAAGGCGTTTTCTGCTGCTGCTCAGGAGATACTGGCTCCCTGGTGAGAGTGCAGGTCCGGAGATGACCGACAAAAGCAGGAGGCTTGGCAGGTCTGCAGTAGCTTTTTACTGTGTTCTATATCACCTCACAACAGACTCAGAGCTCAGCCATCATACTTAACAGCCAGTGGCGTAGGAAAGGGGGGGCGGGAGGGGCGGTCCGCCCCGGGTGCACGTGCTCGGGGGGTGCCGGCCCCGCTGGTTCCCTGCTCTCTCTGCCCCGGAACAGGTTACTTCCTGTTCCGGGGCAGAGAGAGCAGGGAACCAGCGGGGCCGATGCAGCTCCGAGTGACGTGCACTCAGGGCGGATCGGCCCTCCCGCAGGTAAGAATGCGGTCCCGAGGGGGGGGGGGGGGTCGCGCCGTGCTGCACCCGGGGGGTGCGCAGCGGCGACCCGCCCCGGGTGCCATTAGCCCTTGCTACGGCACTGTTAACAGCATAAGAATTATCATACTGGGTCAGACCAGAGGTTCATTTAGCCCAGTATCCTGTTTCTAACAGTGGCCTGTCCAAGTCACAAGTGCCTGGCAGAATCCCAAAAAGGAGCAAGTTTCCATTCTACCAATCTCAGGTCTACCTTAACAGTTTGTGAACTCCAGGAATTTGTCCAAACATGTTTTAAATACAGCTGCATTAACTCTTTTTTGTTTGTTTTTTTAACAGCATCCTCTGGCAATGAGTTCCACAGCATAATTACGAACTAAGTGAAAAATATTTGTTCTTATTTGCTTTAAATGTGTTACTATCTTTATAGCATGTCCCATGGAGTCTTTGTATTTTGTGAAAGATTAAACAATTGATTTTCATCTACCCATTCCATTCTACATAAGATTTTATAGACCTCTATCGTATCTCACCTCAGGAGTCTCTTCTCCAAGCTGAAGAGCCCTAGGGGGTCCTCTTACAAAGGCGCGCTGAAAAATGGTCTGCGGTAGTATAGATGCGGGTTTTGGGCGCGCGCAGAATCATTTTTCAGCGCACCTACAAAAAATGCCTTTTAAAATTTTTTGCCAAAAATGGATGTATGGCGAAATGAAAATTGCTGCGCATCCATTTTTGGGTCTCAGACCTTACCGCCTAGTGGTAAAGTCTCATGCGGTAACCAGGCGGTAATGACCTACACGCGCCAAATACCGATACGTGCAGCAGAAAATAAAAATTATTTTCCAAACACGCGCATTGGACGCACGCCAAAAATGAAATTACCGCAAGAGCCACACAGTAGCCATGCGGTAACTCCATTTTGGTGCAAGTTGGGCACTTGTAGACGCTTAGTAAAAGGGCCCCCTAATTTCTCTAACCTTGACTCATAGGTGACTTACTCTATCCCTTTTGTCATTTTGGTTGCCCTTCTCTGTACCTTTTCTAATTCCACTATCTTTTTTGACATTTAGTGACCAGAACTGCACACAATACTCGAGGTGCGGTGTACCATGGAACAATATTATCATCCATGGCCAGGAGCCACAAACAGTGGCATCTTAAAGAATCAGAGCAATGTGGATCATGAGCCTGCCAACAAGCCAAAGTAGTGAAGAAGACTTCCTTCCTACGCCCTTCCCCCTTCCTCCTCCCGCAGGGAGCTCTGAGCACAGCTTCTGCAGCATTCACAGCCCTAGCTGGCCCAGAGACCAAGATCCCTAACAGTGCACAATGCTACTGCAGAAAAGCCAGGCTGGCCCAGCTTTAAAAAGAATTTGAAGTTCATGGATTTTGCATGTGATCATCAAATTAGTTTACAACCTTCTCACAAAACTCACTCACTTCTAATCTCTATATAGCCTGAGGTATGCATAATTTATCCACCCTAGTGGCTGTAGTCATAGATTTTAGTTTACAAAACCCATTGCCACTGTATAGTAGCAAAAACTGATTAGATAACAATGTTAAGTTTTATTTCCTGCATGGTGAGTTTGAAATTACAATATAATTTGGCTTCAGTTAAATATTTATCTTTTATGCAAATGAAGACCCTTGTAATACAAAATTTAGAATCTAAAGTAGTTTAAGTCACTCAAGTGAATTAAACTTCAAAAACCGTTATGCTGGCTTTTTTCCATATTTTTTGTTATGAATATTGGCACAAACCCACCAGTATTTCTGCTAGCTGATAATTAGTCTGTCTGGTCAGAAAGAATCTCTCATTATCTGTGCTGCCATCTTGAATGTTTGTAGGAACAGCATCAACAAGGGAGAAACATCTAACACCCATGTTGTTATTATAAGGCTTTCAGCAAATATTTTATTTATTTATTTGGATTATCAACTTTGTCTCTCCTTTTTGCAGTTTTCAGCAAGGATAAAATATTTCACTGATTGAGATGAAACAAAGAACATTTATCTATTCTTTTTGCAGCTGTTAGTATCTGGATCCCTGGGGATCTATATATGCATTCATTCTCTCTCTCAAATTACATAAGTACATAAGTATTGCCATACTGGGAAAGACCAAAAGTCCATCAAGCCCAGCATCCTGTTTCCAACAGTGGCCAATCCAGGTCACAAATACCTGGCAAGATCCCAAAAAAGTACAAAACATTTTATACTGCTTATCCCAGAAATAGTGGATTTTCCCCGTCCATTAAGGAAGCCGTCCAAAGCTTTTTTAAATTACGCTAAGCTAACCACCTTTACTACATTCTCTGGCAATGAATTCCAGAGTTTAATTACATGTTGAGTGAAGAAAACGTTTCTCCAATTAATTTTAAATTTACTACACTGTAGCTTCATTGCATGCCCCCTAGTCCAAGTATTTTTGGAAAGTGTAAACAGACGCTTCACATCTACCCGTTCAACTCCACTCATTATTTTATAGACCTCTATCATATCTTCCCTCAGCCACCTTTTCTCCAAGCTGAAGAGCCCTAGCCGCTTTAGCCTTTCCTCATAGGGAAGTCGTCCCATCCCCTTTATCATTTTTGTCGCCCTTCTCTGCACCTTTTCTAATTCCACTATATCTTTTTTGAGATGCGGCGACCAGAATTGAACACAATAGTCGAGGTGCAGTCGCACCATGGACCGATACAAAGGCATTATAAGATCCTCATTTTTATTCGCCATTCCTTTCCTAATAATACCTAACATTCTATTTGCTTTCTTAGCCGCAGCAGCACACCGAGCAGAAGGTTTCAATGTATCATCAACGACGACACCTAGATCCCTTTCTTGGTCTGTGACTCCTAACGTGGAACCTTGCATGACATAGCTATAATTCAGGTTCCTCTTTCCCACATGCATCACTTTGCACTTGCTCACATTAAACGTCTTCTGCCATTTAGACACCCAGTCTCCCAGTCTCGTAAGGTCCTCTTGTAATTTTTCACAATCCTCCCACGATTTAACGACTTTGAATAACTTTGTGTCATCAGCAAATTTAGTTACTCCCATCTCTAAGTCATTTATAAATATGTTAAAAAGCAGCGGACCCAGCACAGACCCCTGGGGAACCCCATTAACTACCCTTCTCCATTGAGAATACTGACCATTTAATCCTACTCTCTGTTTTCTCTCTTTTAACCAGTTTTTAATCCACAATAGAACACTGCCTCCTATCTCATGACTCTCCAATTTCTTCTGGAGTCTTTCATGAAGTACTTTGTCAAACGTCTTCTGGAAATCCAGGTACACAGTATCAACTGGCTCACCTTTATCCACGTTTGTTCACCCTTTCAAAGAAATGTAGTAGATTGGTGAGGCAAGATTTCCCTTCACTAAATCCATGTTGACTTTGTCTCATTAATCCATGCTTTTGAATATGCTTTGTAATTTTGTTCTTAATAATAGTCTCTACCATTTTGCCCGGCACTGACGTCAGACTCACCGGTCTATAATTTCCTGGATCTCCTCATTTGTGATGCAGGGATTCAGTGCTCTGGTTCAGAGATCAGCTCCCTGAGGCAACAGGACAAGTAGAATAATAAGAGATGTGTTCATATTGTAGATTTATCAAGAGCAAAATATGGTGCCATTAATATTTTTCTGATTGGGGACAGAGTACTTGTTACATTATGGCACAAAACCTCTTCTTACAGTCAGCCATCAAGCAAGGGTTTTGACAGCCAATAAGGCAATGGGTCATTCTTAGAACCTTAACTGGACCTGTTCATTAACCCTGTCAAATATGCTCTCCTCCAAGGAGCAATTCCTTATTTCTCTCAGCAGCAAAAGTCTTTACTTCTTATCTTTGGAAAAAACTAAAATATTTCTGAGACTGTTGCCCAGGGTCACTTTTCTTGTACTTGTGCAGTGCAGCATGGATGAACACATCTTTGAAATTTCCTCTGAAGCTGTTCAGATCCTGGTCTTATTATTCTAACAGGCATTGCTGCACTGCTTTGTGGGATACTGACATCAGTTACAGTAAATTTGTAAGTGCTAAGACATTCTGGTGGTTATTTTGGAAGCCCTGTTCATAATTTGCATATGTGAATACTGGCATTCGTGCATACATATTGAATAAACATAGATAACCTGATTTTAGAATGCCAGGATTTACACAAGCAAATTGTGAATATGTGCATAAGGTAAGGGCAGTGGCGTACCATGGGGGGGGGGAGGGGCAGTCCGCCCCGGGTGCATGCCACTGGGGGGGGGGGGGGGTGCCGCGCGCCGGTCAGCTTTGTTCGTTTCCATGCTCCCTCTGCCCCGGAACAGGAAGTAACCTGTTCCGGGGCAGAGGGAGCATGGAAACGAACGAAGCTGACCGGCACGTGGCATCCCCCCAACGGTGGGGGTGGGGGTGGGGGGTTCTTTCGCCGGGGTGGGGGTGTCCTTTCACCAGGGGGGGGTCGCACTGCACCGGGGGGGGGGCGGGGTGCATCGGCGATCCGCCCCGGGTGTCAGCCCCCCTAGGAACGCCATTGGGTAAGGGAGCATGCCTAGGGCAGGACTGGGGTGGGGCCAATATATACACATGTATTTTCCATTTTAGAATGGGAATGTATTGTTCAAGGAGGTTTGATTAACAGGAGATGGCAGGAGCATGCTTGGACCATTATCTGGCCTGAACCCAGTAGGCGGATCTTCTCCATATATCAATTACATTGTTTTGGGTGTACCAAGATGGCAGCAGCTACATTAGGGAGAATGAAAACCTCATTGAGTGGCATGGCTTCAGCCTTGTGACATCATACCACCTCCTGTTAATTAAACCTCCTTGGTATTGTCTATGTGCAGCAAGATCAACATTTGAATTTACACCTGCTTCCAGGCACATCTAGGTTTCAGCATAGTGCTCATTTTAGGCAGTACTTTACAGGAGGGACGGGGGAGCTTGCCTCCTTAATCCCCTTTATTGCCTCCTCCCATGCAATTGTGCCAGCTCTGTACCTAAATGGGCGCAAAGAGATGTGTAGGTTTCTAAAATGGCAAACATATACATCTATATTTCAGCACATGCACATCTGTTTTGAAACTACTAACACACACATGTAAGTACTCACAATTAGAAATGTATGTTGTCACATTGTCGCTGTTGATGTCTTAGATGTGGACAGTTTTAAAATGGATACTTCTGACACAAGTAGCTAGCATGAATGTGTCCATTCGTGCATTTATTTTAGAAAAAGCTGTATGGCAGCAGATCCTTTTCTGAAATACTACCAGAATTGTACACAACCCAGCTTGGAACTTTCAATTCCAAATTGTATCTTCTTTCTAAAATCTGCCTTCAAGTCTCCTGGGGGAGCTTTGCACAACAAGATGTATACTGGAGAGAGCCCCAGTAGAGGTGTACAGAACTCGGGTAATAAGTATAGGAGATCTTTGGTTGCAAAAGATCAAATGTATAGCCAGGATCGAGTGGGGTTTAGAGAACTGGAAGGAAGAACAGCTTTATGTAGTAGATTCTCTGTTTTTTGGCCAAGCGTAAGGGCCAGACATACCAATGGGTATTTTGAAAGTGAAGTAATATGGCAGTCACAATTCTCTGCTCAAGGATATAGGAGAGAAATGTTTAATACATGTAGCCCTAAATATAAGATCTGAGGGGCTTATGCAGAAAGCCTCACAGTAGACACCACACTCTACCACGAAATTAGTGCAAAAAAACAAAACAAAACAAAACCCAAACGCAACATGCTATAATCAATGAGCATGCAAATTACTGCTGTGTTAAAATCTTGGCAGTAATCCACATGTTATTACCTTTCCTGACAGTGCCTGAGGAGTAATTGGCTCAGGCACTGACAGGAAAGGTTGACTTTAAAAACAAAACACAATCAGGCCATGGCATGCATTGGCCCCTCACTCCCTACAAACATCCCTTAACCAGACACCTCCTTCTGCACTCTGGTGTCTAACAGCACCAACCCCCAGAAAATATCTCTGATAGTGTAGTGTAGTGCCCCCCTACCTTCTCCCTCTTATCTCCCAAACAAATGCTCTGGTAGTCTAGCAACATCCCCAACCCTTCCCGAAGCCCCCCCCCCAGATCAGTACCTCAAAAGAGGCAAGAGTGATGCCCATTTGAACTTGTCTCTGGTGTTGCCATCTTCAAAATGGTGGCACCCTTCCTTGTGCAATGCATCCTGGAATGCGCCTGGTCTGGCCAGACTACCATATAAAGGAGAAATTCCCTTGTATGGTAGACTGGTCTTGCTTGGTGCATCCCAGGGTACACCACAAAGGGATAGGGCACCATCATTTTGAAGAGGGAGGTACCAAATGTATGATCGAGTGGACATCAGCCTCTTTTGAGGTACAGGTCTGGGGTGCTCAGGGGGAGGGGCTTGGGGAAGAGTTGGGGGTCCACTAGACTACAGGGAGGAGGGTGGAGCTACCATGGAAATTGTTTGGGGGTGGGAGATGGGGGCCAGATTGGATGCATAAGGAGCCCATTAGACCACCAAATATTTTATTTTTCACTGTTGGGGATGGGGGAGGGAAATTGAGGAGAGGGAGGGAAGGAGGTTGCTAGACTAGGAACAGTGTGGTTGGGTTGGAGTGAGAGAGGGAGTGTCCCTAGACACCATTCCTCTCAACCAATGCATGGGGAACTTTTTTTTTAAGCATTGCTGTGCAGGATACTTAATGACTGCATTTAACATGCATTTAAATGTGGTCTGTAGTAAGAGTTTCCTCATGAGTTAACACCCACGCTGAAACCCTTTCTACATTACTATTCCATGGTAAACTTCTACTATGCGTGTTAACTGCATGGGACATTTTTTGCATGGGTCCCTGAATCAGGAGCTAGCTTGAAGACAATGACAATCCTTTATTGGCCTTTTGGCTGAGATTAAGGACATATACAATACAGGGGACAATTTTTCAAATATGCAGGCATCTTTCTGCAAGCTGAGTTTCCTTTGAAAATATGAGGGTCAGCCAATGCTTTGAGTATTTTTGTCCTCGGGATCTTACAAGTGCAAAGTAAGCACATAGAGCAGGCATTCTTAGACAGTGTTGCCTGCATCCCCAAGGGATGGGGGAAGAGGTCAAACAAGGTGCAGAGAAGGATCTTGAAATTTGAGGCAACTTACTGAAACTTTCTAGACAGAGTCTAGTGGTGGGTTACTGGTACTATAACAGTGTACTACTGTAATTTTAGTCACATATTAGCAGTGAGCACTGTTAGTGGATAACAGCAACATATCTACTACTACTACTACTACTTAACATTTCTAGAGTGCTACTAGGGTTACGCAGCGCTGTACAAATTGACAAAGAAGGACGGTCCCTGCTCAAAGGAGCTTACATGTACATTTGTCCTTTAGATTGTAAGCTCCTTGAGCAGGGACTGTCCTTCTCTGTTAAACTGTACAGCACTGCGTAACCCTAGTAGTGCTTTGGAAATGTTAAGTAGTAGTAGTATGTTAGTGGAATGCCCTCCCGCGGGAGGTGGTGGAAATGAAAACGGTAACGGAATTCAAACATGCGTGGGATAAGCATAAAGGAATCATGTGCCGAAGGAATGGATCCTCAGGAGCTTAGTCAAGATCGGGAGGCGGGGCTGGAGGTTGGGAGGCGGGGATAGGGCTGGGCAGACTTATACGGTCTGTGCCAGAGCCGGTGGTGGGAAGCGGGACTGGTGGTTGGGAGGCGGGGATAGTGCTGGACAGACTTGTACGGTCTGTGCCAGAGCCGGGGTTGGGAGGCAGGACAGACTTGTATGGTCTGTGCCAGAGCCGGGGTTGGGAGGCAGGGCTGGGGAGGTGAGGATAGTGCTGGGCAGACTTATACGGTTTGTGCCTGTGCCAGGGCCGGTGGGTGAGAGGTGGGGCTGGTGGTTGGGAGGCGGGGATAGTGCGGGGCAGACTTATACGGTCTGTGCCAGAGCCAGTGGTTGGGAGGAGGGGCTGGTGGTTGGGAGGCGGGGATAGTGCTGGGCAGACTTATACGGTCTGTGCCCTGAAGAGCACAGGTACAAATCAAAGTAGGGTATACACAAAAAGCAGCAAATATGAGTTATCTTGTTGGGCAGACTGGATGGACCGTGCAGGTCTTTTTCTGCCGTCATCTACTATGTTACTATGTTACTATGTATGTAGCTGTCAGTAGTCACTGATAGGTGCGTGGTTTAGGAAGGGGGTGCGAAGGTTTAATTGATCCATTAAAAGGTGAAAGAACCAAAAGAAATGTTAAGAACCCCTGCCATAGAGTATGCAGAGCAAACATTTACTCACAGTTGGGCAGAATGGTTTTCGGCTGATGATTTTATTTAGGTAATTGCCTAGTTAACTGGTAAAATCATTAGAAAGTTTCCTCAAATAGGGTTATAGTATAGTCTTGATTATCTGACCTTTAGTAATCCGACCATCTGGCATATCCGACAGAACCCCTGGTGACATCATCACATTTATTTCTATTAAAAATCTTTGTTTTAGAACAATTTTTTTTTAAAATCAGGAACTCTGTACCTTTGTTTATGCATTTTTTGAGGGGTTTATGCAGTGCTTTCAATATTATCTGACTTTCAGTTATCCAACAATGGGTCAGTCCCATTTAAGTCAGATAATCGAGACAGGACTGTACTTCCATCCAGCGCCTGTGGTGCCATGTATTCTGCTTTAGAAATGTTAAGTAGTAGTAGTAGTATTTATATAAGCAGTCAGGTAGGAAAACAAAAGGTTTGTGCCTTTAAGACTGGATTACCACAGCAGTGACATCTAGTGGCTATAAAGCAGAGGTGTGCATTCATGCAAATCACTTATACTTATGTATACCTATGAATTAATGCATGCACAAGTAATTGCACATATACAATGCACACTTTAAAAAATAGGTCAAATGAAAATGAAACAATGCCTGTTAATTGGGAAATTTTGTTTTGAATGAACACAGACTAAGGTTTTTCTTGGCCATGGAACTTAATATAAAGGTTGGGATTCACAGTGTGTTGTACTGTTTTGGCCTTCGGTGTTTTTCTCATTCTTGGCTTGTTCCCTTATTGGTTCAGAAGTCAGCTTTGTTGCACAGTTTATATGGTAGGAGTAACAAAACAAAATAAAAACTCTCCACTCGTAGCCCTAAAGCCTTTTTCTTCATCCTGGAGGGTTCCTGGGAAGATTTATGGGGACAACAGAGAAAGGAAACATCTACCTCATGATAGCCACATTTATCCCAACTTCTGAACTGAGTAAGTGAATAAAATGTGCTGGATTTTGACAGATAAGAAATCTTTTCTAAGGATTTTGTTTTGCTGCTAAAACTAGTTATGCTATGGTTTTGTTTGAACTACCTTATAATCTTGTGGCTGTACTTCGGTTGGAGAGAGGCCTGACTCCTTTTGTTAAATAAATTTGGCATCTTGAAATTATCATATTGTGTTGAACTCATTATCAAGGATTTGGAGGATGCCAGCCAAGGATATACATGGGGAAACATTTGCTTCATCTACAGGGGGGTTGTTATCTCTGTCAAGCAAAACAAAACCCATCCAGCGTCATCTGGGTTCAGTCCACTACCCAATGTGTTTGACCACATTCAAGAACTGTTAACAGCTACCATGCCATCCTCCCTCCTACACACACCCTAGAACTGGTTATATTTTGTGGGAACCGAGCTGGGGCTACACTCCTTTGAAAGACTGAGTGAGGAACATAGGAGAATGGGAGGTAGGTTTTGGAATTCATACGCAAATTTGTATGCTCCTTTATCCAAAATAAAAACAGGAAGGAAATTGGGTAGGTTAGATGAGCTTTGTGGTCCTTAACTACCATTCATTAGTTTCTATTCTGCCTTTATCCATGTGTGTTTATGCTTCTCTGTTTCTTCCTACAAGTACTGGTGTAAAAAATTAGGTGATCTAGTCAGCCGTGGAGCTAGACTGAAGGTGGGTGGGTTGTTCGTGCCCTAAGAATACTACAAAATGGTATAAGAGAGGTCTAAGGAGGGGACGAGGGGGGGGGGGGGAGAGTAGGTTGAGAGACCCAAGGGAGGTCTGGCTCAAAGGAGCTCTTATGAAATAATTTTAAGGGGTGGAAGCAGTAGCTTGTGGCTGGGGGGGGGGGGGGGGGGGCAGGGAAGGAAAGCCATCAGTGTCACCCAATAAATATACAAATGGCAGAAAAATTAAGGCGAATGAACATTTCAGCAGCACATCTTTGGGGGAAGAAAACATTGTCTGCAATGTATTTCATGAAACTGTCTTGCTGTTCTCAGAAGTTACAGACCTGGTTTTCCCCTGGGTAAATCTATCACTGAAAATGAAACTGCTCTCAATGCTTTCAAACACGGAGGAGATTTAAACTTCGTTGCTAAATCAATTCGGTTTTGTAATGAACAGTAAGGTGCCCAGGAAGATATCTGTCACCCTGGAGTTCAGTCCCTTTATTGTGCTCCTCAAGCCTTAAACAAAACAAACAAACAAAAGAAAACAGGGAGTAATGCCTGGAATTAACATGGTTTCTTGTAAGAAAAGGATTCAGATATAGTTTGAACAGCAATAATCACAGGAACCCCTGTTTTTGCCCACCAGAGTCTAGGTAAAGGAACCGTGAATAATCTAGAGAAAACTACTCATATCTTAGGTGCTGCAGAAAAAGGTATAGCATTGAATCTGCATCCTCGGAGAATTGTTTCAATAGACTATGGAGCTCATTTTCAAAAGAGAAAAACATCCAAAAAGTGGCATAAATCTGCACAGCAGTCCAGTGGCTTGTTGGTCTAGGGGTACGATTCTCACTTTGGGTGTGAAAGGTCCTGGATTCAACTCCCAGACAAGGCTGTTGCTTTGCAGGACAGCTTTGAGATGGCATAGGGGTATACCTGGGTACTAGTCAAGCTTTGGGTTTCTGCCAGGTGCTTGTGACCTGGCTTGACCACTGTTAGAAACAGGATACTGGGCTAGATGGACCATTGATCTGACACAGTATGGCTATTCTTATGTTCTTATGCATTTGGACAGTTTTCTCTATAATGTCTGTCAGAAGTGCATTTAAATCACAAGGAGGTGTGTCAGGGATGTGTTAAGAGCAGGATCTGAGTGTTCCTAATACTTGAATGTTTTTATGCCATAATGGAACAAAGCAAAAACATCCAGGGCTATAAGCTGGATGTTTTAGTCTAGATCTGTTCCAGAGGAGATCCAGGAAATTATAGACCAGTGAGCCTGATGTCGATGCTGGGCAATATGGTAGATACTATTATAAAGAACAAAATTACACAGCATATTCAAAAGCATAGATTAATGAGACAATGCCAACATGGATTTAGTGAAGGGAAATCTTGCCTCACCAATCTATCACATTTTTTTGAAGGGGTGAACAAACGTGAATAAAGGCGAGCCAGTCGATATTGTATATCTGGATTTTCAAAAGACATTTGACAAAGTACCTCATGAAAGACTCCAGAGGAAATTGGAGAATCATTGGATAGGAGGTAGTGTCCTATTGTGGATTAAAAACTGGTTAAAGGATAGAAAAGAGAGTAGGGTTAAATGGTCAGTATTCTCAATGGAAAAGGATAGATAGTGGGGTTCCCCAGGGGTTTGTGCTGGGACCACTCCTTTTTAACATATTTATAAATGATCTAGAGATGGGAGTAACTAGTGAGGTCATTAAATTTGCTGATGACACAAAGTTATTCAAAGTTGTTAAATTTCAAGAGAATTGTGAAAAATTACAAGAGGACCTTATGAGACTGGGAGACTGGGCAAGTGCAAAGTGATGCATGTGGGAAAGAGGAACCCGAATTATAGCTACATAATGCAATGTTCCAGATTAGGAGTCACTGACCAGGAAATGGATCTAGGTGTCATCGTTGATGATACGTAGAAACCCTCTGCTCAGTGTGCAGCAGTGGCTAAGAAAGCAAATAAAATGTTAGGTATTATAAGGAAATGAATGGGGAAAAAATGAGGGAGAAGGTAATCCACCTAAGTGGATGAACGCTAACTCCCACGTGAATGTAACAGCATAAAGAGAGTGGGAAGTGGACCAATGACTCCAGGGAAACGGGATACAAGATTTCAAAGTACCACTTTATTCAATGACTCGACACAGAAACTGTGTTTCGGCCACAGGCCTGCCTCAGGAGTCTAAAACAATAAATATAACAAATGTTTTAAAAAATACATAAATTAACATAAAGGGAATACATAAAAATATCCAAATACATATATATTGTAGACATAAAATAAACTAAAGGCATATAAATGAACCTAAAATAAACTAGAAACATATATATGAACTCAACATTTGCTAAATGTATACATGTAAATAATAAAACAATATATAGTACATATATTTTTTTTTCTATGTTTGGGGATTCTATGATAATAATGATGTGTTTAAAGAAATGAATTTTCTCTGATTTGTTTTAAATTTACTTCACTGTAGTTTCATCGCATGCCCCCTAGTCCTAGACCGAGACCGAGAAGTTGAACTGTTGCCAGGGAAACTGCACTGGGACTGTTCAGGAACCTGGTCTGGAAGGGGAATTACAGCCAGAGCTGGAGCTGTTTTACTGGAAGGATTAGCTCTTAGGCCCCCTTTTACCACTCTGCGGCAAAAGGGGGCCTGCTTTGACGTCAGCGCATGTTCTACATGCGCACCGAGGCTCCCTTTTACCACAGCTGGTAAAAAGGCCAGTCTTGCTTTCCTTCAGGAAAAGTCCGGGTGGCAAGTAAAGCACTTGCCGCGTGGCTATTTCGGGGGGGGGGGGGGGGGGAGCCCTTACCGCCACCCACTGCCGAATTACCACCGGATAGTATTCGGCGCTACAAATTTGTGTAGCACCAGAAATAATGGGGGGGGGGGGGGGGAGTACTGCCAGGCTGCTGCGTTAGCCCAGCGATACTTCCTAAATAGCAAGTGGTAAGCCCACGTTGGGCTTACTGCCGCTTAGTAAAAGGAGCCCATAGAGTAGTAAACAAGTCAGCTGCAGCCAGGTCTGCTGGAAAATCTGGAGTGGAGCAGCTGTGTAAAGGCAGTCTACCTGCATCAAAGGAGACAGCCATTAGAGGTTTTCATATCCTGACAGGAGACTTTTTGGCATCTGCAAAAGGAGGAAAGGAGCAATAAACTCCAGGATGGAAGTTTGGGACCAAGAGTTGGAGGAAGCCTGGTTAACCCTGCAGCAATGCCATGCAGACAGGACTAATTACTGTCCCTGGGAAGGGGATATGCCTGAAGAAAAGAGAATCCCAGGGAAACATCTGTCTACTGATATGCCCAGAATAGAGAGGTTCAGAAGCAGAAATCTTCTGACAAGGATACAGAGTATAGAGAGCTTCGGGCATAGCTAGAGGGAGCCTGTCTCTATAATTTAAGACATCACCAGGGAGTTGGATGAGGCACAACAGAAATGCCAGAGACTGCAAGAAGAGAAGGAGGCTCTTCAACTGCACCTTGAATAAGCACAGGACCTGAGGCAAGGTCCATGTTGGAGCTTTGATCCTGCAGAGGCAGGCCTACAGTCCTGGGAAATTATGTTGGTCTACCAGGAGGAGCAACTGAACCAGGAGAGAGACTGGTCACAGATCCAGAATGTTTGGTTAAGTGCTCAGTTGAGCCAAAACAAAGGATCTAGCAAGAGAGAAAGGGAAGCTAATGGAAGCTCTTCCCCAGCAAACAGATGAGTATGTGGGGAAGTTATGGTCTTTCCATGCTGCTATGGTAGTGGAGGAGCAAGCCAAGTATCTGGTGGCAGCAGCAGAGGAGCTGGTGCAGCATCAGAGCCGGGCTAAAGAGTTCCAGTCCCAGATCTGCCATCTGACAAACCAGAACCAGGTCTATCAGACCCAAGTGGAAGCTACTCCAATAGAAGTAGCATGACTACAACAAGAACTGGCCAGAGCAGTGCCAGCGGAAGAGAATCGCAAACTGCAGGGACAGCTCTCTAATGTCCTGCAGGAGAGTCAGGAGAAGCAAGCGATGGTCAGAGTGCTAGAAGGCAAGAACGCTGATCTTCAACAGCAAGCATCTGGGAAGAGGAGATGATTAAGAGAGAGGGGAGAATTCAGCAAGAGTAAACTTGGCTATTGGAAGAGAATAAAGTGTTGACACACAAAATTGCAGAGATACAGTATCAGCTCACAACATCAAATTTGTTGTGGTGCAGGAGCACCAGGAGAAATTGTCAGGGCTGGACACGGGGAGATGTGTACGACAAGGCCAGCTGGCAGAGAGATAGAGCTGCCATTGACCCAGTTAGAAGTAGAGATACTTTAAAGAATCTTACTGTCCACTTCAGGAAAGAGCATCCAGCCGAAACTACTCTGGTGAAATATATGCATGTACTTGAGGACCGGCTGAAGGATGCTAGGAGAAAGAGGGAGGAACTGACTAGCTGGCTCAGTGGTTCCGTGACGGATAGAACCCAAGCTTTAGAAAAGCAGCTTAAGGATGCCCTGGTGGGGTTGAAGGAGGCAGGTTGAAGGAGGAAAAGCCTGGCCAGCACCAATGAGGGTGACTTATTTGATACCCCAGAGTTATGGAAGGATTAACCCTTAAATAATTGTGTAGAATCTGTTACAATCTGCAGTAAAAGAAAGCCTGCTTTAAATAGAGAGCAAAATTTCTTGACAGTCTCTTGAATGTGCGTGAGGCTGTCAGTGAAGTGTATTTTAGTACTGACAGTGACTGAGACAGTGCACTGTATTGTATAGAAGCTGTCATTCTTTGCTTGTTAATATGTTTTATGCTTAAAACCCTGTAATTGGAAATTTTCTCATACAATCCTTACTATCTGGTTAAAATTAGCTAGATTGGTTTCTTAAAAGTTAAACTGCTAAAGAGTGAAGAGAAGAAAGAAACAGGTGTTCAAAAATTGAAGTGTGTGACATCTATCTATCTTGATTAAAATTCTGGGAGGGATCCTAGAAGCGACATCAAATTATCTGTTTCTTTTCCATAGATAGGGACAATTTACAGGGAAGAAAATGCATAGATTCACATGCAATTCATTTTTAGAAGTAGATAGGGTTTTGTATTTGTTGAGTTTGTAGAGTCAGGATAGTAGAAGCTGTGCCAGAGCACTTGGAAGACAGAGGACAGAAATACTTACCTGAGGGTTTCACTGAGACTCATAAGGAACATCTTCAGACTCCAAATCTGGCCTCGGCAAGAGAGTTGCATCTGGAAAAGAAATGCTTAGCTAAGTGAGCTGAACTTTTGTGTGTGCACAAAAACTCAAAAAGACAAAGATTCTGAATAAAACTTAAAATAAGGCTAAATTACAAAGACAACAGACACAGAATACATACTTACCTGAAATGTATGCTGAGGATAGACTGAAGTTGAAGGGTCTGAAAAAATAGAAATAGCCCAAGGATACAGGAAATCTGAAAATAAAAATAGCAGAAGAACTTCTAAAAGATCACATAACATTTTGGGCCTCTTTTACTAAATCGTGATAGCGATTCCTGCGCGGCAAATGCGACAGCCTAATGGGCTGCGCCACGGCACGGTCTAGTAAAAGAAGCCCTTTGACATTAAAAACAGAGACGTGAATAGTAAAGGGTTAACTGAAAAGCATAACCCCCCTGTTTACTAAGCCGCGATACAATGGGCTGTGTCGGCATTAGCACACGGCAGTCGCTAGCACGGCTTAGTAAACTGGGGGTGGAGGGGTTAATATATATCCTTTATACTTATCTCATATTGTTTGTAAGTTGAAAGGTGAAGAGAAGCTTTCTGACAGTTTTGAACTTCTTAGAATCTGTATGATATAAGAAAACAAATGTACATGAAATATTGCAGAAATTAACCACTTTCCTGAAACACTGTTAATTTATTCATTGATTTTGTTTAAAAGAAATTTTGAGAAATAAATCTTTGAACATTTTTATTTGTAAATAATTTGTGAATTTTCTCTCATATTACAAGTGTTTCTAAAAAGGTATTGTTTAAGCATTTAAACTGAACCCACACTGCTTGAACTCAGGACCTCCTGACCAACCGTGAGCCAGCAAAGGTTATCAGTAGGAGGTGTCTGAGCTTTGGTAGTGGCGTGTTAACAATTTGGGCATCACGGGAACAGGATTCTGCAATAGAATTTAGAATTTTGTGCTGTATTTTGTGTTGCTTTTGAATTTTGGAGGAAAAAACGTTGACTTTGAGACAAGAGTTGCTAATCCCGAAATGAAAAATGGAGGAACAGGAAAGAAGATAGGAAGAACAGACAAGGATGTTAGAAATGAACGGAAAGCTCACAAAGAAGTTCTAGCAAGAAACAAGGTCTGGTTAGAAAAGACGTTAGAGTGCACCAAGATATATGCAATTTTAAATTTGGAATTACCATATTTGCCCTAAGAAATAAGAGGACACTATAAGTATCGCCCCCCGCCCCGCTGCCTGTCACACCCCCACCCTGCATCCTGTCACTTTGACCCCCCCCCAAAGAGCCAGATTCCCTCTCTCTCCACCCATGTATATCCCCTCCCCAATTTTCCAGCCTCCTTCTACCCACATGACTCCATTTACTACCCCTCCCCTCCCCTTCTGTACCTTATTATCATGCCCTGGTGGACCACTACTACTACTACTACTACTACTTAGCATTTCTATAGCGCTGCCAGGGTTACGCAGCGCTGTACAAGTTTAAACACGGGGAGGGACAGTCCCTGCTCAAGAGAGCTTACAATCTAACGGTAACAGACTACGTAGTCAGTGTAGGTAACAGGAATGGGGAAGGTGGTTAGGCGCCAAAAGCAAGGGAGAAGAGATGGGCCTTGAGTAAGGACTTGAAGATGGGCAGGGAGGGCGCATGGCGTATGGGCTCAGGAAGTCTGTTCCAGGCATAAGGTGCTGCGAGGCAGAAGGGGCGGAGTCTGGAGTTAGCGGTGGTGGAGAAGGGTACAGATAGGAGTGATTTGTCCTGAGAGCGGAGGTTACGGGTGGGAACATATGGGGAGAGGAGGGTAGAGAGGTAATGGGGGGCAGCAGATTGAGTGCACTTGAAGGTCAATAGGAGAAGCTTGAACTGTATACGGTAGTGGATTGGGAGCCAGTGAAGCCACTTGAGGAGAGGGGTGATATCAGAGTATCGGTTCACGCGGTAGATAAGACGTGCGGCGGAATTTTGGACAGATTGAAGGGGGGATAGGTGGCTAAGCGGGAGGCCAGTGAGGAGAAGGTTGCAATAGTCAAGACGAGAGGTAATGAGCGAGTGGACGAGGGTTCGGGTGGTCTGTTCAGAGAGGAATGGGCGAATTTTGCTAATATTATAGAGGAAGAAGCGATAGGTCTTAGCTGTCTGCTGGATATGGGCAGAGAAGGAGAGGGAGGAATCGAAGATGACTCCGAGATTGCATGCTGAAGAGACGGGGAGGATGAGGGTGTTGTCAACAGAGACGGAAAGTGGGGGAAGAGGAGAAGAGGGTTTGGGTGGAAAGATAAGGAGCTCAGTCTTTGCCATGTTCAATTTCAGATGCCGGTTGGACATCCAGGCAGCGATGTCGGAAAGGCAGGCTGAAACTTTGGCCTGGGTTTCAACTGTGATGTCGGGAGTGGAGAGGTAAAGCTGGGTGTCATCGGCATAGAGATGGTACTGGAAACCATGTGATGAGATCAACGAGCCTAGGGAAGAGGTGTATATCGAGAAGAGAAGTGGTCCAAGGACAGATCCTTGAGGAACCCCAACAGAGAGCGGGACGGGGGTGGAAGAGGAGCCATTAGAAGATACTCTGAAGGTGCGTTGGGAAAGATACGAGGAGAACCAGGAGAGGACGGAGCCCTGGAACCCAAATGAGGACAGTGTGTCAAGAAGTAAATTATGATTGACGGTATCAAAGGCGGCGGATAGGTCGAGGAGGATGAGGATGGAATAATGGCCTTTGGATTTGGCAAGGAACAGGTCATTGCAGACTTTAGAGAGTGCTGTTTCTGTCGAGTGTAGTGGGCGAAAGCTAGATTGAAGCGGGTCGAGGACAGCCTGAGAGGAGAGGAAGTCAAGGCAACGGCTGTGGACAGCACGTTCAAGTAATTTGGAGAGGAAGGGTAGAAGAGAGATGGGGGGGTAGTTGGAGGGACAGGTGGGGTCAAGTGATGGTTTTTTGAGAAGTGGTGTGACTACTGCTTGCTTGAAGGTGTCAGGGACAGTAGCAGTGGAGAGAGAGAGGTTGAGGATGTGACAGATTGAGGGGTTAACTGTAGGAGAGATGTTGGTAAGCAGATTGGTGGGAATGGGATCCGAGGAACAGGTGGTGCACTTAGAGGAAGAAAGAAGGCGAGCAGTTTCCTCTTCGGTGATCTCAGGGAAGGAGGAAAAGGAGGCCGGGTTAGGTTGGTTGAGGGAGTGGGTTAAGAAGTCACAGGGAGGAGAAGGCTTGGAAGTGAATTCAAGGTTAATCTTCTGCACTTTATCGCGGAAGTGGTCAGCTAGTGTTTGAGGAGAGAGTGAGGGGGGGGTGGGAGCGGAGGGTACTTTAAGTAGGGAGTTGAGGGTGGCTAAGAGGCGACGAGGGTTGGAGCCAAGAGAATTGGTTAATTGAGAATAATATTCCTGTTTGGCAAGGAATAGGGAGGACTGGAAGGAGGATAGCATGAATTTGTAATGGGTGAAGTCTGATAGGGTGCGAGATTTCCTCCAGAGTCGTTCAGCAGATCGGGTGCAGGAGTGAAGGTAACGGATGCAGGGGGTTAACCAGGGCTGAGGATTAGTGCGCTTAGTGGGGCGAGAGACAGATGGTGCTAGGGTATCCAGAGCAGTGGAGAGAGTTTCATTGTAGGTAGAGACAGCCGTGTTGACAGATTCAGAAGACGAGATGGAAGGGAAGAGATTGGAGATGTGAGAGGATAGGGTAGGGGGGTCGACAGCTTGGAGATTCCTGAAGGCCGTGGTTATAGTTGGGCGAGGTTGAGGGGGAGGGTGATGAAGTGTGAGGGTTATTAGGTGATGATCTGAGATAGGAAGGACTGAGGTGCAGAAATTGGAAGGTGAGCAGGAAGAGAAGAGAACGAGGTCGAGACAATGGCCATCACGGTGAGTAGGGCTGGTAGAGCATAGTCGGAGGTTAAAGGAGGATATCAGAGTGAGGAATTTAGAAGCGTAGGAATTGGATGGGTTGTCAACGTGAATGTTAAAATCACCAAGAATGAGGGATGGAGAAGCGGGATCAAGAAAGACGGTGAGCCAAGCGTCGAAGTCAGTAAGGAATGAAGAGAGGGGCTTGTCAGGGGGGCGGTAGATGACTGCAACTCTGAGTGGTAATGGGTAGAATAGCCGGATGGAGTGAGCTTCGAAGGACGAGAAGCAGTGAGACTGCGGTAGGAGGAGGGGTTGGAAACTACAGGAGGGTGAGAGAAGTAGCCCGACGCCTCCACCACAGCCATCTGGGCCAGTGGCCTTTTCCGGGCAGGAAAGAACCCCCCTCTCGGAAGCCATTTTGAAGCAGTGCACGGATCAAAACAGGTCAGCAGCCGCACTGCGCAGCAAAAAGGGGGCTTTTTCCTGCCCCAAAGAGGCCACTAGACCACCAGGGCATGATAATAAGGAGGGGAGGGGAGGATAGGAAACCCTGAGGACTGCCTGCCAATCTGCCCGCTAGCCTGCCAATTCATCTGCAAATTTGAACAAACAGGCAGCCTGGCAAAACCTGCCCGGATGCCCCGCAGTGTCCTCAAAAAGAGGACATATCCGGGTAAAACAGGACATATGGAGGGGCATAATCGAACGCGAATGCCCATCTCCATGGGCATCTATGTCCAAGAACAGGTACGTGAAGGGGTGGGACAGACCGTATTTTCAAAAAAAATGGGTGTCTATCTTTTTTTCCGATAATACGGTTTGTGCCCGGCAAATGCATCGGATGTGTGCGGATTTGAGCTAGGCGGTTTCGTTTTTCAGCGATAATGGAAACTGAAGGCGCCCAGCTCAAAAACGATCAAATCCAAGGCATTGGGTCATGGGAGGGGCCAGGATTTGTAGTGCACTGGTCCCCCTCACATGCCAGGACACCAACTGGGCACTCTAGCGGGCACTTGTAACATTTTAAAATAAAAAATAAAATACCTCCCAAGTCCATAGCTCCCTTCCTTTGGGTGCTGAGCCCCTCAAATCCCACTGCCCACAAATCTACACCATTACCATAGCCCTTATGGCTGAAGGGGGGCACCTACTTGTGGGTACAGTGGGTTTTGGGGGCGGTTTGGAGGGCTCCCATTTACCACCACAAGTGGAACAGGTAGGGGGGGATGGGCCTGGGTCCACCTGGGTGAAGTCCACTGCACCCACTAACAACTGCTCCAGGTACCTGCATACTGCTGTGATGGAGCTTGGTATGACATTTGAGACTGGCATACAGGCTGGCAAAAAAAGTTTTGAAAGTTCTTTTTTGTGGTGGGAGGGGGTTAGTGACCACTGGGGGAGTCAGGGGAGGTCATCCCCGATTCCCTCCGGTGGTCATCTGGGCAGTTGGGGCACTTTTTGGGGGCTTGTTCGTGAGGAAAAAGGGTCCAGAAAAAGTGACCCAACTTCTCACTAAAAACGCTTTTCTTTTTTCCATTATCGACCGAGGGCGCCCATCTCTGCTCAGCCGATAAACATGCCCCAGTCCCGCCTTCACCTCACCTCCGACATGCCCCCATCAACTTTGTTCGTTCCTGCAACAGATTGCAGTTGAAGGCACCCAAAATCGGCTTTCGATTATACCGATTCGGGTGCCTACCGGAGAAAGGCGCCCATCTCCCAATTTAGGTCGAAATATGGGCGCCCATCACTTTCGAAAATAAGGATGATGGTAACTCTAGCTGTTTATAGCCCCAAGGACAAAAGAATACTGGAATTTTTGGGGAAATAGCAGAAGAGTGGGCACAACAAGCTTCGATTGCAGAAGATAAGAAGGATATGCTGATGGATTATATAAAAGGATCAGTGAAACTGATGACAAAATATATGCCTGATAAAGAAAACAAATCTGTGGAAGATTTGTTTGCAGTGCTCTTAGAAGAGTTTGGAGATAAAAGATTAGCTTCAAGAACATTACAAGATTTTTATGGACAGAACAAAAAAGAGGAGAAAGCACACAATTGCTTGCCTGTGGAATTCAAGAGAAACTAGCCATGATTTAGGAAAAAGATCCTTCCTGGATTGCTAAACCAGAGGTGATGCTGGAAGAGCAATTCAACACTCTATGGAGCCTGGAATTGGAAGAGGCATACAACTTCTCTGGGTGAACTGAAGTTGGGACCTGAATCTCTAATACTAATGATGAGGGGAAACAGGGAGTAATAGATCTGGTATTCCGGGTGTTAGAAGACTTAACTAAGGAAGTGAAGAAATTATCCGTCAAACAAAAGGAACTAGAGCAGGTGCAAGAAAAAAGAAGCAGTTACATTCCCAGAACAGCCACCAGTTCTGACTGAGAAAATAGGAATAGAGATGAAGTATTCGGCCAGTTTAGAAAGCAGAAATTAGCAGGAAACTGCATGAGAATACCTGTTTGTTTCAGGTGTGTCCGGCCACTTTATGCAGAGCAGTCAGAGTGAGAAACTCCCATTTCTGAAACAAAATACATCTACAGAGAGATATGATAATGCCGCCTCTTTCGAGAATGTGCACAGAAAAGCTACTGGTAAAAGCAATTGGAAGCAAGAGGAAAGCGATGAAGAAGTAACTAAGAAAGTTGCTGTACCATCTACATCCAAAGGGATTATGATAAGCATGTTTTTGTGCACCAGTCAGAAGAATGTTTGTTCCATCTTTGCTTATACCCTACTCTGTCAATTAAAATGTTCTATTACATATTGTGTTGACATTGTAAGTAATATACTGCCATACTGTGTATTGCTATTTGAATATTTCTACTGCTGTAATTGTCTATTGCTCATGTTTGATTTATTCTTACTGTACATCGCCTTGAGTGAATGCCTTCAAAAAGGCAGTAAATAAATCAGAATAAAGTAAATAAATAAATAAATAACTGTTGAAAATGCTATTGGACCCAGTCCTATTGTTACCGTATACATTAATGATATTCCCGTTACTTGTCTAGTGGATAAAGGATCAGAGGGTATCACTGTTTCTGACTTCACCAATTTTGTTAACATCCAGCTAGGAGATGACAATCAGATCCAATTAATTGCTGTGAATGGGCTACACATTTCTGTAGTTGGTTATTTAGATGAAGATGTGGAATGTATGGGGTAGAAGATTTGTAACTATGGTATTTTCATTGTAACAGATAATCTGGGGATGAGGAATAGGAAAATTCAAAATGCAGAAGTTCCCGGAATCCTAGAAGCTAACGTCTTAAAGGAAATTCATGGATTTTGGAATCACTGGTCCAAAACTCTATCCGACTGCTCTACTAGAATAGTGAAGAGAATCTGTGTTCAATTAAAGCAGCATGAACGCTATGAAAATCAACAAGGCTGACTGGGCTTAGTCACATCATTAAGTAAGAAAAAAATAATTGTACAAGCTATATCTGAAAAAGTACTGGTGGGAATATGTCAAAAAATGTCGTTATCCTGTCTATAATGTGATAGTGACTTCTACTCCAGGATTTACTCTACCTAATGGTCTGATGGTAGTAAAAGTCCTAACAGTCACTAAAGAGGTAAAAGTGCCTGTTCAACTTTGAAATATTAGGACCCTTGCTGTTATATTGAGTCCCAGGCAATAAATTACTGAGTTAGCTCGTCCAGCAGTGATACATCCCTACATCAGTACTGAGATCCATATTGAAGAAAAGGAAGATCAACTAAAGATTATACAATCCGCAATCCAAACCCAGAAAAATGAATGTACTGCCCTAGTTCCTGTGAAGGTAGATTGGGAAAACTTGATGGATTCTCAGATCGAACAATTGCAATCTCTGCTACAGAAACATAGAAAAGATTTTTAAAAGAAAGGGTATATTGATGTAGTGAAATATACTATTGATACAGGAGACAGTTTGTCCATCAAACAAAGACACATATATGCAAAAAACATATTGCATATTTAGTCCAACAGGGCATCCTAAGAAATAGTAATAGTTTGTGGTTGTTACCCGCAGTTGTTATTAAAAAGAAGGATGGAGGAGTTAGATTTTGCTGTAAAAAAATGAACAACTTAACAATCGAAGACTACCCCTTTCCGAAGATATAAGAATTAGATGCAATCAGTCACGTGAAATGTTTTTAATCTCTTGACCTTGCATCTGGTTATTTTATGTTTGCTGTGGATGAGGAAGATGCCAAGAAAAATAGCTGTCACAACACCGTTTGGACATTTTGAGTGGACTAGGATGTCATTTGGTTTATCCAATGCCCTTTTTAAGATCGATACAGGTAATATTGAATGAGTATATAATTAATATCTTGCTGCTAAATTTTTTAATCCGATTTCCTATCACATCTTGAAAGATTAGACTTCCTAAATTTGGCCTGAAATGTAAGCAAAGTTTTTAGATCATATCGTCTCAGAAAAAGGAATAGCTACAGACACAGAAAAAAAAACCCAAAAGCTTTACTCAATTGACCCTCCTATAACTAAAGATTCCAAAGTAAGAAAATGTATTGGATTACAAACTACTACAGGTAATTTATCAAGAATTTTGCACAGACCACCCAACCTCTACATCAGCTCATGGGATCGCCCAAGGAAAATCAGAAAGCAATCCTTTGAGACTTTAAAAGAACTCCTAACTACTTGTTAAAATCCTGGTGACAAACTGTATTGTATTATAATTTGAGGAATTATTTTGTGATATCAAGTTACTGTTTGTTAAGGTTGGTCAATCAATAAAAAAGGTGAAATATTAAAAAAAAAAAGAACTCCTAACTACTATGGCCATACTTATTATCCTGACTTTAGTGAGCCCTTCATAGTAACAACAGATGCCAGTAACCTTGGTTTAGATACCGTTCTAAGCTAGGTTTAAAATGGACAAGAGAGAGTGATAGAATTTGCCAGTTGGGGTTTGAGAGGCTAAGAAAGCAACAGCAAGCACTATAATAGCCCATTCAAACTCAAATGGTTAGCTTTAAAGTGAGCAGTCACTGAAAAATTAAAAGAGTATCTTTTGCATGATAAATTTATAGCAAGAACTGATCATAATCTGCTTATATATATTGATAGAGCAAATATACGTGGTCCAGAGATGGTTAACCCAATTAGCTGACTACCGATTTGATATACAATATAAACTGGAAAAGTAATAGAAACTTAGACATTCTATTCAGGTTATCCATAGCAACAGAACCTGAAAAGAATGAAGACAATGATCCTGACGTCCTTCACATTTCAAGTCCAGAAATATCTGGTCCCACAATGAATGAAAAAAAAACATTTCAGGAGTGGGGAAAAGATACGCAATTCAATCAATGTGTTATTGAAACAATTGTAGGAATTGAAGATGATATCATTAATCTAGAGAAACTAACTTTAAATTCATTGGAAATAAAAAGACAACATTCTGATTTGAATCCTGTTATTATGGCTTTGTTAATGAAAACTTCAATAAATTTGCTCACATGTTCGAAGACCATGAAAATACTTTGGAAACAAAGGTTTAGATTAGTTATACAACAAGGAATACTATTTTGGAAAATTAAGGATCCCTGAAATGTATTTGATATTAAACAGCTAGTACTCCCTCATTGCTTACATCAAGAAACTTTCAAAGCAAATGATACTTTCGCAGGTAATTTGAAGAGGAAAACACTTTAAAATGATTTGGAGAAATTACTACTGGCCAAGAATGGACAAAAAGGTTTGAAATTGGATCAGCTGTCCAGAAACATTTTCCCAACACACCATAGTGAATTAAAATGTTTCTATGCCAGTTATTCATTAGAAGTTGTAATGAAACAGTCCTTGAACCTGGGTCTGATGTATTAATTATTACTAACTTTTTCACTTGTTTTGTAGTAACTGTGCCCACACAAAAACAGACCTCTTTAATAATGACTAAGTCAATGTGGTGCTCCAGCATGGATTCATTCAGATCAAGGGAGGAATTTTGAACCTCAGACAATAAAAGAGCTATGTCAGTTATACAATATTCATAAAAGTAGAACTACTCCTTACCATCCACAGGGGAATGCAGCCTGTGAAAGATTTAAACAAACAGGGCTAAATTCTATAAATGGCGCCTAAAAAAAAACCTGATGAGCGCCAAACTTTGGGCGTAGATATTTACGAGAGTATTGTCTGTTCCGCACCCTTTATTGAATACTAGTATAAAAGGCCCGTTTCGATAGGCAATGAAACGGGCGCTAGCAAGGTAATCCCCCCCTGCAGCGTCCTTCCTGCCTCCCCTGCCCCCCCTGCAGCCACCCATCTGGTCTCAGGACCCCATCCCCACCAACCCTCCTCTGCCCCTGCAGCCACACATGTGCAGCGGACCTCCTCTCTCCCCTGCTCCCCCTGCAGCCACTCATGTCCAGCGACTCTGCTCTCCCCCTGTCCCCCCTGCAGCCACCCATGTCCAGCAACCCTCCTCTCCCCCTGCAGCTACTCATGTCTAGCAACCTTCCTCTCCCCTGCCCCCCTGCAGCCACCCATGTCCAACAACCATCCTCTCCTTTCCCCTCGCCCCCCCTGTAGGCACCCATGTCCAGCGATCCACCTCTCTCCCCTGCCCCCCCTGCAGCCACCCATGTCCAGTGACCCTCCTCTCCCCCTGCAGTGTCCCTTCTGTCTCCCCTGCCCTCCCCTGCAGCCACCCATCTGGTCTCAGGACCCCCTCCCCACCTCCCTCTTTCCTGCCCCCCCGCAGCCATCCATGTCCAGTGACCCTCCTCTCCCCCTGCCCCCCCTGCAGCATCCCTTGTCTCCCCTGCCCTCCCCTGCAGCCACCCATCTGGTCTCAGGACCCCCTCCCCACCTCCCTCTTTCCTGCCCCCCCCGCAGCCACCCATGTCCAGCGACCCTCCCCTCCCCCTGCCCCCCTCCAGCCACCCATGTCCAGTGACCCTCCCCTCCCCCCTCGGTGCATCACCCAAACCCCTACCCCCCCAGCGCATCACCCAAGCCCCTACCCCCCCTCCTTGGGCACATCAACCCCCTTGCCACCCGCAGCCACCAATACTAACGCTGTCCGGCCGCTGCTGCGTCTCCTGTTGAGCAGCAGCGGCCGGTACAAAAAGAAAAAAGCCAAAAAAAGATTTTAAACCTGAAACACGGCTCCGTAGACAGCCATCTGGCATTGGCTGTCATCTCTGCAGCCGCTCCTCCTCTCCCCTCTGACGTCGCTGCGCTCCTCCGGGGTCTTCCTGCAGGGGCAGTGATGTGGAGGGGAGAGCAGGAGCGGCTGCAGTGACGACAGCCAATGCCAGATGTCTGTCTACGCGTTTCAGGTTAAAAATCTTTTTTTGGCTTTTTTCTTTTTGTACCGGTTGCTGCTGCTCCATAGGAGAAGCAGCAGCGGCCGCACAGCGTTAGTATTGGCGGCTGCGGGTGGTGAGGGAGTTGATGTGCCCGAGAGGGGGGGGGGTAGGGGCTTTGGTGATGCACCGGGGGAGGGTCTTGGGTGATGCGTCGAGGGGGGGTAGGGGTAGGGGCTTGGGTGCTGCGCCGGAGCGGAGGGGCTTGGGTGTTGCGCCGAGGGGGGGGCACTGAGAGCTGATTGGTAGGCAGTGTTTCCCTACTCCTCCCCCTGCCTGGCTCGTGGTTTTGCAGGGCAGGGGCTTGGGTGTTGCGCCGAGGGGGGGGCACTGACAGCTGTTTCCCAGGCTCCACGTGTTTCCCTACTCCTCCCCTTGCCTTAGAATCAGCTGTCAGTGACATCACTGACGTCAGTGCATTCTAAACTGCCTAGCAGACCACCTCCGAGGGAGCCATGGTACCAGGCACATTAGAACGTTGGAGGTGAGAATTATTATATAGACTAGTAAAAAAAGGTCCGTTTCTTAAGGCAAGGAAACGGGCGCTAGCAAGACAATCCCCCACCCTCCCTCGCTGTGTCGCTGTGTCCCCTCCCAGCCTCCCTGGCCTGCCAGTCACCCAGTTCAAGGCCCCCTCACGCCCCTCCCACCGAGTTCCAGACTCTGCCCTCCCTCCGTTTTCAACACCTCCCCCTCCGCGTTACGGACCCCTGTACCCCCTTCCACGACCCTGTAGACCCCCCTTCGGAGCAAGTGGCAGGGAGCAGGGCAACACAGACCCCCACACCCGACAAACACCCCGTGTCCCCTCATGCACCTTCCACCGAGTTCCACACTCCGCCCTCCCTCCGATTTCAACCCCACCCCCACGTTACGGCCCCCTGGACCCCCCTTCAGCAACGCTGTTGACCCCCCCCCGAAAACCATCCCCCGCCTCTGTCGAGTGCCTGTGCTGACGGGGGACCCCAACTCCTGTCAGCCGAAGTCGTGTTCTGGCCTTCGTGGCGTTGCTTCCTCAATGATCTTCTGTTCAAGTTTCTGTGCGTGCGTCTGACGTACAGGAACTTGAACAGAAGATCATTGAGGAAGGAACGCCGTGAAGGCCCAACTCAAGCATTGCACCTAATTTCTGTGCCAGTTTTCCATGTGGATTTAATCCAAGTTCAATTGAACGGTGCCAACATTGTGCGTAATACGTAATGATATCATCTGTGCAGGAATAGTGAGAAACATGACAATGGGCAGGAGACAACCAAATTTCAGTGAAGGTGACACTCTCCTCCTGGCAAGGTTCATCATGGCCAAGGAGAAGAGAAACTTCATCACCTCAGGGCAGAGGAAGAAGAGCTACAACTCTTATAGAGGAGCATGGCTGAAGCTGACTGCATGCTACAATGAACATGCCTCCCCCCCTAGAGAGGTAAGTGCAAACTGCAAGCAGGGTATAGTAAAGTTCCTCATTACAGCACAAGGCACTGTTTTATTGCTGATTATGTACTGTGATGATGATTGAGGGTGAAGTGAACAACTCAGGTTGATAGGTACCACTTGTGGGATTGGAATTGGTCATCCCTGCATGTCAAGTCAGCAGTTCTAACCACTAGGCTACCTCTTCTACTCTGCAGCAGTGCCTCTCTTACAATGAGCAACCCTCCTTCTCTAGGGAAGTCAGTGCAAAATGTAAACAAGGTACTTAATCAGCTGTGACCCCAGCACAACAAGGCACTGTTTTCATGCTGATTACAGTACTAGTGGGAATCCAACTGGCCACCTCTGCATATTAAGTCAGTTGTTCTAACCGCTAGCCTATCTCCTCCACTCCCTAGCTTCCATTCCTCCACAACAAATGAGGTATCTGTACAGATTCATTTGGAGGTTAGCATGTTCATGTCAGAGAGTGTAAATTGCCATTGCCATATATGTCATGTCCTGGAATACTGAAGCCACCACAACAGCCTTTTTCTCCATGTCATGAGGCAAATATACAGACATCAGCATGGCAGTCTACACTGCAGAATGTGGAGGCGAAGACAGGTGTGTCATGGATACAGGATGGTGAGCCCCTGGACTGCAGCCAAAGCTGTGCTAGACAAGCCCCCTTGGCTGCCACAAGTTGGGAGTCTGGGCAAGGTGAACCAAGGCAGAACCAGAGGCAAGGCTGGAACAAGGATAGACAGAACTAGGCAGGACAAGGCAAGAAGCCGGCAAAAGAATCAATTGGACCACTAGATGACTGAGGGGTAAAAAGAGCACTCGGGGAAGACAAATCCATAGCAGACAGATTAAATTAATTCTTTGTTTCAGTCTTCACCAAGGAAGATTTGGGAGAGATACCAATGCCAGAAATGATATTCAAAGCTGACGAGTCAGAGAAACGGAATGAAATCTCTATAAACCTGGAATAATGACTCAATTTGACAAATTGAAGAGTAGCTAATCACCTGGACTGGATGGTATTCATCCAAGATTACTGACAGAATTGAGAAATGAACTTGCAGAACTATTGCTAATAATATGTAATATATTTTTAAAAATCAAGCATGGTACCAGAAGATTGGAGAGTGGCCATTGTAATGCCAATTTTTAAAAATGTTCCAGAGGTGATCCAGGAAATTATAGACTATTGATCCTTACGTCAGTGCCAGGCAAAATAGTAGAGAGTGAGACTATTATAAAGAACAAAATTACAGAACATATTCAAAAGTATGGATTAAAGAGACAAAACTAACATGGATTTAGTGAAGGGAAACCTTGCCTCACCGATGTATTACATTTCTTTGAAGGGGTGAACAAACATGTGGATAAAGGTGAGGTGGTCAATATGTATCTGGATTTTCCAAAGGCATTTGACAAAGTACCTCATGAAAGACTTCAGAGGGAATTGGAGACTCATGGGATAGGAGATATTGTTCTATTGTGGATTAGAAGCTGCTTAAAAGATAGAAGACAGAGAGTAGGTTAAATGGTCAGTATTCTCAATGGAGAAGTGTAGATAGTGGGGTTTCCCAGGGGTATGTGCTTGGACTGCTGCTTTTTAACATATTTATAAATGATCTAGAGATGAGAGTAACTTGTGAGGTAATTAAATTTGCTGATGATACAAAGTTATTCAAAGTTGTTAAATTGTAACATGAATGGGAAAAATTGCAAAAGAACCTTATGAGACTGGAAGACTGGGCATCCAAATGGCAGATGATGTTTAATGTGAGTAAGTGCAAAGTGATGCATGTGGAAATGAAGAACCCAAACTATAGCTATGTGATGCAAGGTTCCACATTAGGAGTCACCACCCAAGAAAAGGATCTAGGTGTCATTGCTGATGATACATTGAAACTCTGCTCAGTGTGTAGCAGCAGCTAAGAAAGCAAATAGAATGTTAGGAATTATTAGGAAAAGAATGGAAAACAAAAATGAGAATGTTATAATGTCTTTGTATCGCTCCATGGTGCAACCACACCTCGAATATTGTGTTCAATTCTGGTCACCACATCTCAAAAAAGATATAGCAAAATTAGAAAAGGTACAGAGAAAGGCGCCAAAAATGATAAAGGGGATTGGACAACTTCCCTATGAGGAAAGGCTAAAGCAGCTAGGGATCTTCAGCTTGGAGAAAAGACGGCTGAGGGGAGATATGACTATAAAATAATGAGTGGAGTGTAATGAGTAGACATGAATCGCTTGTTTACTCTTTCCAAAAATACTAGGACTACAGGGCATGCAGTAAAACTACAAAGTAGTAAATTTAAAATGATTCAGATAAAATATTTCTTCACACAACATGTAATTATATTCTGGAATTCATTGCCAGAGAATGTAGTAAAAGCAGTTAGCTTAGCTGGGTTTAAAAAAGGTTTTGATATCTTCCTAAAAGAAAAGTCCATAAGCCATTATTAAAATGGGAAAATCCACTGCTTATTTCTAGGATAAGCTGCATAAAATGTATTGTACTGTTTTGGGATCTTGCCAGGTACTTGTGACCTAGATTGGCCACTGTTGGAAACAGGATACTGGGCTTGATGGACCTTTGGTCTTTCCCAGTATGACAACACTTATGTACTTATGTAGGTATTGAATAATGAGGTAATGGCTTCTCTCATGCAGAAGTCTGTCTAGTCAATCTAAATGTGCCAACATTATCCAGTTCAGCACACTATTAGCTGCCAAGTACATACAAAGTTAATTATGCTCAATGGAAAATAAATCTGTTGGCTCAGGCTGCTTGCTATGTGAATATTCTATCACTGTTTCTTTATTGCTACCAATAATTACACATTAAGGGCATTTGCTTTAAACTTTGTTTTAATTAATTTATCCAGTCCTTACATGCACCTGGTTTTGTTTCTAAACCCAAAGGTGAATCCTATGGGTGGTTAAATAATTAGGTATAAACTGTGTTTTTTTTTTTACTTTGCTTGTTTTGGACTGCTTTGGGTCATGCTGATCTGTACATCTGCTGTTTGGAATTTTGAAAGATGGAAATGAGAATATAATAACTACGTTTTGGATGTATATATCAGTTTTTGTAATGTGCGTTTGCCAGAACTGGTTTTAGACACGGCTGGAGCCCACAAAAAAAAAAAAAAAACCTCAGTCATTGGCCTTCAATCTCCAGAATAGTGGTGATAAATCTCCAGCTTTGAGATGGGCCACCCTTGGTGTCTCTGAACTCCTTTGCCTTTGCTGGCAGGGATACTGAGCCCCACCAGCCAAATAAATGGACTGCCGCTGCTTGTTTCTGGCTCTGAGCAACATGCCAGGACTCCTTGCGCTAGTATGTGTGAGAATTCCTGGCATACATACAAACAACTACTGAATACACCACTTCAAATTGAGATGGGATGGGAGGGAGGTGATGTAGATAGACTCCTGAATTATAAAGAGCAATGGTAGATTTACCCATTGGATACTGTGAATCCTAAGGGATTGAACCTTGAATTGGATTGTTTTTCTGTTATGTGAGGTGAGGGTGTCATTGGTAGATAGCTCCATGGGATGTATTATAAGTCACACTGCATTCTAGTGGGTAAGATTAAGGATGAAGAAGGACTTAGTATTCTGTGTAATATTTGAGTGCAATGCAAGGTAAAAACAATTATTTTGTGTGTTAATGAATTGATCTTAACAGTATTAGAATATTTTCATTGTAGTATTTATGGATAAGATTTTTTTGTAAAGTATGTTTAAATAAATAAGTCTCAATGTTTTTGAGCAACACCGGACCACACCCTGAGCATAAGCGTAGACTGGGGGGGGGGCGAGGGGGGCAATGCCCCCCCAAACGACGCGAGGCGCCGCCGCGCCATTAGTTTAAAAAAAAAAACACATGCAGGCACGCGCTCCTGTCCATCTGCTTGGCTTCCCTGCCCTCTCTGTCTGCGTCTCGCCTTCCTCTGACGTCAGAGGAAGGCGGGACGCAGACAGAGAGGGCAGGGAAGCCAAGCGGACGGAGAGGAGCTGTTGTCCGTCTACCCCTCTCTCTTCCTCCCTCCCTCCACGGCGCAGGCAGCAGTCTTTTCCAGCGTTCCTGGCAGCGGTAGCGTTGTACATGCTGCCTTTGGCTCTGCCCCGAAGCCTTCTCTTCAAGTTCCTGTTCCCGCATAGGTGGGAACAGGAACTTGAAGAGAAGGCTTCCGGGGCAGACCGAAGGCAGCGTGTACATTGCTACCGCTGCCAGGAACGCTGGAAAAGCTGAAGACTGTTGCCTGCGCTGGAGGGAGGGAGGGAGGAAGAGAGGGGGTAAACGGAGTCACCATCTTGGACCTCGCGGGGGGGGAGGGGAGCAGAGGGAAGATGGATGGGACTGGGAGGGGTGGGGAGCAGAGGGAAGAAGCAGGAGATGGATGGGACTGGGTGGGGTGGGAAGCAGAGGGAAGGATCAGGAGATGGATGGGACTGGGAGGGGTGGGGAGCAGAAGATGGATGGGACGGAGGGATGGTGAGCAGAGGGAAGGAACAGAAGATGGATGGGACTGGGAGGGTGGGGAGCAGAGGGAAGGAGCAAGAGATGGATGGGACTGGGAGGGGTGGGAAGCAGAGGGAAGGAGCAGGAGATGGATGGGACTGGGAGGGGTGGGAAGCAGAGGGAAGGAGCAGGAGATGGATGGGACTGGGAGAGGAGGTGAGCAGAGGGAAGGAGCAAGAGATGGATGGGACTGGGAGGGTGGGGAGCAGAGGGAAGCCTACTGGAAAGAAGACACTGCATAAAACAGAAGACACTGGGATCAAAGCGAATAGAAAAACTAAATGATCAGACAACAAAGGTAAATAAAAGTATTTTATTCATAATTTATTAATTGAAATGTGTCAGCTTTTTGAAATGTGCATCTGTGATATTTTGCCTGTAAATTTCATTTCCTTCCTCCATATTAGCATATTCATTTGCATATGTATATATGCAAATGATATGCTAATATGCTCCGCCCATTCTTTGCCCCCCCAAATGAAACAGTCAAACTACGCCTATGACCCTGAGGGAGAAGATGCGAAACACACGGCACGTTGGTGATTTAGTGTTTGGATTCTGTGCTTTGAAAAGATGTGTTGTGTTTGAATCTATATACATTGAAGTGAAGTGTATTGAGTAGCTGTATAAAAATATATATATAAACGAATATAAATGTGGGCAAAAAGACCAATGAGGAGGCAGGTGAGCTATGGGCTTGTATGCTCATATGAACAGAGTTGCCACTGAGGTCTGATTTTGCTTGTTGAGATCATGCATAAATTAGATTAAAGATATAATTGCTGAGTTTGGAGGATGAACATTGAATATTTCCCTGCAACTAATCAAATGACTTTCAATTTGAGTCACCCACTTGTATGCCATAAGAATCCTTCTGTTTATAGAAAACATCCATTATAGGTAAGCACGGTTATTTCCAAGGGGTACCCACAAAAAAGCAAAACGATTTCCCTGAACAAAGAGTTACAGACAGCTATAGATGAAGGAAGACACACACACACGACTGTTAACATAAATTTGTTGAATGAATCTTCTCTCTTTTTTCTCCTGCTCAACCCTCCCTTCTCACTTGCTGGCCTCAATGCAGTAAGTGGTGCATTAAAATGATGCACTAAACCTTTTACTCAAAATGAAGTAAACTAATGGTATGCAAATTAGTGTAGTGTTAAAAATTGTGCACTGTGAGAAAAAAAAAAACCAGAACACATCACCTTGGTAATATTTAAGTAATGTCTCCCTTCCTGTTAGTTTGTGAGCAGGGATTGGTTCATGAACTAAAAAGAGATGAATGTCTGAAAAAAGGCTTGCTAGACTCCCCATCCCCTACTTCACCCCACAAAAGTTCCCTGATGGCCCACTGAGTCCTGGAACTCTGACCCACCATGAAAAAAATTCCCTAGTGGCCCAGTAGGCCCTGAACCCTCTTCTCAATCCCCTTGGACTTACTTGATGCCCTGAGCTCTCTTGTCCATGGCACAGGGAGGACCTCAACCAAACAGCCTCTGTAGTGGTTTCTGGACCACCCCTGGTCCAATTGTACTTATCTGCTCCAGGGAGGCCTTCATTGGTGTCCTTCTCTTCATGCTATTATCTTAGAAAATGGCAGTTCCTGATCTCTAGTGGTGCCATCAGGATGACCTCTAGAGGTCAGTCTGCCAAATAAGGCACTTTTGGGTAACTAAATAAAGCAGTGGTTGAGTGGAATCGGTTGCCTAAGGCTGTGAAGGGAGCAAGTACTATTTTGCTATCTAGGAGAGCACTGAAAGCCTTTAGCTTTTTTATTTCCTTGATTTTAGATTGTATTTGTTAGTGGAATTTTTGTATAGTGTATGATATTTTATTGTTTTATTTGTTCACCATCTTGATTGAAATGGGTATGTCATGGAGAGGGTATATAACTTTTTATAAATAAATAAACTGGAAGAGCTAAGGTAGTGGTTCCCAAACCTGGCCCTAGAGGCACCCCAGCCAGTCAGGTTTTCAGGATAGGTCCAAGGAAACAAGTAGGCAGGCAACTCACAAGATCCAGCACGGCGTAAACAAAGAAGCAAATCATGAAAAAGCTTTCATAAAAAGCCGAATTTATTCTTCACAAAATCTTAAATGTATGTCGGGCTCAGTGCATGCAAATCGATCTCATGAAGATTTATTATGGATAACCTAAAAACCTGACCTGCTAGGGATTTATTACAGGCACTGGCAAAAAGGCAGTATCAGCTGCAATACAGGCAGAAGTAGTTACAGGAGGCTTTGTGGTACCATTGTGTTTGGCAGCAAACCCTACAGGAGTGGCTGAAACTGCAACAGGTCTCTCTAAGGCAGGTAATCCAAGCCATTCATACTAGTAGTGTTTAAACTACAACCAGGGGCAAAGCCATCAGCCACACAGGATGGTGTGGTTCAAAGTGAGATTTCTTTGAAAGATAGTATCAAAACAGGAAGTTAGACCATCCCCATAGATAGATCAAAACAAAGACCAAAGTAGGTCAAATGCTTTTAAGAAGAGAACAGAATAAATATTTCAAACATTCCTGTCAACTGCTAAACAGCTTGTAGATACAAACAAAAAACATGCTTTGAAATGCCTGTATACTGCTAAACAGCTTGTAGATACAAACAAAAAACACGCTTTGAAATGTCTGTATACAAATGCTAGAAGCCTAAAAAAATAAGATGGGAGAGCTAGAGTATATAGCAATGAATGAAGAGGTAGATACAACAGGCATCTCAGAGAAGAAGGATTACCAATGGAACACTGTGGATCAAATTGGAGGAGGATGGCATTATATGTTAACCCTTTAGTGTCCAATGTTCCCATCAATCTGTTCCGATATGGCTTATTACGGGAACATTGGACACTAAAGGGTTTAAAGAGGAAATTGGGGGTCACTGTGGTAATAAAAAAGAGGTTTCGGCTGGGGGCGTGTCAAGATGGTGACCTGACCACGTTTGCTGCTCGATTAGAGTTGTTTGCTGGAGTTACCACTATTATATTTCATTTCCTTATGCCTCATACTAAAAGGAAGGGGAAGGTGAAAGGTCAACTGCTGATGGCTAGAACTTCGTCCCCAATCCAGCAGACGATCGATTGCTACGCAACGAGCGTCCCACATACCGGAGTGGTTGACCCTGAGCTGAAAGCTGAATGTTATGACCCGGTAGTGGTGAGCCCCTGTGCCCCGACTGAGCACGGCAGAGATGGAGTGACACCGCACTTGGTCAGGCAGCCAGATAACCCCTAGCTTCACCTGGGAAGCGACCACCGTTCACCGGGAGTTGAGCTCCCAGCTGCAGGCGGCCACCAGGACTTCAGGAACCGGCGGGGTTGCACAGCCGCTGACCAGGATAGCAGGAAATAGACACAGTCCAGAACCAGTACTCCAACAGGCAAAGAAATAGTCAAATCAGTCCAGAGTCAAGGCAGGCAGCAAACAAGCGAAATCCGAGGTAACTAGCCTAGGGTTACCATTTTGTGTCCTCTGAAAAAGAGGACACATGTCACGCCCCCTACCCCGCCCCCGCCACGCCTCATACCCCGCCCCCGCCACGCCCCCTTCGGGTCCTCGTTCCGCCCCTCTATTCCCCGCCCCCGTCACATGGTTCCCCCCCTCACTTACTATCTAGCCCTGGTGGTCTAGTAGGGTCTTCTCTTCGGGGCAGGAAAGAGCCCCCTCTTTCCTGCCCGGAGCGCTGCCTGTCCTTGCCTGCTGCATCCTCCTCGGTCTGGCTGGAGATTCAAAATGGCCACCGAGAGTTGAAGTGGCCTCGCGAGAGTTCAACTCTCGGCGGCCATTTTGAATCCCCAGCCAGACCGAGGAGGATGATAGACAGGGGAGGCAGCGCTCCAGGCAGGAAAGAGGGGGCTCTTTCCTGCCTCGAAGACGTCACTAGACCACCAGGGAACATGGTAAGGAAGGGGAGGGAACGGGAGTAGGGTTACCACGGCGCCGATCGCCCGCCCACACGCACGCGCCTGCCCGCACCCGCGCCGACGTTTGTCCAGAAATCCGGACAAACGTGGGTGCAGGCAAAATCCGCCGGACGCCCCGGACATGCCCTCAAAAAGAGGACATGTCCGGGGAAATCCGGACGAATGGTAACCCTAAACTAGCCAAGGTCTGATACACAGGAAAAACAGGAACAGAAGGAAGTCGGTGAACAGCACTCCGACAGCAACTCCTCAGAACAAATGAGGTCAAAGCAATGAAGGCCTGGAGGCAAAATTTTGGTTCCAAACAAGGCAACTTTATTGCTAGCAAGTGAACAGCACCGAGTAGTCTCGGGACACTGTGTGTCATAAATCATCTGACACTTACATTTATACTTCCCTACTGGGCCTGCGCATTTGGCCCCTTACACGTCATAACCGACATGCGCAGTAAACATTTGTAGTTCTTACAGTACAAAATTGTAGTCCCAGTACGTACACACGTCATAACACTGAAATGATACTGGCAAGAAAAACGAAACTTAGCAGCTTATTCTTCACACACACAATGCTCCTTTCTAGCACAGGAGATAAGGTTCGTTCGGCTCAGGAATGCAGGGCGGGGTGTCAGCACCCACCAAGGTCGTCTATTCAGATGGCGTTGCTACATGCAAGCTGGTCTTGTATAGGCCTTGCAAACTACCGTTACAAGCTATATGTCTAATAGCCCTGCATTCGGTCTTTACATTAGTAAACAGCAAACTTCTTTCGTTAGTAAACAGTAAAACTGGATAAGGCACAAATGTCCAGTGCAGTAATAGGGTGTGGCTAAACAGCCAAAAGCAGAGGTAGAGTGCATAAGTATAAGTCCATCAGTAGGCACAAAAACATGAGGTTGTCCTGTTGCTCAGTAGTATGCATAGTATTCGAACAGTATCCGGCGTTCCACTCCTTCATTCCCCCCTTTTGATACTTGAACATCCATTCTGGTGGAGAGTATCACCACCAAGAACCCTGAAAAGGAAAGAAAGGACAAGGATAGTTAGCGAGGGAGGCAACAAGCGAGCCCTAAGCCCTTGCGCAGCCGTTGGTTGCTTCGCCGGGGTTGAGACGGAGGGCCCCTAGTGGAATCCCCCCCCCTTTGTATCCGGTCTTATGCTGACACAAGGGTAATGGCCCCTTAAGTGACTCAGGAGGTGGTGCACGTCAGCCACAAGGTGCTTCATCGTCAGCTTCATCAGACTGGGGAATGGGGGAGTACATCTGGAGAGCCATAAGTTGGGCAGCAGCACGGCGATCAGCGATGCTTTCCATGGTGGAGCGGAAGCACCTGAAAACCAAGGGGAGAGACAAAGGTATTAATAGGCAGGACAGCAAGAACAGGCCACCCATGACGAGGAGGCCATGCAGGCTCCCGGAGGTTGGGAGCCAGCTGGTGAGGGAGGAAGTCCAATCCCACGCACTGTTCCAGGTCTGGACAGGGACGTGGGCTAGTTTGACCATCCGGTCAGTTATTTCTCTGATGACATGGCTCTGGTCATCAATCTGTAAGCAGCAATTACTGAGGTTAAACTTGCCACACACCCCGCCCTCCTGGGCTAAGAGGTAGTCAAGGGCCAAGCGATTTTGGTAAACGGCGGTAATGAGCTTAGTGTTCTGTTGAGCTAGGATATTGAGGGCAAGGGCCGAATCGTTAGTAAGAATTTCAAGTACGGCCTGTAGGCGGATAATGCGATTCAGCATATAGATAGGGGTGCGGTACCCGTATGTACCATCTTCAGCCCATGTGGCCGGTCCATAGTAATGAATGATGCGTTCAGGCGGCCACTCGTTGTCTTTCCAGTCTCCAATTTGGACTTTGGGCTTGATGTTGGGGAAAGACCGTTTTCGTCTGGCAGGGTTATCAGGCCCCTTTTCCACGTATAGGGGGATACCCAAAGTTTCGCCAACTTGTATGGGCAAAAGGAAAAAACTAGGTCGGACAGTGCCCAAGAGACAGGTACCGTACCAGCGGGTCGGGAGCTGTTCATAGGCCCTGCGTCCGCAGATATAGTAGTAGCCCGCGGGGGCTACCCACTTGAGGGAAGCGTTGCCTCCGTATGTCCATGTCGTGTTCAAGGTGGGTTCTGTCCAGATAGGCTCCGGGGCGGGCAGGTTATCCGTTTGCCACCAGGTCGTCCGGCTTCCATTATACTGAAGGACCCCCGTGCAAGCAGAATCTCCCACTGGTACAGAGTACCGCTTCGATGGCGCTCGACTAGCGCAGAGGGTACCTATTATATTTGTTCTCAGAGCCCATTCGTACGGCTTCGGCCGTAGGGGAAAGGTAATGTTAGTGGTGTTGAGTGCATCCCATGTTTGCTGTCGGATCTCTCTCGCTTCCCAGGGCCATTGTTCACCCATTTCAGTTCCTCCACAGACGAAACAGTTGGCAATTCCGAGGGAGAGGGCGATGTTCTCAGCCAAGTTGAGGAACATATTTCGGGCTTCTGGGGAAATGGGGAATTTAGTCTCGGTGTGCTCGGCACGAGCAATTTCATCGAATACGTCTTGGTAGCCGACAACAGTAGTTTGGTAGTGCGTAGGAGGCTTCGTTTCGAGACTCTGATATATAGTAATATATGTCAACGGATCCATTCCTCCGCCGTCAATACCGAGGCCCCACGTCCCTCTCCAGGGCATGTCGTGTCCTCGAATGGGCCAGTCAAGGGACACATAGTTACCAGAACCTCGACGAAACTCGCCCAGGCCGGTGCATCCGGCATATCCTCCTCCCGTATAAGCACATACTCGGTCCCAGCCCGAGGCTCGAGTGTCGCCGGCGCATGGTAGCCAAACCCACGGGGAGCAGCATCTCATGTCTGGACTGAAGGGGCAAACATACTTGTGGTCGTTAACGTATGCCTCACGCCAACTCTGGCTGCCACACTTGCGAGACCAAGGGTGTTTGTCCATGGCGACACAGACGTCGAAGGTTAGGGTTGCTACCGTTTGGATGCCACCGACAAGGATGCGAGTGGAATTTATGTAATACAGAATGCCATCTCCCTCGACTCCCGGAGATCCGGCCACATACGCGGGGAGTCCTACGCTGAGGGTGACATTGTAGTATCTTGGTTTGGTAGGGCTGTGGCAGATAGTGAGATTTCCTTGGAGGCATCTGTGGAACTGTTGGAGGCCATTCGGAGTGATGAGGGCACAAGTCGGGAGGAGCCGGCAATCGCCTTCCGGGGGCTGCGTCTGGTGGATGAGGGTAGTGACTAGGTGATATCCTCCCTCTATACGGTGGCGCACAAGGCGCAAACATTCAGTGCAATTCAGGCTCAGGGTGGCAGGACAGCTCGGGACTGCACACAGGAGAAAGAAGATGGTCAGCATTATATATGTGGTGGGAGGTATCCGAGCTTTTGCAGCAAGAAGATAATGAGGCCCACGATGAAGGCTGCGATAAAGAGAGAGCCAAAAACGCAGTGGGTCCAGAAACTGAGTTCCTGTTGCTGAGCAGGCATGAATCTGGTGGTTCACGTCTGTCTTAGAGTCAGACGTAATGGAGCGTCAGGATGTTGGTGCGCAGTCCAACGCTTCAGGGTGCTGCTAGTGGGAGCAGCAGGTTTCAATCGGGTCCAATGTATCCACACTGGGCTTCCTGCAATTTTAACAGCGGTTGAGGTCGTTAGGAGAACAAGGGAGGGCCCCTTCCATTTGGGCTTTAGACAGTCAGATTCATCCCACTCTTTTACCCAAACCTCGTCTCCCACCCTGAACCTGTGCGTAGGATTGGTGAGGACCAAGGGAGCTACTCTTTCAGTGTACTGCTGGATGTCTTGCACTACCTGGTGTAAGGCTCTCATCTGTTTCACTAAGGAACTCTCACCCTGTATCTGCAAGGAGTCGGGAAAGGAGGGTAGTGGTGGTGGCCTAGCATACATCATTTCGTAAGGAGTAAGGCCGGTAGCCTTGGGGGTACACCTAAGATGCAGCAAGGCCAGTGGAAGCAGGTCGGGCCACTTGGCTTTTGCTTCTTGGCATAGCTTGGCTAGCTGGTTCTTCAGGGATCGGTTAGCCCTCTCCACTACTCCACTGCTTTGGGGTCTCCAGGCACAATGCAACTTCCAATCGAGGCCCAGTCTGGTACTGAGCTGTTGTGTTACTTCGCTGGCGAAGGCGGGACCGTTGTCAGAGTTTATTTGCTTGGGGAGACCGTATCTGGGTAGGATTTGATGAAGCAGTAGGGAGGTGACTTCTTTAGCCATTTCCGTTCTAGTAGGCTGGGCTTCAATCCATCCGGTGTAGGTACACACGGCGACGAGGATAGCTTTGTAGCCTCGCGCCGGGGGCATGTGTGTGAAGTCAATCTGGCACACGTGGAAAGGGCTGGTTCCTCGAAGAACATGTCCTGGCATAGGGCCGGGCCCCGTTCGAGGGTTGTTCCGGGCACAAGTCGCGCATCGGCTGGAAGCGTTTTTTGTCCACAGGGATAGTTTGTTGATGTAGTAGGTCTTCTCAAGTAAGCGCCCCAGGGCGTCCCTTCCCAGGTGGGTGCGGTCGTGAGCCTCCTTGGCCACCGTCCAGGCCAAGGCTTCGGGTATCCATATGCGCCCATCCTGCAGTATCCACCAGCCATTGCGTGACTGTAGACCCTCTTGTTGGGCCCATTCCGTTTCTTGGGGGGTGTAGATAGGGGTCTCCGTAGGGAGCTGGACGACGAGTACGGGGTCAGAAAGGTGAGAGGAGTGGGGGAGCTGACTTGCCCTTTTTGCAGCGTCGTCTGCCCGCTGATTTCCCCGGGCGATAGGGTCCGTTCTTCCAGTGTGGGCCCTGCAGTGCATCACAGCCACCTTCTTCGGTTTCCATACTGACTCGAGTAACTGGCAGATCTCAGCGGCATTAGCAAGTCCTTTCCCCTCAGCTGTCAGAAATCCCCTCTCCTTGTACAAGGCTCCGTGCACCTGGAGGGTGAGGAAAGCGTATTTGGAGTCGGTGTAAATGTTAACAACTTTTCCTTCAGCCCACAGAAGGGCTCGGGTGAGGGCGATCAGCTCCGCTTTCTGGGCTGATGTTCCGGGCGGCAGGGCCATAGCCTCGATCACATGGTCCTCAGACACGACAGCATAGCCAGCTCTTCGAACTCCCTCTATCACCTGGCTGCTTCCATCGGTAAAAAGGGTGATGCCCCCTTGCCAGGGTTGGTCCTTCAGGTCAGGTCTGCTCAAGTGCACAGTGGCCATTACCTCTTCACAGTCGTGGAGTGGTGGTTCAGGGGCCGGAAGGAGAGTAGCGGGATTGAGGTTGGTCGTGTCCAGGATCCGCACCTCCGGATTTTCGCACAGGAGGGCCTGGTATTTAACCAATCGGGAGTTGGTCATCCATCTAGGTCCGTGGCTCTCAAGTAGGCCGCGGATGGTGTGGGGTGTGGTCACAAAAAGTGTTTGGCCGAAAGTAAGCTTATTGGCCTCATGTATCAACAGGCAGGCTGCCGCAATGCTTCGTAGGCAGCCCGGCCATCCTCGTGCCACATTGTCCATACTCTTGGAGAGGTATGCCACAGGGCGTTGCCAGGTGCCGACCAGTTGGGTGAGGACTCCAAGTGCCAATCCCTTCTTTTCGTCGATGAACAAGTGGAACGGCTTAGTCACATCTGGCAGTCCGAGCGCTGGTGGGGCCACAAGGGCCTCCTTGAGGTCCTGAAGGGCTTTCAGTTCGTGTTTCTCCCACTGGAGATTTTGGCCCTTGAGTTCAGGTCCTTTTAGCTTGGCATACAGATCATGGGTCAGGACAGCGAAATTGATGATCCATATCCGGCAATATCCAGCGGCTCCGAGGAGTGCCCGTAATTCCTTCTTATTTGCCGGAGTGGGTTGGTTGCGGATAGCTTGGGTTCGGGGGGTACCGAGCCTTCGGGTTCCTTCTCGGAGGCGGAAACCCAGGTATTCGACTTCGATCTCGCATATCTGGGCCTTCTTGCGACTGGCCCGGTACCCCTGGGCTTCCAGGGTTTTCAAGAGGTAAAGGGTAGCTTCTGCACAGTCCGTGTACGTTTCACGGGCCACCAACAGGTCATCCACGTATTGGACGACCGGCCCGTACTCGTCTTGATACGTTTTCAGGTCCTGGGCAAGCTGGTCACCAAAGAGGGTGGGGGAGTTCTTGAACCCCTGAGGAAGCCGGGTCCATGTATATTGCTGCTTGGTTCCCGTCTGTAAGTCTTCCCACGTGAAGGCAAACAACTTCTGGCTGTCGGCAGCAAGGGGGATGGAGAAGAAGGCGTCCTTCAAATCAATGACACTATACCACTTGGTCTGGGATGGCACTTGGGCTAAGATGGAATAGGGGTTTGGTACGAGGGCGACTATGTCGGCCACCTGGTTGTTGACTTTCCTCAAGTCCTGGACGGATCTGTATTCGGATGTTCCTGGCTTCTTAACGGGCAACAATGGGGTATTCCATGCGGATCTGATTGGTTTAAGAACCCCCTGCTGAAGGAGCTTCTGTAGATGAGTGTGCATACTATGCCGGGCTGCATAGGGGATGTGGTATTGTCCTTGGTTGACAACTTGAGCATTCGGTTTGAGCTCAATCCAGATGGGGATAGCGTTAACGGCCAGTCCTCCGGGGTTCACTTCTGCCCATACATCCGGCACTTCATCCATTATGGCTCGCCTCTGCTGGGCAAAAGGGGTATTCTGGTCGTAACGGCAGCTGCCAGGCCCTACAGTTGGGGGAGCGTGTAGTCTCCATTCTTCTCTTACTGGGCAGATGAGTGTCACTGGCCGATTTTCAAAGCGAGCTTCTACCTCACCCGTGGTCTTGAACTTCAAGGTGGCCTGGAGCTTACAGAGTAGGTCTCGACCAATTAAGGGGACTGGGCATCCAGGGATGTGTATGAACTGATGGGACACCATCGTCCCTCCGATCTGGACTTGGCGCTCTTTGAGGAGGGGGGCCGCAAGGGATTTCCCGGAGGCTCCCAGAATTGGTATAGTTTCTTTCGTGGATGGGGCTATGGCGGTGGTGATAACAGATCGCTGGGCCCCCGTGTCTAGTAAGGCCTTCATAGATTCTGTCCCCACCCGAATTTCCACCAGAGGGTCAGTGGGGACTCTGCCCTCCCGGTTTCTTCATGCTGTGCTGTCTCGGGTAGCGTCCACAGCCATCTGCCATTCCCTCCGGTCATCCCGTCCTCTCTCTCTTCGGCCCCTTCCCCGGCCTCGCCTGGGGGCCCCCGTGCGGTCGCCTGTCTCCTCCTCTCTCTGCCGGTCCCATGATTCCTCCTCTCTCGGGCTGTCCCGTATCTCCTCTGGACAATCAGCCCACCAGTGTCCTTCTTGTCGACAATTTGCACACTGGTTACGCCCTATGGGGGACCGCGTTCCTCTTGTTCTCCTGCCCCTCCCTCTTGGTCTAGACCTCATTCGTTCTTCCAGCACCGTGGCCAACACATCTGCCTTCTCCCGCATCCGTCTGGTCGATTCCTTCCGGGCCTCCACCTTCTCCTCCTGATCGCGATATCCGAATACGCGATCAGCTATAGCTTTCAGTTGGCTGAGGCTCATCCCTTCGAACCCCTCCGTTCTCTGTAGCTTTCTTCGTATATCCGGTGCTGACTGGCTAACAAAACTCATAACCACGGTTGGGAGGTTCTTAGGGTCTTCGGGATTTATCGGGCTGTGCCTCCTGAATGCGTCCATAAGTCGTTCAAGGAAGTCCCCTGGACTCTCGTCCTTTTGTTGGACCACACTGTGGATTTTCCCCATGTTGGTAACCTTCTGCTTTCCCTTCTTTAAGGCGGCCAGGTACGCCTGCTGGTATCGGCGGATAAAGGTTTGGCCTTCAGCGGTTCGGTAGTCCCACGTGGGGGCAGCGATGGGCGCCTCCGTTTCTATTAGGTTCTGTAAGTTGGCATGGGCCGGATTCGTATCCCGGACGGCTTGCTCCATATTTTGTTGTAAAAGGCGGCGTTCTTCAGTGGTCAGGATGTGGGCGCTCAACTGCCTAAGGTCTGCCCAAGTCGGATTATAACTGTATATAATGCCTTCCACCAGCTCTATCAACTGCTCGGGTTTCTGGTCGTAGGACGGCCCATGGAATTTCCAGTTATACAAGTCGGCACTTGAGAAGGGAACGTGGCTATAAACTGTTGATTCAATGGGCTGGCCCCCCCCTTCCGCCGGGTTAGGGGTATAGGTGGTAGACTGTCGAACTGGGAATAAGTGGGAGGTTCCTCCTTTTCGGCTGGACGGGAGGGCCTGATGCGGACTCGATTGGGGGAACCGAGTAATGTTCTTCACAACCCGTTTACTCTTCCGTGTGGTTGCGGGGCCAGGTGACTCAGGTGAGGCTGGGTGGGGCGTCTCCCCGGCATCCGACTCTGACCCGGAAGTCTCGGCGTCCGCGGGGCCTTCTGCTAGGCCTGTAAGGTCAGGGTATATAGGGGCATATGGCGGCGGCGCAATGTCGTCTTCGTATGCTTCCGCCGTAGCAAGTATCGGGGCTTTTGGAGGCTTCTTCTCGGGCGAACCCTGAACTTTCCCTGCGGTTTTCTTTGGGGGTTTCTTTCTAGAAAGTGTGTTGGTAGTACTGGGCGTGGTTCCTGCCTTGACTATGGTAGCAGGGGGCGTGGTCTCAGTGGCTTCAGTGCTAGGGGCGGTAGGCCGTATGGGGGCGGTCCCTGCGGCCTTCGGGACGGCAGCGGTTGCCGAGCTTTGGAGAGCGAAGGCATGGGTCGGCAGGGTTCTAAGTTTAGTTTTCCGGCCTTTTCTCTGCTTTACCAACATGAGGGCGGCCTTCTCTACCTTCCGTTGGGCCCAAGCTGGCGGATCCCGGACTACATCCAACCACGCTTCTATGTATGGAATGTCCCCGGGACAGCCTGGGTTTCCCTCAATTATAACAATATTCATGACCGCCGCCACTTTTGCATACTCGAATGACCCTTCCGGGGGCCATCCAGCAATTCCTAGCCCCGGCCACATAAATTGACATCTCTGTATCATCCCGGCCCTGCTACATTTATCTAGGTCGAACACTTCGCTAAAGTGTTCCGTCATTAAATCTAACGGTGAAGACCCACCCCCGCCCATCCTAACCTGAGTGCCAAAGGACAGGTGACGGACAAAGGGGGAAAGGGGCGGTGGAGGAGTAAGGGGTCTCGTTCCACCAGACACAGAAGGGTCAACACTCGGCCTGACCAGGACGCGGTCGCCCGGCCTGGAACTGCAAGCCCATTCACACACTTTCATACGCCACAAGAAACCCTCCCGTTCGCCGCTCGGTTTCGTCGTCGGAGCCTAGTGAGTTTCGGGACCTAGTCGGATACCAATAGTCCGTATTAGTCACTGGCTAAAAGAGGGTGATCACGCCTCTTCTTCGGTCCTTACTGGGCCGGTCACTACGTAGAGTATACTCGCCTGTCCGCCGGGGTCGCAGGCTGCGCCGTCGTACGCTTCTCTCTGAAATGAAAAGGTGCCTTGCCGGAACCACACAGCCCCCTCCACAGTCAGGCGGAGTTGATCGGCCCTCCTTCGGGAGATGGACGCTGAAATCAGCGGTGGCCACTCACCACCTTCTCGGGTGGGGGTCGATGACCCGGTCCGACCGCAGTGGGGGAGGGGAAGAATAAAATCCGATTCCCCTTTCTACTTCCGTCCCATCTGGGTCGCCAATGAAACAGGTGGGAAATCAGAAGACGAAAGGCAAATTTTGGTTCCAAACAAGGCAACTTTATTGCTAGCAAGTGAACAGCACCGAGTAGTCTCGGGACACTGTGTGTCATAAATCATCTGACACTTACATTTATACTTCCCTACTGGGCCTGCGCATTTGGCCCCTTACACGTCATAACCGACATGCGCAGTAAACATTTGTAGTTCTTACAGTACAAAATTGTAGTCCCAGTACGTACACACGTCATAACACTGAAATGATACTGGCAAGAAAAACGAAACTTAGCAGCTTATTCTTCACACACACAATGCTCCTTTCTAGCACAGGAGATAAGGTTCGTTCGGCTCAGGAATGCAGGGCGGGGTGTCAGCACCCACCAAGGTCGTCTATTCAGATGGCGTTGCTACATGCAAGCTGGTCTTGTATAGGCCTTGCAAACTACCGTTACAAGCTATATGTCTAATAGCCCTGCATTCGGTCTTTACATTAGTAAACAGCAAACTTCTTTCGTTAGTAAACAGTAAAACTGGATAAGGCACAAATGTCCAGTGCAGTAATAGGGTGTGGCTAAACAGCCAAAAGCAGAGGTAGAGTGCATAAGTATAAGTCCATCAGTAGGCACAAAAACATGAGGTTGTCCTGTTGCTCAGTAGTATGCATAGTATTCGAACAGTATCCGGCGTTCCACTCCTTCAGTAACCCTAAACTAGCCAAGGTCTGATACACAGGAAAAACAGGAACAGAAGGAAGTCGGTGAACAGCACTCCGACAGCAACTCCTCAGAACAAATGAGGTCAAAGCAATGAAGGCCTGGAGGCAGTGCTTTAAATAGTGAAGAAATCTGAGCAAACCAAAGTCAGGTGAAGCCAACATGGCTGCCCCCATAGGAGATCCTCCCAAGACCAAATATGGAGTTCCTTCCTGATCTCATTTATACAAGATGGCTGCCCCCTCCTGAGCTAGCCAAGATGGCCGCTGCCCATGCTCTAAGCCGGATGACGGCTGCCAGACTTGGGAAACTGAAACCGACCCATCCTGGAGAAACATCAAAAAGCCGGCTAGCTCTGCCGGACCCCACCTCGCCGGCGAATCAGACGCGCAGGCCTGGAATCAGGTTTGGAACGTAACACTGAAGGAGGAGCGACGGCTCTCTTGGGGATAGAGACATCATTATCACCTCCGGATCTTAATCCTCCTCCGTGCTCTGCATTCTTTGGGAGAGGAGCAGAAGGCCCAGCTGAATCGGGAGCCGATAGTAGTAGGGCTTTGTTTGGCAGTGCACCAGCCCAGACCACAGGTGAAACGATCTTGGAGTTAGTTGCTCCCACGGAGATTACTCTGGAGTCTATTTGGAGAGCTATTCAGGCCTTAACAATGGTTGTTTCTAAATCAACCTAGGAAACTTCTCTTCTCGTGAGTAAAGTCAAAACTTTAACTTCTTCATTAGAAAAAGTTAAGCAGGATTCAGTGAATCAAATATCATAGATTCAACAAGAGGTTAAAGACTTAAAATCTATTACTGAAGTAGTAATAAAGGATAAAGCTTTGACACATAGGAAAATAGAACAAATTGAGAATTACAGCAGGCAATTGAATTTAAGATTATTGAATTTTCCTATGGTTACTGGTATAAGTTCGACGGATTTCTTCAAGAAATACCTACTGGAAGTTTTACAGCACCCTTCTGCGGCTATTCCACCATTTAATAAGACTTATTACTTGCCAATATCTCTACAGATAAGAGAAGGGATTAAAGGATTGGGGAGTTTTCCTTTGAATCAAGAACCAGCACAGGAAATTCAAGATATCAGCATTTCTGGAAGAATCATTGTCTGAAGTGACTCAATGAAGAACCCTAATAGTTTCGTTTGTATTTGAACAAGATTTGAATTTGGTAATGAAGTTGTACTTTAAGAATTCTTCAAAAATATTATGTGGACAGAGAATTTGGATTTTTCCAGATGTTACAAAGATGACACAGGACAGAAGGAAACAGTTTCTTGCTCTTAGAGAAAAGACAAGGGCTCTGGGAGCAACATTCCTATTGGCATATCTATGCAAATGCTTAATAAGATTTTTAGGGAATAAATATGCTTTCTTTGAGCCAGAACAACTACGAACCTTTTTAGATATGAAAACGTTATCTAATAGACCGAAGGAATGAGGGATAGGACAACAGGTTAAGTATAGAATTAGTGGGAATTAAGGCCAGGCCATTTTCATATTATTATTATTTTCTTTGGTATTTTGGATCTCCTAATCAGTAAATCACTCCCCCTCTTTATCCTATTTGTGGTCTAAGGAAGAGATTGATAGTAGGTAAATAAATTGTTTGATATAATTTCTTAATGATTTTGAATATATATATATTTGTATTCCTTTTTTGCAAGTGAATCTTGTAAAATGATATAAGTGATAAATACATTTTTTTAAAAGAGGAAATTAGGTCTAACAGAATAAATATTCAGCAGGAAACAGATAGTAAGGTGGAATCCTTATGGATAGAAATTTCATGTGTAAAGGAAAAGAGAATTCTCGTAGGGCTGTGCTACCATCCACCAGGCCAGAAAAAACTTGCAGATGAAGAAATGTTCAAGCAACTACAAGAAGAGCGGAAGAAACCAAAAGGACCAGATTGAAGACCGGAAATAGTAAGAGCACCAAAATAGTTTTATTAGGACCCTACACGGCAGTGGCGTTCCTGGCCTGGATGGCACCCGGGGCGGAGCGCCGATGCGCCCCCCCCAGGTGCAGCACGCCCCCCCCCGCTAGATGACACCTCCCCCCCTCTGGCGAAATGACACCCCCCTGGGTGCACGCCGCTGGGGGGGTGCCGCGGCGTGTGCCTGCTCCTCTGAGTTCGCTAAACTTCGTTCGCTGCAGCTCCGCGGCGTGCACCCGGGGCGGACTGCCCCCACCGCCCCTCCCTTGGTACGCCACTGCTACACGGTCCGTGTTTCGGCCAAAAAGGCCTTCCTCAGGGATCTTCAAATTGACGTATACAGATATTCCTCCAAAATTACACGGGGTAGAAAGAATGAGCACAAAAACGCTGGTGCTGTCTGAAACAGAGCATAGACACTAATGTAACCATGAGACCTTTTCATATACACATTAATGAACATAGATCTTATATTACTAGAAAGCAATTGGGGGCTCCCCTTGTACAACACTGTTTAGCCCTCTTTCATAATTTCAGTAACTTTGTATGCTTAGTTATAGATCAAGTGTTTCCCTCGATAAGCAGGTTGATGTAGACAAGATTTTACTCCAAAGAGAACTGTGTTAGATGTTCCATTTGAAATCACTAGAACCAGCTGGTTTAAATACTACTACGAATTAGAGTTGTTTTATGTGATATCTAGATTTTTTTTCAATTTTTTTTGTTGCTTATTATGATGACATCATTTCCTGTTCCCATTGCAGTGCTTTCAAAATACTGCCACCATATTGATGGTGTATAATGACAGGAGTGAGGAGTAACATTGCATTGTATGTTTAGTGCTGTGGACATTGTTAAAGATTTATTTTTGTTCATTCTTTTCAAAAAAAGTCATGTAAAGGCCCTTTTACAAAGCAGTGGTAAGCCCAATGAGGGCTTGCCACTTGCTAAAACAGAAGTACCACTGGGCTATCACAGCAGCCCGGTGGTAGTTCCCACCCCCAGCACATAGCATTTCCGGTGCTAGAAAAATATTTTAATTTTTGTAGTGCCGGTGTGGAGGGGCCACAGTACACATCAAAAACACACACCGATGCCAGCGCAGGCTCCCTTTTGCCTCAGTTTGTAAGAAGACTCCATTGTTTCTTTTTTAGATGACTATTGTTTCTCACCCCATGAAGAAGTGACAGCGACACAGGTGCCTGTTGGATTACGATAGTTCCAGATAAGTGTCACTGTAACATTCTATATCGGCTGCCATTAGGACGCTATATTTTAGAAGATAAGGACATATTGATATTAGAGACATGCACCTCTTTTGTTTCCTATTGTGATATCTTGTTCTGTTGATTTCAACCATTTCTCTATAATAAATAAGGTTTCTGAAACCTCATGTTTATCTTATGTGTCTAGACTAGATTGTAAGCTCTGGGGAGCAGTAAATCTCGTATGTGTGTCTCTACAGTGCTGCATATTTCTAGTAATGCTACAGAGATGATAAAATGTTATGTTTTTAGTCACTAGCAAAACAAGTTAATTTCAGAGTTTAAGCTGTGCACTAAGTTTCCTGAGTGAAAAATCAATAAAGACATTGGAAAATAGTCTCTGCACACCCCAGGCAAACAGTGGGACTAGTACAGTACATAGAAATGATAGGAATTACAATAGCTGCTGAGGTATGTAGTAGAGCTCCTGGAACCATCTGGCAATTTCTGATTATTTATTTTATTGTTTAGATTTTGCTCACACCTTTTTCAGTAGTAGCTCTAGGTAAATTACATTCAGGTACTCTAGATATTTCTCTGTCTCAGGAGAGCTCACAATCTAGGTTTGTACCTGAGGCAATGGAGGATTAAGTGACTTGCCCAAGATCACAAGGAGTGGCAGTGGGATTTGAATTGGCCACCTCTGGAATTCAAGACTGGTGCTCTAACCACTAGGCCAGTCCTAATGGGCCAATTTTGCATTTATAAAGAAGCAGGTGCCCTGTAGTATTTAAGGACCATAGCCTGAATTGTCTGGATGAACTGGAACAAGTCCAGAAAACCAGCAAATGGCAGGCAATGCATGCTGCCACCCCGAGCTCCCATTTTCTCCATCAAATAAAGCAAAATCTTCTTATTAGCTATTCTGAAAAATAAATTAGCAGCCTTTAAGAGCAATGATAGCCTGTAGTGTTGACGCCGAGTTCGCCGATCCGTGAGCTCCGTGTGCTCACCTCGGCCGTCGCGCTCCCCGGCAGGAACTGCCCGGGACCGTGTCGGCTAGGAGTTGGAGGGAGTTCGCCTGTGGCCTGTAGTGCAGGCCCGGCCTCGTGGCGTGAGCCCGGTCCGGGCGGCGTGTGGGCCTCTTCAGTGGGTGTTCGCAGATCTGCCGGCCCAGCGATCTGGGGACCCACCGCACCACCACAGCGATCCTGGGCCCAGCAGCCCGACGCCCACGTTGCCCTTCCCGCCGCGTGGCGCGGCCAGCCTCCACCGCGAATCTTCCACACTGGGCTGTCGGTGCACAACGAAGCAGTCTTCCACAGGCACCACGGATCAGCAAATCTCCCTGCATCAGGAGGAAGTATTGACGCTCCAGCAAAACTCGTTTGCTGATTGAGGGCAGCCCAGCTCAGTTGCTCGGTTGCTCTGAGAGCACCCCAGCTACTCCAGCTTTCCCTGGTCCTCCCCCCCTCTTCCCTCCCCTTCTCATGTGCCTTGTGGAATGCCCACTCGATCGGCAACAAACTGCCCTTCACCCACGATCTCTTCATCTCTCGTTCCCTCCAACTGCTTGCCGTAACTGAAACCTGGCTCTCCCCTGACGACTCTGCCTCAGTCGCGGCCCTCTGTCATGGAGGCTATCTCTTCTCCCACACTCCCCGCCCAGATGGCCGCGGTGGAGGCGTCGGGCTACTTCTCTCACCCTCCTGTAGTTTCCAACCCCTCCTCCTACCGCAGTCTCACTGCTTCTCGTCCTTCGAAGCTCACTCCATCCGGCTATTCTATCCATTACCACTCAGAGTTGCAGTCATCTACCGCCCCCCTGACAAGCCCCTCTCTTCATTCCTTACTGACTTCGACGCTTGGCTCACCATCTTTCTTGATCCCGCATCTCCTTCCCTCATTCTTGGTGATTTTAACATTTACGTTGACAACCCATCCAATGCCTACGCTTCTAAATTCCTTACTCTGATATCCTCCTTTAACCTCCGACTATGCTCTACCACCCCTACTCACCGTGATGGCCATTGTCTCAACCTCGTTCTCGTCTCTTCCTGCTCACCTTCCAATTTCTGCACCTCAGTCCTTCCTATCTCAGATCATCACCTAATTACCCTCACACTTCATCACCCTCCCCCTCAACCTCACCCAACTATAACCACGGCCTTCAGGAATCTCCAAGCTGTTGACCTCCCTACCCTATCCTCCCACATCTCCAATCTCTTCCCTTCCATCTCGTCTTCTGAATCTGTCGACACGGCTGTCTCTACCTACAATGAAACTCTCTCCACCGCTCTGGATACCCTAGCACCATCTGTCTCTCGCCCCACTAAGCGCACTAATCCTCAGCCCTGGTTAACCCCCTGCATCCGTTACCTTCGCTCCTGCACCCGATCTGCTGAACGACTCTGGAGGAAATCTCGCACCCTATCAGACTTCACCCATTACAAATTCATGCTATCCTCCTTCCAGTCCTCCCTATTCCTTGCCAAACAGGAATATTATTCTCAATTAACCAATTCTCTTGGCTCCAACCCTCGTCGCCTCTTTGCCACCCTCAACTCCCTACTTAAAGTTCCCTCCGCTCCCACCCCTCCCTCACTCTCTCCTCAATCACTAGCTGACCACTTCCGCGATAAAGTGCAGAAGATCAACCTTGAATTCACTTCCAAGCCTTCTCCTCCCTGTGACTTCTTAACCCACTCCCTCAACCAACCTAACCCGGCCTCCTTTTCCTCCTTCCCTGAGATCACCGAAGAGGAAACTGCTCGCCTTCTTTCTTCCTCCAAGTGCACCACCTGTTCCTTGGATCCCATTCCCACCAATCTGCTTACCAACATCTCTCCTACAGTTAACCCCTCAATCTGTCACATCCTCAACCTCTCTCTCTCCACTGCTACTGTCCCTGACACCTTCAAGCACGCAGTAGTCACACCACTTCTCAAAAAACCATCACTTGACCCCACCTGTCCCTCCAACTACCGCCCCATCTCTCTTCTACCCTTCCTCTCCAAATTACTTGAACGTGCTGTCCACAGCCGTTGCTTTGACTTCCTCTCCTCTCAGGCTGTCCTCGACCCGCTTCAATCTGGCTTTCGCCCACTACACTCGACAGAAACAGCACTCTCTAAAGTCTGCAATGACCTGTTCCTCGCCAAATCCAAAGGCCATTATTCCATCCTCATCCTCCTCGACCTATCCGCCGCCTTTGACACCGTCAATCATAATTTACTTCTTGACACACTGTCCTCATTTGGGTTCCAGGGCTCCGTCCTCTCCTGGTTCTCCTCGTATCTTTCCCAATGCACCTTCAGAGTATCTTCTAATGGCTCCTCTTCCACCCCCGTCCCGTTCTCTGTTGGGGTTCCCCAAGGATCTGTCCTTGGACCACTTCTCTTCTCGATATACACCTCTTCCCTAGGCTCGTTGATCTCATCTCATGGTTTCCAGTACCATCTCTATGCCGATGACACCCAGCTTTACCTCTCCACTCCCGACATCACAGTTGAAACCCAGGCCAAAGTTTCAGCCTGCCTTTCCGACATCGCTGCCTGGATGTCCAACCGGCATCTGAAACTGAACATGGCAAAGACTGAGCTCCTTATCTTTCCACCCAAACCCTCTTCTCCTCTTCCCCCACTTTCCGTCTCTGTTGACAACACCCTCATCCTCCCCGTCTCTTCAGCACGCAATCTCGGAGTCATCTTCGATTCCTCCCTCTCCTTCTCTGCCCATATCCAACAGACAGCTAAGACCTGTCGCTTCTTCCTCTATAATATTAGCAAAATTCGCCCATTCCTCTCTGAATAGACCACCCGAACCCTCGTCCACTCGCTCGTTACCTCTCGTCTTGACTATTGCAACCTTCTCCTCGCTGGCCTCCCGCTTAGCCACCTATCCCCCCTTCAATCTGTCCAAAATTCCGCCGCACGTCTTATCTACCGCGTGAACCGATACTCTCATATCACCCCCCTCCTCAAGTCGCTTCACTGGCTCCCAATCCACTACCGTATACAGTTCAAGCTTCTCCTATTGACCTTCAAGTGCACTCAATCTGCTGCCCCCCATTACCTCTCTACCCTCCTCGCCCCGTATGTTCCCACCCGTAACCTCCGCTCTCAGGACAAATCACTCCTATCTGTACCCTTCTCCAACACCGCTAACTCCAGACTCCGCCCCTTCTGCCTCACATCACCTTATGCCTGGAACAGACTTCCTGAGCCCATACGCCATGCGCCCTCCCTGCCCATCTTCAAGTCCTTACTCAAGGCCCATCTCTTCTCCCTTGCTTTTGGTGCCTAACACCTTCCCCATTCCTGTTACCTACACTGACTACGTAGTCTGTTACCGTTAGATTGTAAGCTCTCTTGAGCAGGGACTGTCCCTCCCCGTGTTTAAACTTGTACAGCGCTGCGTAACCCTGGCAGCGCTATAGAAATGCTAAGTAGTAGTAGTAGTAGTAGTAGTAATTTGCAGTTCCTTGTATTCAGGCCATCAAAACTCACTTTTGAAACATGTGAGATGATATCCAATCATACTGTATATAAGTACTTGTTTATCCTAGAATCTTTTTGATGGGGAAAGGGAAGGGGGAGGGGCTTCCAAATCAAACAGAACCTTCCTCATCTAGGACTATAATGCCATGAATTTTCATTTCCAGTTCTTGGGGATTTCTAATTTTCCCATTTTTTATTCCCTCTTCCTTCCTCTTTAACTCGGCCACCAGCTTGACAGCCTTAAGTAAGGGGCCACAGGCTATGAATCACTATCAGTATTGCAATAGCGTAGACATCCCTGATAGTGTGGATAACATGAGGAAGGACCTAGCGAAGCTTGAGAAATGGTCTGGAATTTGGCAGCCAAGATTTAATGCTAAAAATGCAGGGTCAAGCATCTGGACTGCAAAAACCCATGGGAACGGTATGTTTTAGGGGTGAAGAACTTTTGTGCACAAAAGAGGAGCGGGACTTGGGTGTGATCATATGTGATGTCCTTAAGGTAGTTACACAGGTAGAAATGTGATGGCAAAAACTAGAAGGATGATTGGGTACATAGTGAGGAATGGCCAGTGGGAAAAAGGAGATGATGATGTCTCTGTGTAAGACTCTGGTGAAACCTCGTTTAGAATACTGTGTACTGGAGATTTCACCTTCAAAAAGATATAAACAAGGTGGAGTTGGTCCAGAGGGCAGCTACTAAAATGGTCAGTGGTCTTCTCCATAAAGCATATGAAGACAACTTAAAGATCTCAATATGTATACTTTGGAAGAAAGGCAGGAGAGAAGGATATGATAGAGACATTTAAATCCAAAAGAACAAGATGGGGTTCACACTTTCCACAAGAAAACAACACCAACAAAAAGAAGTGGAAAAAGAAACCAACTTCAAGAGATCAGTCCAAACGCTTTATTTGGACCCTACACGGTCCGTGTTTCAGCTTTAAAAAGCCTTCATCAGGGGTCAATCGATGAGTGCTCAATATTATACCGACTGACTGTGGAGCGCATAAACAATTATCTCTTGATCAGAGGAGGTATACTGTATTTGGAGCATCTTATCCTGGTGTTTGGACTGATCTCTTGAAGTTGGTTTCTTTTTCCTCTTCTTTTTGTTAGAGACATTTAAATACCTATGTGGCATAAATGCACAGGAGGTGAGTCTCTTTCAAGTGAAAGGAAGCTTTGGAACAAGGGAGCATAGTATGAGGGTGAAAGGGGACAGACTCAGAAGTAACCTGAGGAAATACTACTTTATGGAAAAGGTGGTGAATTTGTGGAATGGTCTCCTGGTGGAGGTGGTGGAGGCAAATACTATATCTGAGTTTATGAAAGTTTAGGACAAGTACATAGGATCTCTAAGGGACTGATAGGGATAATAGATGGTATAGATGGGCAAACCGGATAGGCCACATGGGTCTTTATTAGCCTTCATTTTTCTGTGTTTCTTTGTTTGATATGTTTGAACTTTAAATCCCAACCTTATCTATTGGCTGTTATATAACAATTGTGACTCTTTACTCAAAGAAACTGTAAACACACCCTAAAGAGCAGTGGATTTCAAGAAAGTTGGAGTAACCTACATGGGAGGACCATGGTGTAATCCCAAACTTCACAAAATGTGGAGGGGCATAATCGAACGGAAACACCTATCTCCATGGGTGCTTATCTCCGAGAACGGGTCCGTGCAGGGGCCGGCCGAACTGTATTTTCGAAAAAATGGACATTTTTGAGCTGGGCGTTTTTTTTTTAGCGATAATGGAAACTAAAAACGCCTAGCTCAAAAACGTCCTAATCCGACCCATTTGGTCGTGGGAGAGGCCAGGATTGGTAGTACACTGGCCCCCCTGATATGCCAGGACACCAACTGGGCACCCTAGGTCAGTGCGGTGGACTTTAGAAAAAGCTCCCACATGCATAGCTCCCTTACCATGGGTGCTGAGCTCCCAACCCCCCTCCCCCAAAACCCACTACCCACAAATGTACAACACTACCATAGCTCTTAGGGGTGAAGGGGGCGCCTACATGTGGGTACAGTGAGTTTTGGAGGCCTCCCTTTTACCAGCACAAGTGTTACAGGTGGGGGGGGGGGGGGGATGGGCCACCTGGCTGAAGTGCATTGCGGTACCCACTAAAAGTGCTCCAGGGACCTGCATACACGCAGGCCTCTAGGACTGGTTGCTGCTATATAACATTGGCACACCAGTTGACACCTGAAGACTAATCTCTCCAAAAACGTCCTTTATTGGAATAAGCACGTTTACTTACAGTTAACTGCAGATCAGAGGTTGTGCCCCACTGGCAACGAGTCTCCCTGGTACTGAGATGAGCAGTAGGTCAGAGCTGGCAGAATGCTGTACAATGCCCTCTTTCAGCCACATTCAAGGGAAGGACTAAGTTCTGTAACGTGGCTAACAAAGGAAAGGGAACTAAAACTGGCTTACAAAAATGGCCACTACCGCATGGACTACAACAGGAAACACAACAGGGCACACTCAGGCAGGGGGAAAAGCACCATGGGAGAAGAGCCTACCAACTACCAACATCGTGAGACTGTAACACAAGCTAATGAAATCACGGAGCCCAATACCCTACACCCACCACAATGCAATGCTGATGTGACCCTGTACTGCACCCGAGAGCCACATCTGACCCAGGGAAAGGCTTTGAGAGGATCGAACACATTCTGCTGTCATGGAGGTGGGTACGGCATTTGAGGCTGGCATACAGGCTGGAAAAAAGTTTTTAAAGTGGGGTTTTTTTGGTGGGAGGGGGTTAGTGACCACTGGGGGAGTCCGGGGAGGTCATCCCCGATTCCCTCCAGTGGTCATCTGGGCAGTTGGAGCAATTTTTTGGGACTTGTTCGTGAAAAAAAAGGTCCAAAAAAGTGACCCAAATTCGTGATAAAAACGCCTTTTTTTTCGATTATCAGCTACAGACACCCATCTCTCCTCGGCCGATAACCAAGCCCCAGTTCCACCTCCACCATGCCTCCGACACGCCCCCGTCAACTTTATTCATTTCCGCGATGGAGTGCAGTTGGAAAAACCCCAAATCAGCTTTCGATTATACCGATTTGGGCGCCTTTGCGAGACAAGCGTCTATCTCCCTATTTAGGTCGCACTATAGGCTTTTTTCTCTTTCGAAAATAAGCTGGATAGGTTGCTTGGAATTTTGTTGTTGTTGTTGCTGCAATATTTACATTTACTATTCACAAAGAACAAGAAATTCTAACAGAGATCAATCATTACATACAGCAATTACATTACTTGTACCCCTCCCCTTATACATCTTCAGCCTGGGACATGGCTGAAATGTAAAGCAGATTTTTATCATTAAGAGGCACTTTTACTAAACTGTGTTAAGCACTAATGTGCACTTCATGTGGGAAAAAACCTCAAAACCTCAAAACGTATTAAAGCATTTTTTGGTGGTTTTCCTGTCAGCATGCTCTAGCTATTTTTTAAAAACATATTTTAACCAGCTCATGCAACAAAACCAAGGAAAGCTCACTCTGCAGAACAGGAAGAATGCACAAAACACAGCAAAGTGAATGATGGTTGGCAGAAGATCTTTATTTAATGGATATGACCCAACATGGACTGTGTTTCGGCTCTAGGGCCTACATCAGGGGTCTAAGAGCATATAAAAATATATATTAAAATGCCATAAATAACAGCATATAAATAAATAGATATGGTAATACAAAAAGTGATGATGGAGGGGAGGCCAGAACCCTGGGATACAGAGGGGAGGGCAGGGCAGAGGAGAATCACTGCACGTGGAGGGGAGGTCAGAATCGTGAGACACAGAAGGAATGGGAGGGGAGGGAAGAATCGCGGGACATGGAGGGGAGGGCAGGGGAGAGAGGAGAAATCACTTAGATGAGAACCTTCCTAGGGCCCATTTCATTTTTGATGAAACAGGCTTGGTTGCACTAGTTAATTTATAAAACAAAAATGAAAGAAAATAGATAAGAACAAAATAAAAAATGAAATATCAGAAAAGATCACAAACCTTGAAAAAGACTATGAAAACATCAGGTTTGATGAAATTCTGATATGTAAAACAAATCGTAGAAGTATCATGTTATATACATGAAGTGAAATGCACAACAAATACAAATAGTGAATCAAGTATACAAAAACTAGTTGTTAAAAAATAAACCAAATGCCTCTAAAATTGACATTGCAATACTAAAACCCAAATAGAATCAAGTCACACAGCTTTAACCAGATAGCATTTTCGCACTAGTATGAATTAACTGGTTATTGCAGAGTTAATATGGGAGCAGCGCCTCTTAAATAGGAGGCTGTAAGTGTTCCTACATTAAGTTTTTTCAGGTAACACGTGGTAATGTGAACATTATCACACACCTAAAATAATTTTGAAAAAAAATTTGAAAAATGGCTACAATTCTGCCATGTTTACAAATGGGCTTGCCATTTAAGTATGTGAAGCCAGTGATGTGGGAAGCAGTGATGCTCATTCACTGGTATGGGAAATGAGTCAAATGTTGCTGGGGGGGGGGGGGGGGGAGAGGGGAGGGTCCTATATGCTTGTTTGCTTAGAGACTACCAAAACATTATTATGCATTTAGGGGGTCTTTTACTAAGCTGTGGTAGTGTTTTTAGCTTGCGGTAGAAATCAGCTGGTGGTAAACGCAGAGATGCCCATGGCATCTCTGTGTTTACCGCCAGCTGATTTCTACAGTGAGCTAAAAACGCTACACATATGTCAAAGAATAAAGTGGTTGTTCAAAGCATATATTAACCAATGTATACTATTCAAAAATTTTATCAATTTTTAAACACTGCTATTTCCATCCATGGAAAATCCCAAGATGAAATGGTCGCATTAATGAAGTAACATTATGCATGAAAAAGCAGCACTGTAAATATTACACTGGGCAGACCCTAATACACCAATATATCACCCATAAGGAAAACACAGACCGTCAACAATATGAAACAAGGGATCATAATATCACAATTCCTCATGTACAGCCACAAAACAACCTATTAGGGTGGATAGTGTTCACAATGAGCTCCTTTTATTAATGACCAGATAGAGATAAGAGTTTTCAATTTTGTCACAGTATAAGTTATCACAAGAACAAAAAATAAGAAAACCAATGGACTTCATTAGGGGCTTATAGCCCATTAAGTTATGTTTAAACAAAAGAGATCTGCATGAAATAAGTAAGGTAAACTCCCCACAAGCCGAGGAGCTCCAGCCTGTCGAGTACTATGGGCTTCTTGCAAAAAGGACATGGAGGGGCTCATTTTCAAAACAGAAAAATGTCCAAAAAGCGGCACAAAGTGGCACATAGACTTTTTTTTTTGTCAAAACACCCAAATGGCTATTTTTGAAATCCATTTTTAAGACCACTTTCTATGCAGTTTATATGTAGTGCATCCAAACCACAAGGGGGCGTGTTAGGGGCAGGATTTAAGTGTTCCCAAAACTTGGATGTATTTCTGCCATAATGGAACAAAGCAAAAACGTCCGGGGCTAAAAGTTAGATGGTTTGGTCTAGACCTATTTGAATCACGACTAAATCAAAAAAGATGCCCTATATGACACTGGAGGAATTAAGACATGACCCCTTCCTTACCCCCCCCCCCCCCCAGTAGTTACTGACCCCTTCCCACCCCCCAATGATCTGAAAGAAACAGTACATACCAGCCTCTATGACAGCTTCAGATGTTATGGCCAGGCCTATTAGAGCAGCAAGCAGTTCCCAGGAGTAGTCTAGTGGTTAGTACAGTGCACTGTAGAGAAGGGGACCCAGGCCCATATCCCACTCTAACTGTTACACTTGTGGTGGAAAGTGTGAATCCTCCAAAACCCACAAAAAACCTACTGTACCCACATATAGGTGACACCTGCAGACATAAGGGCTGTTGTAGTAGTGTACAGTTGGGTACAGATTTTTTGTGAGGTTTGGAAGGTTCCTGTACAATATAAGGGGGTAACAGTGAGATGTGTACCTGGGGCTTTTTATGTGAAGTTCACTGAAGCACCCTCTAGGGTGCCCCACTGCTCTGCTGGGATGTTTGTGTGGCCAGTCTACTAAAAATGCTGGCCCTCATGCATCCCAATGGCCCACCCGCTTTCCGTCCAGGCCCGCCCGCCCGCCCGCCCACATCGCTCGCAGAAATTCATTCTCCTCCCCGCCAGCACTGCATTCTTTTCTTCGATCGTCGTCGGCAGCGCTGCCATTCACACAGGCAGCTCCGCCCCCCTTTGCTGCGTCCATCTGGCCCTACATACACAGGAAGTGCATCAGAGTGGGCCGGATGGACGCGGCAGAAGGGAGCGAAGCTGCCTGTGTGAATGGCAGCGCTGCTGGCGACGATCGAAGAAAAAAATGCAGGGACCGAAGCTGCCTTCCTTCTTCTGCTGCGCCGGTTCAAAGGGTTGCTGGCAGCGTGTAAGAATCACTGCTGCTGGCTGAGTCTGACCTGAAATCCGCGCAGCAGAGGGAAGGCTTCTGGGTCATCAGCAGCACTGCAGCAATTCTCTCTTACATGCTGCCAGCAACCCTTTGAAACGTGCTCGGGTGCCGTGATGCTCCTGATGCTGCATGGAGGGGGGGTTGGAGAGGATAAAATTGTTGGGCTGCTTGGGCATGGGAGTGGAGGTGAGGGAAAGAAAAGAGATGCTACACAGGGGGTGTAGGAGTGAGGGAAATTGTTAGGGAGGGGAGGGAGAGATGCAGGGGGGTGTAGGAGAGGGAGACATGCATGGGAGAGTAGAAGAAAGGGGATCATTATTGGGATATGGGGGGAGAGAGTGGGATAATTGCTGGATGTAGGGTAGGGTGGGGAGGGAAGGAGGGATGAATGACAAAAGAAGGGGAAATGTTGGACCTGGGAGGGAGGGGAGGAAAATGTACTGCACAGGGGAGAGAGGGATGAAGGAGAAAAGTTTCATGGTGGTGGAAGAGATGCTGCAAGGGGGGAAACAGATGTTAGACTTGGGATGCAAGGGTGAGAGAGAAGAGGAAAAGAGGGAACAATGTTGAACATGAGGGCGGAGGAGGGGGAAGAAGGAGGGAGATGTAGGATCCAGGGGTAGAAGACAGTGAGGGAGAAATGCTGGAATGTGGGTGGGAGGGAAGAGGGGGAGAAATGCTGGCCCCTGGGGGAAGGGGCAAGAGGAAAGAGAGAAAGGACAGGAAGATGCTAGGAGGGGATAGAGGGTGGAGAGAGGAGAAAGAGGAAGCAGATGCTGGGATAGAAGGGTTGGAAGGAGGCAGACACTGGGATGGTGGAACCATGTGGAAGGCCAAGGGGTGGTAAGGAAATGAACGAGAGGATGATAGTGATTACGGGGAGTAGATTGAAGATGAAGGCTGGAGAAGGAGTGAGATGGGGAATATGAGAGCTAGTGGGTGAAAGAAGGAGATGGAAATCAGGTATCTGAAAAGTAAAAAGGAAAAGGATTAGAAGATGAAATTTGAGTGGACAGAGAGCAGGAAAGAAAGAAAAAAGATAGGAAGGAGCTAAAATGAAACAAACATCAATATGTCAGTGTAGTGAGGGAATGGAATGAGAGTGGAGAAAAGACAAATGAATAGCAGTTGCTTGAAGGAGAATTAACAGAAAGACAGGAAAGAGGAAAAGAGAAACTTGAACCAACATAATGGAAAAATAAAATGACCAGACAACAAAGGTAGGAAAGACATTTTATTTTGAATTTATTAACTGAAATTTGTTAGCTTGAGAAATGTGCACAGCGGATATCATTTTATTGTGTTCAGTAGAAAAAAAGAAATATATTTCTGATTTTATTTCTCCACTGTAACATGCCGAGGTTCAGAGTTCAATTTTTGTCTACATATTTTTATTTCTAATTTGTGATCCCTTGTTCTGTATTTGGTGAGAGTCTGGGCCCTAGCATGTCTAATACTAGTCACGACCCTTGCTGTAGTTGGTGGGGATCCCCAACCTACATCAGCTGAGGACCTCCTCTAAAAGCAGCTAAAACTCCCTTCTACTAAGCTTGGCAGATGGCGGCAACATCCTTGAGCCACCGATAACAAAGCATGCATGGGGTGCCAACATCGGTGACTCAAGGCATTGTTGCTATTGCTGCCTGCCAAGCTTGGTAAAAGGGATTTGTGGCTGTCTTCGAAGGAAGTTTTCAGCTGACAGAGCTTGGGGATTTTTATGAGCTAAATTATATTTTTAATTGGGAGGTGCCAGGGGAGATGAGGAGAGTGCGGGGAGGAAGGGGGCAGAGACAGAGAGAAAATTTTGTGCCCACCCACTTTGGGCTCAGGCCCACCCAAAATTGGCCATCTGGCTACACCACTGATTTCTAGGGAATTTATAACCACTCTGGGACAGTTGGGGTCCTATCTCTTCCTTACCCTGAGGACTGGAGAAAGACTGACTATTAATGCTATTAATACTAACCAGCCTCAGAAGAGTGGGATATCGCCCCTATAGCTAGATCACTCTGAGGGAGATCACCTATCTCCTATTGGTTTTATGGCTGTCTAGGAGACCATGCCTTCCTCCTCACTTTGGTTTTCTGTCCTCACAACATCCCTCTCTAGTAATTGCAGAAAGGAAGGAAAAGCAAGAAGAAACTTGGAACTATTCTCCAGAGGTTTGTTTATTTATTTTGTTTGAAACAGAAAAAAACAAAAACAAAAAAACCCTATCTCACTCAATCACGAATGTACCAAGTTAGAAAGGGCCCAATATGAAGCCAGTGGTGGGCAGCACGTTTGCTGTGTGTTGCTGACATTAAACCTGGATATTCAGTGCCGGTCTGTATCTGGCGACCGTCATTGAATATCTGGATTTAGTTTGGCCGCTAAAATGTTAACCGGCTATGCTGATATTCAGCAGTAACTGGTTAACTTTTTAGCGGTTAAAGTTAGGCCTGCTATTTAAGTGGCCTATTTTGTCTGTTCAACATAGCTGGTTTGGCACTGGATATCTATGCCTAACTGGCTATGTTACATGATATAGCCTGTTAGCATCTAGCTGCTAACCGGGATATTCAGCGGAGAGAAGGCGTGCCCAGCACTAATCGGTTAGCACAACTGCTTGCCATATGCCAACTGATTACCACATGGTTAGCACGTGGGCCCTTTCCACCTACTAAATAGGTGTCTGTAAGGGCTCATGTGCTGATTGGGAAATTAGCACCTGGTCATTACTGGGGAAAAATGGAAGTGCGCTGAAATTGGCTTCAGCATGCGAGGAAACCCACGAGCTATTCATAGGGCATGGCCCCTTTTAGCACAGCTTAGTAAAAGGGCCAAAAGCTTTTCCAAAAATAGAGACTATAGAACTAGAGGACATGGCTTATGATTTGTTCCATTTGATTTATCATCTTTCCTGGAGGCATAAAAAGGCAAATTAAAAAAAAACTGATAAAAAGGAACTTCAGTATCATATAGAACAGAGAAATTAAAGAAAAACAACAATCAAACAAGAGGATACAATCTTAATCAAAATCACAAGAGCCAGAGGATGGCATTCATGCAAAGAATTGAAGCTGCAAAGGGGGAAACTGAAAAGCAACATCAGGAAATACTTTTTCATGGACAGGGTTGTGGATTCCTGGAATGCTCTTCTGTGGCAGGTGGTGGAGATGAAAACCATGATGGAAATCAAAAAAGGCATGGGAATACACAGAGAATCCCTATATGGGAAGAGGATAGAAAAATATAGGACACACACACACACACACACACACACACACACACAAGGTCATAAAGGGAGCAATCCTCACTGAACAACAAAGACAGAAGGGTAGCCTGCAGACAGCAGATTCAACTCTGGCCACCTTTCTAGGCAGACTGGATGGACCATGCTGGTCTTTATCTGCCATCATCTACTGCTAATTCCGTGTACTGTGTACAGTTTCAAACCTTAGTCCTAATTTCTGAAATGCACAGAAGTACTATAGGGTGCATCTTGCATTCAGTGGTATGCTACATTAGAAGTTCTTGTGGAATTTAGTTGGTATGTTTTGTTTTCAAAGTGTTCTTTGCTAAAAACAACAGTACTCTTTTGTAAATGTTGTGCAGTCATGTTCCTGCATTGCTGGATTTTGCTTTCTGGTCAATATCTGCTCAGTTTGGGGTCCTTGTACAAAGGCACACTGAAAAATGGCTTGCAGTAGTGTAGGCACAGGTTTTGGTCCTGCGCCAATCCATTTTTTAGCGCGCCTGTAAGAAAAAGCCTTTTTTTGGCTGAAAATGGACATGCGGCAAAATCAAAATTGCTGCACGTCCATTTTGGGTCTAAGACCTTACCGCCAGCCATTGACCTAGCAGTAAAGAATCCGGGCGGTAATGACCTATGAGCATCAAATGCCACTTGGCGGGCGTCTGTTCCGTGCAGCTGAAAATAAAAAATATTTTTCAGACACATATATCGGATGTGCGCCAAAAATGAAATTACCGCAAGAGTCATGCAGTAGACGGGCGGTAACTCCATTTTGGTGCACGTTGGGCGCATAGACGCTTACGCGGCTTAGTAAAAGGGCCCCTTTATTGGTTAAAAATATTGGGGGTCAATATTCAAAGGGAGAAGCTCCTGCCTGGTTAAACTCCACTGAGCTGGCTGGCTGCTAATATTCAGTGATGCTTAACCTGGTAGTGCTGCAGACATAAATCATTAGAAATTGTGTATGAATGATGTAATGATTGTCTATATTATTATCTTCTGTATGGAAGTTCTGTCTGTGCTGTCCTATCACATAATGGATTTCCTATCTTAAACTACATTGAGGGGCATAATGGAACAGAAACGCCTATCTCCATGGGCGTTAATCTCCGAGAACGGGTCCGTGAAGGGGCGGACCAAACTGTATTTACGAAAAAAATAGACGCCCATGTTTTATTCGCCAATGTGTGAGCTGGGCGTTTTTGCTTTTCAGCGATAACGGAGAATGAAAGCGCCCAGCTCAAAAACGAATAACTCCAAGGCATTTGTTCGTGGGAGGGGCCAGGATTCGTAGTGCACTGGTCCCCCTCACATGCCAGGACACCAACCGGGCACCCTAGGGGGCACTTTTACAAAAACAAAAAAACAGGTAAAAGAGCTCCCAGGTGCATAGCACCCTTCCATTGTGTGTTGAGCCCCCCCAAATCCCCCTCAAAACCCACTGCCCACAAGTCTACACCATTACTATAGCCCTAAGGGGTGAAGGGGGGCACCTACATGTGGGTACAGTGGGTTTGGGGGGGTTGGACGACTAATAAGCATTAAGCAGCACAATTGTAACAGGTAGGGGGGATGGGCCTGGGTCCACCTGCCTGACGTCCACTGCACCCCCTAACAACTGCTCCAGGGACCTGCATACTGCTGCCTGGGAGGAGGGTATGACATTTGAGGGTGAAAATAAAAAGTTGTGAAACATCATTTTTTTGTGGTGGGAGGGGGTTAGTGACCACTGGGGGAGTCAGGGGAGGTCATCCCCAATTCCCTCTGGGGGTAATCTGGTCATTTAGGGCACTTTTTGGGGCCTTATTCGTGAAAAAACAGGGTCCAGGAAAAGTGCCCTAAATTCTAGCTACAAACGCATCCATTATCGGCGAAGGGCGCCCATCTCTGTTCGGGTGATAACCACGCCCCAGTTCCGCCTTCGACACGCCTTCGACACGCCCCCGTCCACTTTGTCCGCATCCGCGACGGAGTGCAGTTGAAAGCGACCCAAATTCGGCTTTTGATTATACCGCGTTATTCGTTTTTGTGAGATAAACGCCCATCTCCCGATTTAGGTCGGAACTTGGGCGTTTTTCTCGTTCGATTATAAGCTGGATTGTATGTTAGTGTATATTTTTGATGTGTAAACTGTTCTGGCTTGCTATGCAATAAATGACAGTATAGTAAACAAATAAACGATAAAAAATAAACAATATCTGCTCTAACTAGCCATTCCCTAACCAGCTTGGTTAGGGGCAGTTGGGGGGGCGGAGTTTGGGTAAAGCCGCTACTTAGCCAGGAAGTGGCGAAATTCGTACTATCCTAGTCTTCCCTTCCCCATTCCTTTCTTCATCATAACCATCCCCATTTCCTTATCTATCTTCATTACTCTTTCCCATGTCAATTAACATATACTTAAAGCATTCTATTATTATGTTACTTTATAGTTCATTCTTCTTAATGAATCTAATAATTGTAATTCTGTTAACTATGTAAACCACATTGTACCTGCTTCTGTTGGAAAGTGCGGGGTACAAATGTAATAATAATAATAATAATAATAATAATAATAAATGGCTAAGTAAATGGATAAAATTAGAATAGCAAAAATGACAATGATCTCACTGTTGCCTGATGATGACAGCCCCATAAAACAAATCAAAAATGAGTCTTGTACTCTATTGAAGTACTTTTGATTAACAAAGTGTTAATTCAAGCTTTATCCTCTTTATTGGAGGTCACTCATGCTACTGCTCATTAGAATATAATTAATAAGTGCAGCCATAAAGATGATTGTTTTTAGTATGCGACTGAACAGGTTAATTGAGGTTTCATCTGGTAAAGGGAAAGGCAGAGTTGTGCTTGAGATTCATGCTGTCTGCACAAGTGGCAATCATGGTAATATGAATGGAATTGTTGATAATTTTTAATTTACTCTTAGGTTCACTCTATCATTCCTGAACCCTAAACTGGATTCCTTGAAGCAATCAGCTAGGCAAAATGTTATGGTTTGTTTTTGGAATTTTTGGAAAATTTCTCAATTTTTGGGTGCTTTTTTTTGGGTTTTTTTCATACATTCAATTTAATGTTTTTTTTTACATAAGCACAATATAATATTTTAACATTTATGTGTTTATAATGCAAGACAGGAGCCTTTAATGTTAAATATGCGCACTATTGAATATACTTCCTTACAATCAGCCTATTATATGCTTAGGATCGTTCATGTATTGGAAGAGTTTAGGAACAAAAAGACTTTCGTCCCAAAATAAATGTCAAAACATAATAACATAGATATTCAAAGTGAATTAAACTGCCAGAAATGGCTCCTGTCCATTTAACTCACTTGTCCAGGGCAAACCAGACATATTATATAAGAACAGCCATACTGGGTCAGACCAGTGGTCCATCTAGCCCAGTATCCTGCTTCCAACAGTGGGCCAATCCAGGTCACAAGTACCTGGCAGAAACCCAATTAATAGCAGCATTCCAAGCTACCAGTCCCGTGGCAAGCAGTGGCTTCCCCCATGTCAACCTCAATAACAGACTATGGACTTTTCCTCCAGGAAATTGTCCAAAACGTTTTTAAACACTGATACACCAACTGCTGTTACCAAATCATCCAGCAACAAGTTCCAGAGCTTAACTATTCTTTGCGTGAAAAACATATTTCATCCTACTTGTTTTAAAAGTATTTCCATGTAATTTCATTGTGTCCCCTATCTTTGTACTTTTTGAAAGAGTAAAAAATTGATTCACTTTTCCCCATTTTACACTACTCAGGATTTTGTACTCCTGAGTTATATCTTCCCTCAGCCATTTCTTTTCCAAGCTGAAGCGCCCTAACCTCTCTAGCCTTTCCTCTTGTTCCAGCCCCTTTATCATTTTAGTTTCTCTTCTTTAAACCTTTTTTATTTCTGCTATATCTTTTTTGAGATATGGTAACCAGAATCGAATGCAATACTCAAGGTGGGGTCACACCATGGAGCAATACAGAGGCATTACAGTATTCTTGGTCTTATTTACCATCTCTTTTCTAATTATTGCTAGCATCCTGTTTATTTTTTTAGCTGCTGCCGCACACTAGGCAGAAGATTTCAACATACTGTCTAAAATGACACCTAGATCTTTTTCTTAGGTGCTGACCCCCAAGGTGGACCCTAGCATCAGGTAACTAGGATTCAGTTTATTCTTCCCAATTTGCATCACTTTGCATTTGTCCACATTTTGCCCAGTCTTCCAATTTCCTACGGTCTTCCTGTAATTTTTCTGCATAACAACTTTGAATATTTTTGTGTCATCTACAAATTTAATCACCTCACCTGTCATTCTGATTTCCAGATCATTTATAAATATGTTAAATAGCACCAGCCCCAGTACAGATCCCTGTGGCACTCCACTATTTACCCTTCTTCATTAAGAGAAATGGCCATTCAGTGGCACTTAACCAGATAGCGCTGCTGAAATTGCCCAGTTAGCATCTAACCGGCTACTTTGTGGGCGTTGTGGGGGCAGAGTCAGCACTTGGTTAAGTGTCATATTCAGCACCAAACCAGCTAGGGTAACTGCATAAATAGGATCGTGTAAAACATAGTTCTGTCTTCATGTGGTATCACACAACCAGCTATGTTTTATCCAGCCTCCTCTGCCCGGATATTCATTGCTGGTGCCCAGACATGGCCTGGGATTACCGATGGCAGACAAAACAAATACTGAGTGCCAGCAGTTGAATATCTTCCTCAGTATATTTTGGTATATAAGGACCAACAGTTCTTCCCATCATTTCTGTTTTAGCTAAAGATATATTCAAGCAGTCAGCTACATCACCCTGAGAGTCTGATGCAGAAAACTCTGTAATAGAAATAGCTCAGTACACGGTTTCTACTGCAGAATTAATGATGAAACAATTCCGCCCTATGCAGTAAGCAATGAGCATAAATGCAGCTGCAATCCACAGCTCATTGCCAAATGTCCCCCTTCCTGTCATTGCATGACCAGTATAGAATAAATGTTTTTGTTTAACCTCTTTCTAGCATTTTCCTTTATTCTCTGCAGTCATTACTACTACTACTCATCATTTCTATAGCGCTACTAGACGTACGCAGCGCTGTACACCTGAACATGAAGAGACAGTCCCTGCTCGACAGAGTTTACAATCTAATTAGGACAGACAAACAGGACAAACAAGAGATAAGGGAATATTAAAGTGAGGATGATGAAATAAGGGTTCCGAGCAAGTGAATAAGGGTTAGGAGTTAAAGATGAGTCACCACTCCCCTTTAAACCACCTCCTTCACCCTAACATGTAGGAAGCCCTCTCTATCCTGTAACAGCCCCCCCCCCAATAATCCACAAAAGGAATTCTAATGGACCCCCACCTCCAGATATTTACAGATCTGGGGCTTATGCATTCATAGGGGTTAGAGGTGTGGTTAGGGATTGAGCATTTTAGTATAGGAGGAATGGGAGATTATGGTGGGGGATATATTATTCCCATAATGCATATTACATGTGTCACTAAACAATTGCTAAATCAGCTCAACATCCCAGAGGAAAACTCACATTTCCTGATTTTCAACTGTTTATCTCAAATAAGTAAAAGAAGTAGCTTACTCCATGCATGCATTTGAAACAAGAGTTCTATCCAGTCAGGATGACGGTTTCTAATTAATATGTTTGACAATCACAACTGATTTTGTCTTCAATGGCGAAAAACACACTAAAGCCTACCTACCAGTACAAGCAGCACTAGTACCTATGCCTACAAACGGTCTTTGTTGCACTTCAGCCTATGAAGATAGTCTTTAGTGTGTTTTTCACCACTGAAGACAAAATCACTGTCAAACATATTAATTAGAGACTCCTGAGGCAGGCATGTCTGTGCTGAAACATGGTACCATGTCAAGTCATCATTAAGAGTCATCAATAAAACACTATACTTCATTTTGAGCATCATTGGTCTGTTTTTGAAGAGCCTGATCCAGTTCCCGCTCTTCTTTTTGCTCTGGGCTTCCCAGTGGGACTTTGGTGTTCTTTCCACTTTTGTGGTTTTCCTGCAGTTCATCTTTCTTGATGCATTTGAATTCCTCAGCATCAACTTCTTAATGTATGCAGCATAGGATGATATTCTGTACTTGGGAGAATTCATTGACTGTGTGAGGCTTTGTGCAAAGATCCCAGTGGTACATAAGCGCTTTTTGAAGTACTAACTTGCATTAAGTGTGTGTGCTTGAAAGTTGCAATACAAAGTGAGCATTTGAAGGTTGAAAGAAACTCTTTAAAAATACAAAACATATATATAAAGAAAGAAATTAATGAAAAAAAACATACTTGAAGACCAGTGACGATTGGAGAGTGGTGCCAAAAGTGATGAGAGCACCATGACTCCGCTAAACTGAGGTCTTCTAAAAAAAGGTTTATCTATAATATCACAAGCCCAAAAATACAAGTTTACAAGGTATTAGTGGTACATAAGAACATAAGAGTAGCCATACTGTGTCAGACCAGTGGTCCATCTAGCCCAGTATCATGTTTTTCAAACAGTGGCCAAGCCAGATCACAAGTACCTGGCAGAAACCCAAATTGTGGCAACACTCCATACTACAAATCCCAGGGCAAGCAGTTGCTTCACATGTCTGTCTCAATAGCAGACTATGGATTTTTCCTCCAGGAATTTGTCCAACCCTTTTTAAAACCCAGATACGCTAACCACTGTTACCACATCCTCCGGCAAAGAGTTGCAGAGATTAACTATTCATTGAGTGAAAAAAATATTTCCTCCTATTTGTTTTAAAAGTATTTCCATGTAACTTCCTTGAGTGTCCCCTATTCTTTGTACTTTTGGAATGAGTAAAAAATCGATTTACTTTTACTCATTTTACACCACTCAGGATTTTATAGATCTCAATCATATCTCCCCACATCCATCTCTTTTCCAAGCTGAAGAGTCCTAATCTCTGTAGCCTTTCCTCATATGAGAGGAGTTCCGTCCCTTTTATCATTTTGGTCGCTCTTCTTTGAACCTTTTCTAATTCCCCTATATCTGTTTTGAGATACGGCAACCAGAATTGAACGTAATACTTAAGGTGCAGACACACCATGGAGTGATACAAAGGCATTATAGTATTTTCGGTCTTATTCACCATCCCTTTCCTAATATTTCCTAGCATCCTGTTTGCTTTTTTGAGCAGAAGATTTCAGTGTATTATCTACAATGACATCCAGATCTTTTTCTTGAGCTCTGACTCCCAAGGTGGACCCTATCAGGTAACTATGATTTGGATTATTCTTTCCAATGTGCATCACCTTGCATTTGTCCACATTAAATTTCATCTGCCACTTGGATGTCTGGTCTTCCAAATTCCTAAGGTCTTCCTGCAATATTTCACAGTCGGCAAGTGTTTTAACAACCTTGAATAGTTTTGTATCATCTGCAAATCTGATCACGCCACTCGTCGTTCTGATTTCCATACCATTTATAAATATGTTAAATAGTACCGGTCCCAGTACAGATCCCTGTGGCACTCTACTGTTCACCCTCCTCCATTGAGAGAAATGACCATTTAACCCTACCCTTTGTTTTCTGTCCAATAACCAATTCCTAATCCACACTAGAACCTTGCCTCTTATCCCATGACTCTTGTCTAAATGGAAGCAGAATATAAATGAGGTGCACTATGGATCTTTTGAGTATCACCCAATCTGAGAAGCAGTTGAAACAATGAGGTCCCAGGTTACTTCCATATGTGACAGTGGACAGTGGACTTACTTAAGTACACAAATACACAAACATCACCGTACTGGAACAGACCAAAGGTCTAACAAGCCCAGTATCCTGTTTCCATCAGTTGTCAATCCAGGACACAAGTAACTAGCAATCCCAAAAGAGTAAAATAGATTTCATGTTGCTTATCCCAGGAATAAGTTGTGGATTTTTCCAAGTCCACCTTAGCAATGGTTTATAGACTCTTAGGAACTTGTACAAACCTTTTTTAAACCCTGCTATGCTAACAGCTTTTACCACATTCTCTGGCAACATATTCCAGAGTTTAATTAAACGTTAAGGGGGGAATTCTATATATGGTGACTAAAGTTGCGCATGCGCGCGCAAATTTGGTAGTGTGGCCAAATTGTATGCACAACTTAATTAATTAATAAGTCAATAGGCACCAATAATTGGGTTCTGAATTTCACAGCATAATGGCAACGGTGACGTCAGCCTGACTACGGAGCCTAGCTCAGCAACTCCGAAGGAGCCACGAACACAGGCAGCAAGATTAGAACTTTGGAGGTGAGAATTATTATATAGGATTCCTTTCCTAATTATTTGCTTTGTTAACCAGCTTCCAACTTATGATGCACCATCCCTAGATCTTTAATCAGAGTGCAATATTGCATGTCTACAAATTTTCAATTTGATTTCTCATATCATCAGTTTTGTCCCCCAGGGTCACACAGTTCTGATCTAATACATCCACATACTGTTGCAGCATAGTCACACAACTTAGAACACTATAAGTATGCTGCATAATGACTCTCTCCATTCCCGCAATTGCAGACCATATGCTACGTGTAAATGGGGTTATATAAAAAATAAAAATTTGCACATGTCAGGAAAAACAGTATAGAAAGGTATGAATGGCCAGCTGGGCAGCATGAAGGTATTGTGCTAGGTGAAGTGGAGGTGTAGCCTAATGGTTGGTGCAGCAGGCTTTGATCCTGGTGACCTGGGTTTAATTCCCAATGCAGCTCCTTGTGACCTTGGGCAAGTCACTTAACCCTCCATTGCTCCAGGTACAAAAACTTAGATTGTGAGCCCTTTGGGGACAGAGAAAGTACCTGCATATAATTTATTTATTTATTTATTGTAAAAATTTATATCCCACATAATCCCACCAAGGCAGGCTCTATGTGGCTTACAACAGTGAAGGAAGGGTACAATACAATAAGTCATATGCAAGATGGAGTAGAGAGTAGAGGAGGGGAAGAGAGGGGGCCAACAGGGGAGAGGAATGAGGGAATGCAGGGGATCAAGCAGGAGTGGAGTAGGAACGATTACACAGGTAAGTCTTTAGAGATTTCTTGAATAGGCTGTGGTCAGCTGTCTCTTTTAACGGTGATGGTAGAGCGTTCCAAAAACGTGGGCATGTGTAGCTGAATGACGAGGCGAAGAGCAGCATATATATCTCAAGTTCCTGCAGTTAGGAAAGTGGAGAGTCAAATAAGTGCGGGAGGACTTCACGGAATTCCTGGGCGGGAGGTCGATAAGGCTAAACATATAGGTTGGGGCCTCCCCGTAGACAATCTTGTGAACGAGATCACAGACTTTGAATTCAATCCGTTCTTTGATCGGGAGCCAGTGGAGCTTTTCACGGAGGGGCTTCGCTGCCTCAAACCGCGATTTGCCAAATAGCAGTCGGGCCATGGTGTTCTGTGCAGTCTGTAGCTTCTTAAGGACGTGCTCCTTGCAACCAGTATAAATTCCATTGCAGTAGTCAAAGTGGCTTAAGACGAGTGAGTGGATTAGCATCCTGAGCAGGTCAAAAGGAAGATACTGCTTAATACGCTTAAGGGATCTCATGGAAAGGAACATGCGCTTTGTGACGGACAAAACTTGGAGTTCAAGGGTCAGGTGGGGGTCCAGAATGACCCCAAGAAGTCTCATACTGGCAGCGACAGGAATGGAGATGTTCTGTGCAGTGACTGAGGCCGGGATGGACTTGTTAAACTGGGAGGAGAGGATGAGGCACTGCGGTTTTTCCTGGTTGAGTTTAAACTTAAATGTGCTAGCCCAGTTAGACATGATGGCGAGGCTGGTCTGAATCTTAGCTGTGATTTCGGCAATGGAAGAGCGAAAGGGGATGTAGATGGTCACATCGTCAGCGTAGATGTAGGGATTCAGCCCGTTGTTGTGGAGGGCCGCTGCTAGAGGGGACATCATGATGTTGAACAAGGAAGGCGAAAGAGGAGAGCCTTGAGGAACCCCACAGCGAGACTTCCAGGACGGCGAGATAGAGGACTGGACTTTCACCCGATAGGATCGGCACGACAGGAATTCCCAAAACCAATCCAATACAGGGCCGCCAACACCATTTTCCGCCAGCAACATGAGGAGGAGACTGTGGTCCACCATGTCAAATGCGCTTGACATGTCAAATTGAAGAAGCAAGATGTTCTTTCCGAAAGACAGTTCTTTCCTAATGTTGGACAAGAGGGTAACCAGAACTGTCTCGGTGCTGTGTTGTGATCGGAATCCAGATTGGGAGGCATGAAGAATTGAGAATTTGTCACAGTTTGGATGTTTTTAGCAGTTGGACATTTTTCCCCCATTTTGAGATGTCCATGTGCTTTGAAAATCAGCCCCTTGCTTAAAATCACAAATGTTCTCACCTAAAAAAAAACCTGATTTTAGGTTTTAATCAATAAACATTGATAAATGATCCTTGATGCAAAAAAATAAAAATAAAATAAGGGTATACAGAATGAGCACATCACTTCCTGAAGTACTTTCTCACCCTTCCCGTGGCTTGAATTGCATACTGCTCTCCATTTTGTGCATTTCTGTGCTGATGATTCCTAAGCAACAGTGGAAAAGATAGATAGCAATAGTGCATGTGGCATAAGAACCTCCCCAACCTTCCCCTCCTATTTACCCATTCTCACTTGTATTTAAATCTATTTCACAACAACACCCCACTTCCAATGTTTACAACTTACAACTTCATTCTTTCCACCTCAACAATCCACTGCTACCAGGGCAGGACCTACCATTAAGTAATTGTGTTTTTCCATACATACCCTGCTTTTCAGCCTCCATTTATGCAAATGAGGCCTGAATCACCCATGGACCACCCCTGCCTGCTGCTGTCAAATCTTTAACATGAATAATGTACAAGTCAAAGGAATAACTATCCAGTACTTATAACTTTCACCATCTCACTTCATAGACTAGATGTCAAAAGACATCAAGCATGACTGCCAGACTGTTAGAAATCTCTTTTGTTTAGGGATAGTAGCTGTCAGTGCAGTTAGCCTTTCTTTTCTCAAAAATGCATGCATTTGCATCTCTAGCAAGCAAATTATTTTTGAAGGTACCTTGCTAATCTTTTTAATCTAGGGGCCCTGAGCCCAGTCCTTGGAACACACACCCTGCCAGTCAGGTTTTCAGGATATTCACAATGAAAATGTATGAGACAGATTTGCATACACTGGAGGTAGTGCAAGCAGAATTATCTCATGCATATTCATTGTCGGTATCCTGAAAATCTGACTGGCTAGGTGTGCCCCAAGGACTGGGTTGAGAACCATTTCTTTAATTACAGCAGCTTGCGGTACTACACGAAGTACTGTGAGCTGCTTTGAAAGGCTGGGGCAGCCATTTTACAGAGGCGCCGCAAGGGGCAGGAGCGAGGGGTCTGCACTCCTGCCCCCAATGGCCCTGCTGGACCATCAGGGATGTAGGTAAGCCTGGGGGCTTATCTTCATGGTTGGGGAGCTGAGGTCTTGCTGAGGGCTGGGGATGGGAAGGAGGGAAAGAGGGGACATTGGCGGGGGAGGGCAAGTTGGAGCTCAGGGGCTGCTTTTATTTTAAATAAAACAAAAAGCTATGAAGGTGCTGGCCTAATATTCAGAGCCTGCACCCACATAGCTAAGTGGCCATATTTAGGACAGCTCTTGAGCTGTCCTTAATGAAACCACTTAGCTATGTAGGTGCCGGCTTAAATCACTTTGAACATCGGCATCATTAGCTGTATCCAAATAATAAAACAGTTCAGCCGCTATTCAAAACGAGTTAATTATCAGGGAACGGCTGCCAACCGGTTAACTTGTGTCTCGATGGATAACCGGTCATTTTCAGTGGCATTTAACTGGTTATCACCACTGAAAATGACCAGTTAGTGTCAAAAAAATAGCCGGTGATATTGGGGGCATTCCATGGGTGTAACTGGTTAAGTCCCGATATTCAGAACTTAACCAGCCAGGTTTAGCGGGCAAATAAGGCCATATAAAAAGCAGGCCTTTGCTCACTAAGCAATGGCTCGTTAAGTCTGAATATTGACTTAAGCAGTCATGTGCTAGCCAACACTGAAAAACCCAGATATTCAATGCTGGTCACCAGAAACGGTTGAATGTCGGCGACGAGCAGTCAAAGCGCTGCCCACTGCTGACTGAAAATTGGGCAATTGTTTTCTGATGTGTTCGTTTACAGCCTTTACTACCTGTGGATGTTGTCTCATACATCTCTGTATCTTTAAGCATGGCAGTTTACATGTTGCCACTGCAAACAGAAGCTCTCCTGGCGGAAAGAAGCTTGTCCTGGCAGGGGAGATTGAGCTCCGTGTTGTTATTTTTGGTACACTGAAACAAATTCAACTATATTTTTTCCTATGTCATATAACTATAACCTAACAGTTTTGTCAGTGACAGTAGTGTTTGGACAGTGACAGTAAAGACAGATCTAAGCTATAAGCCATTTCTAAGTTCCCTCTGTCTTTCTAAGAACCTTCAACCTGACAGTCAGAGGCCTGTTCAATTTTTATTTGAATACAATGAATAATTCAAGCACTTTTGCTACCATTGATATCAAGTCATGGTGCGTCATAGGAGCCAATGTATTTTTAATGCAGGTCCATCAGACCTTCCTATAATGACAAAAATGGCTTGCCTCCTCTCTCTTAAAAGTGAGAAAATTTCGGTAATGCAAAGAAATTGAGTGAAAACAGACTGGATCTGCATTAACATATTTTTGACAAAGAGAAATGGAAAGTCAGTGGAATACAAATGCCATCTTGTTATATGGAGATTATGAAATGGTTTTTTTTTTTACTAATCAGGTTTCAGAAAATATTCAAAACCTTTTGAGTTGAGCACACATGAGTCTCCAAATTATTTGCAGACTAATCTTGAAAACCTGTTTCTGTAAATAGGAACAGTACAATATTTATTTATTTATTTATTTTTATTTTATTTATTTGTTGCATTTGTATCCCACATTTTCTCACCTTTTTGCAGGCTCAATGTGGCTTACATATTACCGTTAACGTCGTTAGCCGATTCTGGTCTGAACAAATACATGTTTTGAATGAATACAAGGTGATATTGTAATAGATAAGGTACATGTATGGAAAGTACAATTGGGGGGAACTTAGAGATGGAGGGAGGAAGAGTCAGGTAATGTCCTTTACGTTCTTTGGTTGCATTGTGTCGCAGGTGTCCATGTATTTTTATGTTGGGTCGGTGGGGTATGCTCTTTTGAATAGGTCTGTTTTTAGTGCTTTCCGGAAATTAAGGTGGTCTGGCATAGTTTTTACTATTTTTGGCAGTGTGTTCCATAGTTGTGCGCTTAAGTAGGAAAAGCTGGATGCATAGGTGGATTTATATTTGAGTCCTTTGTTGCTTGGGTAGTGGAGGTTTAGGTATGATTGTGCAGATTTTGTGGTGTTTCTGGTTGGCAGGTCAATAAGGTCTGTCATGTATCCAGGTGCCTCGCCGTAAATAATTTTATGAACAGTCGTGCAGATTTTGAAAGTGATATGTTCTTTGATTGGTAGCCAATGCAGTTTTTCTCAGAGTGGTTTGGCACTGTCAAAACGCGTTTTTCCAAATATAAGCCTGGCTGCTCGGGAAGAATGGTTTCACGCATTTGAGTTTCCACATTGAGAAAAACATTTTCTTTATGGTGGATTTCGCTTGGGTCTCTAGTGAGAGGTTACGGTCGATTGTTACTCCAAGAAATTTTAGGCTGTCTGAGATAGGGGAGGGTGTATCCTGGGGTGTTAACGTTTGTGGGTTTGTATGTATTGTATTGGGATGAGATGATGATACAGTGTGTTTTTTCTGTATTGAGTTTTAGTTGGAATGCATTAGCCCATGAGATCATGGTGGTTAAGCTGAGCTTGATTTCATTGGTGATTTCTGCCAAATCATGTTTCTAGGGGATATATAATGTACCGTCATCAGCGTAGATAAATGGGTTAAGGCCTTAGGTGGATAAGGTCTTGGTTAGTGGTGTCATCATGAGGTTGAAAAGGATCGGTGATAGTGGTGATCCTTGCGGTACTCCGCAGTCTGGTTTCCACGGTGATGATATGTTTGATTTTGATTTCACTTGATATGTTCTTGTGGTTAGAAAGCCCTTGATCCCATTGAGAGTGCTGCCACCAATTCCGAGGTATTCTAGAAGTCTTAGCAGTATGTTATGGTTAACCATGTTGAACGCACTTGACATGTCAAATTGGAGGAGGAGAATGCTCTTGCCTATTGCTATTTCCTGCTTGAATTTGGTTAGGCAAAACTGGGGGAAAAAAAAATATAATATCTACCTTAGTTAGGGGCTATTTTTACCAAACTGCTGTAAAAAGTGACCTTAGCGTGCCTGTCATAAAATGCCTAGCCACCCACCTGGGTTACCCCGTGGCCACTTAGAGGGTCTATCCTCAGCACGTCTTAGGTCTACCTTTACCTGTCGCTTTTGCTCTACACTAGCAACCTCCTCCCACTGACTGGGTCACAACTAGCTCTGGGTGAGTCTCCCACTCTTCAGTTATTCCCAATGATTTCTAGGTTACTGGAGCCACACTCCCAGTGGTTCCACAGTTCCTAGAAAACACTAACAGACCCAACACACAAACCACCAGGATTCTTTATCAGTCCAGACAAACAGGGCGAACAAACAATTATGTTTATTCTCTTAAAACATTTTGAACAGTGGAACAAAATAGTGCAATTAGCAAACAATAACAGGTTACTGAAATATAGATCAATTATAACACTAACTAAACACATACATACTTCCTAGAAAGTACTTAGGGAGATCAGGTCATATATAGCTGTCCACCAGTTATCAAATATAACTGGTTTTTTTTTTTACAGGGCTTCAGCGAACAGCTCTACCAGCAACAGCCAGCATCTGCTGGGTAATTTCAAAATTCCAGGCCAATCAGAGCCCAGAACAGTCAAGTTTCAAATAAAAACTGGTTACAGAGCCAAGAACAGTCAAATTTCAAATAAAAACTGGTTATATCACTGCAAGGCACTTCCTATTATCTGTGTGCCAACTAAAAGAAAGAGAAGTCAATTCTCTGTAACAGCTTTAAGCATAAACATGCACCATCTTCTGGCCAAACAGGAGAAATACACTTCAGACATATTTAAGGCAAGAAAATATCCAATACATTTTACAGGCTTCAAACACGCTGGGGCCCTTTTACTAAGGCGTGTAAGCACCTATGCGTGTACAATGCGCATCAAATTAGAACTACCACCCTGGTTAGTGCCCTGGGTAGTAATTCTAATTTTGACATGTATCCAAAACTTGCAGCAGAAAATAATTTATATTTTCCACCTTGTGGCGCTAACTGGACCTTACCGCTAAGTCAATGGGTGGCAGTAAGATCTCAGGCCCAAAAGGTATGTGCGCCAATTTTTATTTTGCCATACATCCATTTTCAGCCAAAAAAAGGCCTTTTTTGCAGGCGTGCTGAAAAATGGACCTGCGTGCATCCAATACACGCCCTTAGACAGATGTTCCCTGGGGTCCGGGGCTGGGTGATGTCAACAGATAGGAAATGGTATATAAGCTCTATGAAAAAACGTTGTCACCATCTTGGCAGAGAAGCTTTGACATATAGGAGCTGAGCTAGCGCTGAAAATTTGTGAGATAAATGGTACGGTGGTGGATGCCCGGGGGGGGGGGGGGGATGTTATAAGGGGAACATCTGTCCTAGGGGTATCTTTGTGAACATATTGATTTGTTACATTACAGGGGATGGTCCTTGAAACAGTCCTGGGGGGTAAAACATGATCGTGTCGGTCGTTTTATCCCCGTCTGACTTAAGCTTCATCTGGTGGGGCTTGGGGATTTCCGTCAGTCACAGAAAAGCTCTACTGTTGCTCGGTGGGCCTGAGCCTACCTGGAACCAGATGTGGCTACGCCATTGCTTTGCAGAGGGAGCAGCAATTTTACAAAGTTTCTCCCATGTCTATGTGTGTGGTGTTGGTGTGTGTAGGTGGGAGAAGTTAAGCTTTTTCCCCCCTATATGCAGCTTTCTAAAATTTCTGCTTCCTTTGGATGTGGAGGGACTTTCACGTGCAGTCTACATTTTGCATAGCCTCTTGTAAAATAGTATAGGAATGCCTCACATCCTGATTTGGATGTGTGAATTCCCCTCTTCATGTTCTACCTAAAATCTTCCTCTAAAGGAAAGAAAGAAAGGCATGACAGATTTGTGATACACCCACATACATTTAATCTCTGCCTCCTCCGGGGTTTCTGTCTCCATCAGACGTAAAGCATTAAATAGTCACAGATCATCCTCATTCAATTAGGTCATCATTAGTATTCCAAACCATTACTTGGCAACCAGAATTAGAAATATCATCTGATAAATAGATAAATGAAAGGACCCCTGGTTTCCTTATCAGGCATACATATTTATTTACTTTAGACAATGAAGGCAATTTTATAAAACAATTTTTAGTGTATATGCCAGTATGTGAGTGTGAAAGGACTCATAAGCAGTTGGTGACTCAACTATTTGGAGAGGTTAAAGTGGGTGGGGCTAGGGTGAGGTTATGGGGCAGAGCTAGGATGGGTTATGTGGCGGAGTGCAACAGAGTGGAGCAAATTAAAATCTTTGGAGTAGGGTGCAATGCCTGTGTCAGCAGTAAAAGAACAGCGGGACACTTTTAAACACATTAAGGAAGGTGTCCTTCACTTTGTGGCTCTGGTGCAGCTGTATCAGGTGTCTCCCTAGTTCCATTGTTACTGGTGGTTATGTGCACATTAACAGGCTTATTTTTGAAAGAGATGGACATCCATCTTTTGACATAAATCGGAACATGGACGTCCAACTCCCAGATACGTCCAAATCGGTATAATTGAAACCGATTTTGGATGTCTCCAACTGCAGTCCATCACAAGGATGTCCAAATTTCAGGGGGGCGTGCTGGAGGTGTGGTGAAGGCGGGACTTGGGCGTGCCTAACACTTGAACATCTTTGAGCCATAATCGAAAAAAGCAGGGACGTCCTAAAACTTAAGACGTTTGCACCCTGGCGTGTTTTTTTTAAATGAATAAGGCACAAAAAGGTGCTCGAAATGACCAGATGACCACCAGAGGGAATTGGGGATGACCTCACGTTACTCACCCAGTGGTCACTAACCACCTCCCACCCTCAAAAAACATCTTTAAAAATATATCGTGCCAGCCTCAGATGTCATACTCCGGTCCATGACAGGTAGTGGTGTACAGTTGGGGGTAGTGGGTTTTGGGGGGGGGGGGGTTAGGGGGCTCAGCACTCATGGTAAGGGAGCTATGCAACTGGGAGCAATTTATGAAGTTCACTGCAGTGCCCCTTAGGGTGCCCGGTTGGTGTCCTGGCATGTCAGGGGGACCAGTGCACTACAAATGTTGGCTCCTCCCACGTCCAAATGGCTTGCATTTGAACGTTTTTGACATGGACGTCTTTGGTTTCGAAAATCGCCGAAAGTCAAAGACGTCCATGTCTAAGGATGTCCAAATCCAAGGACGTCCTTGGTATTTTCGAAACGAAAGATGGATGTCTATCTTTTTTCGAATATACGGTTTTCCCCCAGACGTCCAAATCCCAACTTGGACATTTCTTTCGAAAATGCACTTCTAAGTACATTCCAGGAATTAGAAGCAAAAAAAAAAAAAAAATCAAAATAATGCACCAAAATAGCACAACATATTAATTAGAACACTATTTGTAGTGTACTAGAAAAATATGCAAGTACTTTGACACTTGGATCCCAGTCAGCTCTAGATCCCTAGTCCAGCATCTTTCTTTTGGCCACATGAATAGTGATGTTCAGCAGCACTAAATCTTGTTGTTAATGGCAACTATAAAATGATTTGCCTGGAGAACTGATGACAGGGGAGAGGAGCAGAGTGCCACTGGAGGCTTGCTGGAGGGCCGACCTGCTGAGAGGAACTTTCTAGTCCCGGAACAACTTCCGGTCCCACTGACGTCATCGGGGCTGGACCGTTGGAGGGGATTTAATCCTGCTGCTACCTGGTGAAGATATATGGGACTTTGGATCCATATTTGGAGCTTTTCTCCCCTTTCTTTTTTCTGAGGTGTTTATACTATTGACCTTGTATAAGGTATTTATTATGGGGAACAGGAAGGCCAAAGTTAAACACCTAGCAGTGGGCACTTCAACCCCAGGCCCTATAGAGAAACATCTTGTACCTTTGCATAAGGACACTTTGCCTTCAGCAGTGGGTATGGGTATGGATTCAAGCGCTTTATTAAGTTTGGGGGAGAGGCGACCCCCCCCCCCCCCCCATCCACCTATGTCTTCCCCACTATTACCCATCAAAGGTTTATCCCAGGAAGGTTCTTCCTTTGGTGGGATATAAGGCAGTGGACCACTCCAGACCTATGGTTCTTACATCTGTGGAACCTTTGAAATCAGTGGTTTTTTTTCTGTTGATTCCTTTGTCAAGGACATTGAAGCTTCACAAGTGACCTTATTTGATGTTTGGAAAGTGGTCAACAGAATTGAGTCACTAATTAAAGGTCCTGTTCAACAGCTCTGTGTTTTTTCCCCAGCAAGTAGTCTCTAAGGTGGAGGACATGGACTTAAAAATTTCACAGTTGGTCAATTCTGCTAAAAAGGTTCAATCTCAGCTTGATGTTTTACAGCAAACTGGGCCATCTGGAATTAAAGATAGTATGTATCTGCATAAGCGAATTAATAGGTTAGAAGATCAATTTAGAATTACGAATTTGAGATTTTTGAATTTTCCTGTATGTTCATTGTTATCTGTAGAGATTTTGCTAAGAAAATATTTCAAGGGAGTTTTATTATTGTCTAATGCAGAAACAATATCTTTAAATAAATGTTACTATTTGCCTAGGAACGTTCTGGAGAGAATCCAAGAGAATGCAGAAATTTAGGTTTTATTCTCTAAAGTTAATGAGATGGATAATATAACTAATTTTAGAGAATCTTCACAAGATGAAATTTCCTCAAGATCTACACTTTTGTTTTCTTTTTCTTCAGGACAGGATAAGGCGCTTTTTATGCGGACTTATTTTAGAAAGAAAGATTTCCTCTTTTGTGGAGGGAAAATTCAGATATTTCCTTAGGTTTCTAAAGTTACTCAAATGAGGCATAACAATTTCATATACTGAAACCTACAGCTATTGGGACCTTTGGAGGTTTTTTATGAAGCTATGGGTTTTAATCCTGAGGTCTCAGATCAATTGCCTCTATTAGGGAACATGTTTTTTTTTTTGCCAGGGAGAGAGAATGTGGTTTTTGTCAGGTTGGCAGAGAAGGGCATCTTTCTAGTGGAAAACTTATTGGATGGGGATGGCTCATTGATATCCTTTCAATGTCTACAGTCTCATCTTCAAGCAAGATGGGGTAATAGATTGCCAAGTCAAACATTATATTAGCTCTTTGAACCCCAATGGTATCTGCTCTCATCTAGGAGTTAAGCTCAAGGAGTTTTTTCAATCTTTTCTGCTGGATTTTATTACCATTTCAGAAGCCCATAGAGTGTTGCAGAAACTAGTGGGGCTCTCAAAATTATGTCTTGCTAAAAAGCAGAGCTACGTTTTTCTTGAAATTTCCTTCCAAATGTTTAATTACCTTGTCAGATGTTTTCTTTGAACCAGATAAGTTGGAAAGGCTTTTAATAGATAGGGAAGTTAAATTATGAGATCATAAGTGTTATCAAAGTCTTAATTATTCTCCTGTTAGGTTTTTATTTATGGTTTGTTGGTTTGTTTGTTTTTTTGCTTCAAGTGGGATATGATTTCTTTGTTTCTGCTCCTTTCCCGTGATGTTTTCTTGTGTAGTGCTTGATGTACTTATGATGAATATATTTGAAATAAAAAAAAAAACTGATGACAGCAATTAGGGAGGCATCTATAGGTCCTTATGAGGTCTCAGACCATGCTCTCATATGGCTAGACTGGCACTTCGATGGGAGAGAGGAGGGCACATTCAAATGGTAGTTTCCCTAAGAGCATTATAACAATGTAGCTTTCTGAGAATGTTTGGTTTTGCAATGGAAATAATATTCCACTTATAATAAAGAACATATGGGAAATCCTCAATTATTTGGGGTTGTAGCAGGATGTCCTATGTGGTAGTATAATAAGTTATTTGAGCCACAAGAGGAAAGTTCGCAATCACGCAATATTGAGGTTAGAGCGGCAAATTATGTCAGCCTGAGGCCTTTATGGACACACACCCACATTGGGTAATAAAGCAAATCTGTTGGCTTTTCAGGTGTCCTTGAATGAGTTACTTCACCAGAGAGCCCATAAATCTCAGATGTACTACCACTAACATCTGTATTGTCACAGTAATGAAACTGGCAGATTGTTGTCTCAATTGTTGAAACCTTGGGAGAGGCATCAAAAGATTGCTCATATGAAGACCCCATTAGGGGGAGAAACTAGCTTGGATGAAAAAATATGTAAGTTATTTTTGGGCTATTATGAAAAATTGTATGCAAAACTTCCTGACGTGGGATTATGCTAATACTTACTTGGATAGCTTGAACTTGCCTTGAGTTAGCCCGGAGGATCAGCAGTTCCTTAATGCACCTATAACATCTGAGGAAGTGGAGTGGGCTGCCAAACAAAGCTCTTTGGGCAAGACTCCAGGTTTAGATGGATTTAGAGCCGAATTTTATAAGATTCTTCTTGCTGAGATAAATCACCCTTTGGTGGCAATGTTTAATCATAGCAGAGATTCCAAGACATTACCTCCCTCCCTGAACTTGGCACAAATAATAGTACTTTTGAAGCCAAATAGGGGTCCTTTGGTGCCTGACTCTTTAGACCTATTTCATTACTTACTTTTGAAGCCAAACGTTTGGCTGAAGTATAGGCTAATCATTTAGCCAGAGCTTTTCTTGATGTGTTACACTGCTCCCAGGTTGCTTTTGTTAGAAATAGATATGCAGCAAAAACTATGTGACTATTCTTGCCTCTTTGGAGGCTGTTGGGAGAGATTGGAGGCCTTTTTTGCTGGTTTGAGAAGGCCTTCAATTGAGTTATTTGGGATTTCATGTATAAGATCTTAAAGAAATATGGTATTGAAGATAGGTTTTCGGATGGCGATCAAGCCTTGTACTGCCATCCTAAGGCCCAAATGTGGGACATTGGTGGGAGTATTTGAGGAATCCCAATACTAGTTCCTGGGGTGGATTATAGCAAATGTTACAGAATCATATATAGGGCATACTTTACACAATCACAAATGCATAAAGTGGGAAAATTAGATATGGCAGTCTACCGTAAATGTAAGCGAGGACACAACAATTATTTTCATTCTCTTTAGGAATGTCCTCCCATCCAGGCCTTTTGGAGACAGATAGGGGAGTTCTTATTTGATTGCTCAATCTATTATTTTAAGCCCAAAGGCCTGTTTGTTGGATATATTGGTTGTATATAATATCAAGAATAATGGATTTAAGCTTTTTGTCTGTAAGGTCTTTTTTGTGCTATGCTATTTATGTTTTATATACCGCACATATTATCCACAATGGAATTCTAGGCAGTTAAAAAAAACTCTTCTCTTGAACAGACATATACAAAAATAATATAACAATCAATTACATTTAATAGTTCTCAACTAGATCCTTCAAATCAAGCAGCTCGGAGCTATGAAGACTCAAAAAGATATGTTTTCAAAAGTTTCCGATATAAAGGAAAAGAAAGAGCTTGCTTTAAATCCATAGGCAACTGATTCCAAACCTCATCTCCTTGGACTGAAAATGAAGTGTTATAAATTGATTTTTAAATGAAGAAAAACCTTATCGCAAAGTACTAGAAAAACATAATTGCCGACCTTGAGATGATATAGTTAATAATTCCCCTATACCCTCAGAATTTAAGCCATATATAGATTTCCAGATCAAACTAATGATTTTAAACTGTATTCATTTTTGAACAGTCAGCCAATGTAAATCTTGTGGGCAAGAAGTGTATTTTACAACACTGGGTATTAGAAGATCCCCCTCAATATTGGGAATAGAGGAATAATCTTCATACACTCCTTCAGCTTCTGAGCATTGATTGGTTCATGGGGAAGGCTGGGAGATGGGAAGTGATGTAAGATTGAAATTGTTTCATTCAATAAAAACTGTTCAAAGTAAAATTATTTGCCTACCGGGGTTTTTTTTTTTTTGGTAGGTTGCTCAATGGCCACTAATCTTCAGATATGCTGGCCTTTAATTTATTTTTGAGTTATAATAATGTAATAAAGATCTATATCTATAACTATCTAGCTTATTTTCGAAATTGAAGGACGCCTATCTTCCAACACTTGAGTATTATTAACTGGATAAATATATGGTGAAAGCGAGATTTTCAGTTTCTTCAGCTGTGTTTTATATGGCCCATCACACTGATCTGTCTTTCACTGCCACCTTGAGTTGGAACCATAAAAACACAAGTTTCAGTTCTCTTATACAAACACATATCTACAGCCCCCCTTCTTCTTCCAGTCTATCATCTTATTATTACTGGATCTAATGAATTTCCCTGGGTTATTACTTCAAAGCTGACATTAGTGACAGCTGTGGCTAAGGTTCCTGTGCAGTTAGTTTTCCCATCAAAGCTTGTTAAATTCTGAGGAGTTCCACTAAGCAGATGTTTTTTTTCTTATATATTGAAAATAGCTCTTGTCAGAACTTAGACAATGCAGATTAACTTTTATCTTGATTATAAATTACTCTGTTCTACAGCTGGTGATTATAGTGGGGAGAGGGAAAGGGAGGAAGACAAAACATTATTCTGTTCTGCAGTGTCTGTATACATTGTACATTACAGTGCTTCACATGTGCCAATCACCAATGCAAGTGAGCCAAGCTAAAGGGGTCAGTCTAAGTTCTGTGAGTGAGCTGAATTAACAAACAGTAATCACAACTCTTGAGTTAGGACTGTAGACAGCAATCAAAGTGCTTTTCCAACACTGGCAACAAGCTGAGTGATGAAAACATGAATGAAAGTAACAGAAACTGAAAGGTCTTGGATTCATTTTATTTATTAGGATTTATTTACTGCCTTTATGAAGGAAGTCAGTCAAGGTGGTGTACAGCAAGAATAACTACTACTACTACTACTATTTAGCATTTCTATAGCGCTACAAAGCATACGCAGCGCTGCACAAACATAGAAGAAAGACAGTCCCTGCTCAAAGAGCTTACAATCTAATAGACAAAAAATAAATAAAGTAAGCAAATCAAATCAATTAATGTGAACGGGAAGGAAGAGAGGAGGGTAGGTGGAGGCAAGTGGTTACAAGTGGTTACGAGTCAAAAGCAATGTTAAAGAGGTGGGCTTTCAGTCTAGATTTAAAGGTGGCCAAAGATGGGTCAAGACGTAGGGGCTCAGGAAGTTTATTCCAGGCGTAGGGTGCAGCGAGACAAAAGGCGCGGTCTGGAGTTGGCAGTAGTGGAGAAGGGAACAGATAAGAAGGATTTATCCATGGAGCGGAGTGCACGGGAAGGGGTGTAGGGAAGGACGAGTGTGGAGAGATACTGGGGAGCAGCAGAGTGAGTACATTTATAGGTTAGTAGAAGAAGTTTGAACAGGATGCGAAAACGGATAGGGAGCCAGTGAAGGGTCTTGAGGAGAGGGGTAGTATGAGTAAAGCGACCCTGGCGGAAGATGAGACGGGCAGCAGAGTTTTGAACCGACTGGAGAGGGGAGAGGTGACTAAGTGGGAGGCCAGCAAGAAGCAGATTGCAGTAGTCTAAACGAGAGGTGACAAGGGTGTGGATGAGGGTTTTGGTAGAGTGCTCAGAAAGAAAGGGGCGGATTTTACGGATGTTGTAAAGAAAGAAACGACAGGTCTTGGCAATCTGCTGGATATGAGCAGAGAAGGAGAGAGAAGAGTCAAAGATGACCCCAAGGTTTCGAGCTGAGGAGACAGGGAGAATGAGAGAGCCATCAACGGGGGGAGCGACAATTACAATCAGTAAGAATATTCAAATAACAGTACAAAGTATGGAATAGTATACTACTTACAATGTCAATACAATACATAATAAAACATTGTAATGGACAACATAGGGTATAAGCAAATATGGAACATTTAGATAAGTATAACAGAGTAACAAAAGTTAGAAAATAAGGGAACTAATTTAAGAAAGTTGCATACTATTTCAAGGTATTTAAGCAGTCTTTGTTAGAGACTCACAATTTGGCAGTTTTGCTACTATCAATTAATCTTACTTCTGCATTTGAACTCATAGATCATTCACATACTTCTCCAGAGATTATGGGATATTGGAGTTAGAGATACAACATGCTATTAGTTTCTTATTTGTCTTATTTGTCTGGACATTCCTTTCAAGAATTTTGGCATGAAGTATTCTCAGATACTATTCCGCTTCATTATGGGGTATCTCAGGGTTCCTTGTTAGCCCCACCCCCTATTATTTAATCTCTTTATGGCCCCCTTTAGCTACATTCCTCATGGACACTGGATTTATTCCGCTTATCTATGCAGATGATGTTCAAATCCTGATACCATTTGTTCCTTCTGATCTTTTTTCCTCTCTGATACAGAAATTAGACAGTTTTTCAATGAATACCACTTAATCGGATGAAAATTAATCTGTCTAAAACACAGGCAATGATTTTTTCACAACCTGGTGCTAAGTCCATGCTGGGTCATATTCAACTGTTCAATGTTCCTATTACGATTCAAGATTTCTTGAGGGTCCTGGGAGTCGTTACTGACCCGGCACTATATTTCTCTTCCTATGCATCCTCTGTCATCTCTAAGTGTTTTTTTTATCTTTGTCAAATTCCAACCCTCTGCCCATTATTTGAACCAGCAGCACTTCGTATTTTGGTTGATGCCTTAGTTATTTCTACAGTTGATTACTGTAATACTCTTTTCATAGGCTTGAATCAATGAGAACTGCAACATATTCAGGTTATTCAGAATGCAGCCATCAAACTGATTACAGGTAAGAGTAAATATGATCATGTAACACCTCATCTTTATTGGAAACATTGGGTTCCTATAGCTATTCATGTGCACTTCAAATTATTAACTCTGATTCATAAGACCCTGTACCCCGCGCTTTCCCACTCATGGCAGGCTCAATGCAGCTTAGGTACTTATTTGTACCCGGGGCAATGGAGGGTTAAGTGACTTGCCCAGAGTCACAAGGAGCTGCCTGTGCCTGCAGTGGGAATTGAACCCAGTTCTCCAGGACCAAAGTCCACCACTCTAACCACTAGGCCACTCCTCCACTCCACTATTTCCCTACAGGGACCCTTCATTCAGCAGATCAATCTAGTGGTGCCTTCATTATGGGAAGTTCCATTAATTACTTTTCAGAAGGCACTATTTTCCGTAGCGGGACCTGACCAATGGAATGCACTTAAGAACATAAGCGTAGCCATACTGGGTCAGACCAATGGTCGATCAAGCCCAGTATCCTGCTTCTAACAGTAGCCAAGCCAGGTTATCTGGCAGGAACCCAAATCATGGCAACCTACGGTGCTACAAATCCCAGGGCAAGCAGTTGCTTTCCCATGTCTGTCTCCTCCAGGAACTTGTCAAATCTCTTTTTAAACCCAGATACACTAACTGCTGTTACCACATCCTCTGGCAAAATAGTTCCAGAGCTTAACTATTCATTAAGTGAAAAAGTATTTTCTCCTATTTGTTCTAAAAGTATTTATTTCCATGTAACTTCCTCGAGTGTCCCCTAGTCTTTGTACTTTTGGAATTAGTAAAAAATCAATTTACTTCTACTTGTTCTACACCACTCAGGATTTTGTAGACTTCAATCATATCTCCTTTCATCTGTCTCTTTGCCAAGCTGAAGAGCCCTAATCTCTTTAGCCTTTGCTCATAGGAGAGTAGTTCCATCCCCGTTATCATTTTGGTTGCTCTCTGAACTTTTTCTAATTCCGCCTTATCTTTTTTGAGATACGGTGACCAGAACTGAATGCATTACTCAAGGTGCAGTTGCACTATGGAATGATATGGAGACATTATAGTATTTTCAGTCTTAATCACCATCCCTTCCCTAATAATTCCTATCATCTCATTTGCTTTTTTGGCCGCCACCACACACTGAGCAGAAGGTTTCAATGTATTGTCTATAACAACAGCTAGATCTTTTTCTTGAGTGCTGACCCCCAAGGTGGACCCCATGATTTGGAGTATTCTTTCCAATGTATATCACCTTGCATTTGTCCACATTAAATTTTATCTTCCATTTGGATGCCCAGTCTTCCAATTTTCTAAGGTCTTCCTGCAATATTTCACAGTCCACACGTGTTTTAACAACCTTAAATACTTTTGTGTCATCTGCAAATTTAATCACCTCACTCATCGTTCTGATTTCCATATCATTTATAAATATGTTAAACAGCACTGGTCCCTGTACAGATCCCTGTGGCACTCCACTGTTCACCCTCCTCCACTGAGAGAAATAACCATCTAACCCTACCCTTGGTTTTCTGTTAAATAACCAAATTCCTAATCCACACCAGAACCTTGCCTCCTATCCCACTACTCTTTAATTTTCTCAGGAGTCTCTCATGAGGAATTTTATCAAAAGGTTTCTGAAAATCTAGATACACTACATCAACCGGCTCACCTTTATCCGCATGTTTATTCACATCTTCAAAGAAATGAAGCAAATTGATGAGGCAAGACTTCCCCTGGCTGAACCCATGCTGTCCCATTAAACCACGTTTGTCTATGTGTTCTGTAATTGTATTCTTTATAATAGTTTCCACTATTTTGCCTGGCACTGATGCCAGGCTTACTGGTCTGTAATTTCCCGGATCACATAAGTACATAAGTATTGCCATACTAGGAAAGACCAAAGGTCCATCAAGTCCAGCATCCTATTTCCAACAGTGGTCAATCCAGGTCACAAATACCTGGCAAGATGCCAAAAAAGTACAAAACATTTTATACTGCTTATCCCAGAAATAGTGGATTTTCCCCAAGTCCATTTAATAATGGTCTATGGACTTTTCCTTTAGGAAGCCATCCAAACCTTTTTTAAACTCCGCTAAGCTAACTGCCTTTACCACATTATCTGGCAACAAATTCCAGAGTTTTTAAAAAATTGGCATCACATTGGCCACCCTCCAATCTTCAGGTACTACGGACAATTTTAAAGACAGGTTACATATTATTAACAGCAGATCAACAATTTTATGTTTGAGTTCTTTGAGGACATCCTCGCAAAACGTCCCGGCAAAGGGGCGGGGAAACCCATATTATCGAAACAAGATGGACGTCCATCTTTTGTTTTGATAATACGGTCGGGGATGCCCAAATCCTGAAATTTAGGTCGTCCTTAGAGATGGTCGTCCTTTGATTTGGTCATTTCTGATTTTCAGCGATAATGGAAACCAAGGATGCCCATCTCAGAAATTACCAAATGCAAGCCTTTTGGTCATGGGAGGAATCAGCATTCATAGTGCACTGGTCCCCCTGACATGCCAGGACACTAACTGGGCACCCTAGGGGGCACTGCAGTGGACTTCAGAAATTGCTCCCAGGTACATAGCTCCCTTACCGTGTGTGCTGAGCCCCCCAACCCTCCCCCAAAACCCACTACTATACACCACTACCATAGCCCTTAGGGGTGAAGGGGGGCACCTAGATGTGGGTACAGTGAGTTTCTGGTGGGTTTTGGAGGGCTCACATTTACCACCACAAATGTAACAGGTAGGGAGGTGGGCCTGGGTCCTCCTGCCTGAAGTCCACTGCACCCTCTAAAACTGTTCCAGGGACCTGCATACTGCTGCGATGGACCTGAGTATGACATTTGAGGCTGGCATAGAGACTGGCACAAAATATTTTGAAAGATATTTTTTGAGGGTGGGAGGGGGTTAGTGACCACTGGGGGAGTAAGGGGAGGTGATCCCCGATTCCCTCTGGTGGTCATCTGGTCAGTTCGGGCAACTTTTTGTGGCTTGGTCGTAAGAAAAACAGGACCAGATAAAGTCATCTAAGTGCTTATCAGGGACGTCCTTTTTTTTCCATCATGGGTAGAGGACGCCCATGTGTTAGGTATGCCCAAGTCTCACCTTTGGAACGCCTCCGACACGTCCCCGTGAACTTTGGTCATCCCCGTAACGGAAAGCAGTTGGGGACGCCCAAAATCAGCTTTCAATTATGCCGATCTGGGCGACTCTGTGAGGATGCCCATCTTCCGATTTGTGTCGAAAGATGGGCATCCTTCTCTTTCGAAAATAAGCCTGTTAGTGTCCTAACCTTATCAACTGATTCTTTTATCTTCTTTTTAACCATGTTCCTCATTTTATTATAGTCGCCTTTTGAAAATTAAATGCAGCTACAGTAAATTTCATTTGCGGGTTCATCCCAGATAGTAGTTCAAATTTGATCATGTTATGATCACTGTTTCCCAAGAAGTCCAATACCACAACTTCTCGCACTATGCCCTGCACACCACCAAGGACAAGATCCAAAATGGCTTCCCTTCTCATTGATCCCTGGACAAGTGGCTCCAAGAAGCAGTCATTTATTACATCTAGAAATTTTATCTCCCTGGCACTCCCTAATGTAACATTATTCAGTCAATATTGCGTAGGGTGCATTCTCATGATAAATTTAAGAAGGTTCTTTAAACCTATCTTTTTCAGCACATCTATGGACCTAATTTTTATCCCTAAGCCTACTCCTCCTTGTCTATTTTGGGTACAGGTTGGCCAATTGTTGGACCATTGCCTGCTATGATTACTGTGTTTTACTGTTTGCTGTCTTTTGTTTCTCTTATGTTTTCCTTTGTTTGTTTTTTGCCTTTCTTGTTTGCTATCCTATGCATTATTGTAGTTCCTTCCCTACAGTGACTCTCCTGTAATTTATATATTGCACACCGCTATGATGTTCTCTCTTTAGTGGTAAATCAAATAAAGTTAACCTGAACTTGAACCCAAGAGAGGAAAAAGTGTCTAGTGCCTTTCCGTCACACCAAACAGGAAACCTCTTCCATTTAAAATAATAAGATCTCCTAGTACAATCTCTCCTGGGAGCCAAAAGGATTTCTGATACACTGTCTGGTAGGTTCAGGAAGTCAAAGAACTCTCTCAACATCCAAGCTGTGAGGGCTAGGGACTCGATGTTGGGATGCACAACCATTCCTTACGCTTGTGTGACCAAAGCTGAAGAAAGTTCCAGTGTCATGGAACTTTTTAAGTAAAGTTCCAGAAGAAAAGGGAAGCAAAGCTGCCTCAGCCAGTAAGGGGATATGATAGTGCTTCCAGAGCCAGCTCAAAGGACACCTTAGACAAAATTTTAACCAAGCACCCTCCTCCTTCTGGGCAGCACAAGGACTTCCTCCCATAGTTCAGTATCTCCATACTGGAGTAGCCTAGTGGTTAGTGCAGCAGACTTTGATCCTGGGAAACTGGGTTTGATTCCCACTACAGCTCCTTGTGACTTTGGGCAAGTCACTTAACCCTCCATTGCCCCAGGTACAAAATAAGTACTTGTATATAATATGTAAACTGCTTTGATTATAACCACAGAAAGTCCCATCCTCTTTCACTTTCCTCTCTATGCTCCCAGGTTGCTAGCATCTTCCCTTCCTCTATCTACCCATCCCCCCAAGTTGTCAGCATCAAACTTCTTCTCTAAACCTCCCTTAGCTTGCCAGCATCTTATTTCTCCCATCCAGCATCTTTTTCTTCTCTTCTCTCCCTGCTTCTGAGCCCCTGCAAACTCCCCCCCCCCAACCTTCTCCCTCACTGGCCTTAAATTAAAAAGGATTGAGTGCTGTGCATGCCTTGTAAACCTGAAATGCTACTGTTTCCCACCCTATTCTGACAGGAAGTCTGCCTTGGGTGGGACAAGGCAGCACTTCAGCACAGGCCTGTACTTATAGGGCCTGCATAGCACTTAATCCTTTTTAACTTGGGGCTGGTGGAAGAAGAGGTGGGGGTGACTCTGGCATGCACCACTGCCCCCCCTCCAACTCTGCTGCTCTACGTAAACACCTATTCTGCTTAGTGGCAGAGCTAGCCCTACATAGTTCCCTCTTCATGCTTGAGTATCAGAAGAGTTCTTGCTATATCGGGGGATATACATATAGAAGTCCCTCTCCCCAATCTAGGAGGAAGGCATCTGAGACTAATTTGTCGTGTGTCCCTATGCTGGAGCTGAACTGAAGGACTTCTCTACGCAAGGTCCATAGACCATTATTACAATGGACTTGGGGAAAATCCACTGCTTATTTCTAGGATAAGCAGCATAAAATGTATTGTACTTTTTTGAGATCTTGCCAGCCAGGTACTTGTGACCTGGATTGGCCACTGTTGGAAACAGGATGCTGGGCTTGATGGACCTTCGGTCTGTCCCAGTATGGCAATACTTATGTTCTTATGCCCCACTATTGAAAAATCTTGTGAGCCACCTCTTTGTCTAAGAACCACTCATGTGGTTGTGAAACTCGACTCTGTCTGTTTGCCAGGCAATTGTCCTTTCCTGGCAGGTATGTAGCTCTGAGGGTCAGCTCATGAGAGATGATCTAATTCCTCTTCTTGAGAGTCTCCCAACAAAGGAGGCAGGATCCTGTTCCTTCCTGCTTCTATTCTATTCCATTCTATACTAAGTCTTATATTCTGCTTTTATCCCAGAGAATCAAAGCAGATTGCAATAAGACAAACCTTCTCAATGAAGGGAATTACAAATAGTACATAAGTACATAAGTAGTGCCATACTGGGAAAGACCAAAGGTCCATCTAGCCCAGCATCCTGTCACCGACAGTGGCCAATCCAGGTCAAGGGCACCTGGCACGCTCCCCAAACGTAAAAACATTCCAGACAAGTTATACCTAAAAATGCGGAATTTTTCCAAGTCCATTTAATAGCGGTCTATGGACTTGTCCTTTAGGAATCTATCTAGTTTTTCCTAGAAAGATAATTTAAAATTCAGTAATTAGTCCTACAAATGTTTTTAGTTTCCTAAAATACAAGAAAGATAGTAATGATCTAATTTAAGAAGGAATTACAATTTTCCTCAGAAAAATCATTTAAATTCAGTAATTAGTCCTGGAAAACAAAAACATTTCTAAAGCCTTCCTGAATTGCAAATAAGATAGTAATTGTCTGTTTTCACTTGCTTGTTGATATAGTACATGGCTCCTTGATAGTTGGTTTGAATTAAAAATATTTTACTGGCCAGCCAGTCTTTTAAAACCCTTAGAGTGTACCATATTGCTCTCAGTTCAAGAAAATGTATCTGATGGAATTTCTCCTAGGAGGACCACATTGCTGAGTTTGATACCTATCTACATGGGCTCCCCAGCCCAGTTTGGATGCATCTGCCATTAACACAACTTGAACTGGAGGAATTTGGAAGGGGACACCTTTTGCCAGATTTGACTGCCATGGGTGTTATATATCCTTTTGAAGTAATAAGGCCCAACATCCGTCATGCTGACACCTGCTGACTCTTTTGGATTTCTAACACCATGGATATTAAAATGGTGATCTTTGCCAAGAAGGAAAGGCTGTTACTCAAGTCATGTCTAGCAGGGCTCCTGTCAGCTCCAATTGCTGTGACGGGCTTAGATGAGATTTGGGCAATTTGACGAACCCTAGTTACTCCAGCACATGAACGGTTGCACATACTGATCTTTCTGCCCCTTCCAGAGATGCACTCTTGACTAGCTAATTATCCAAACAGGGAAACACATGTATTCCCAGTCTTTGTAGATATACTGCTATTACCACAAGGCATTTTGTGAATTCCCAAGGAGCTGAGAGGAAGTCAAGGTGAAACTTGTTGTTACTTGCTAATTTACGTTCCTTGATTCCTGCTAGACTAGTCAAGGTGAGTGGGTTATACCCCCAACAAGCAGATGGAGGCAGAGAACACTGAACTTTCAATGATGTTGTCACTAGTATAAGAAGTGGTATGGCCCCGGAACTCACTAGTATACTATTGCCAAAGCAGATCTAAAAAAACACTCAAGCATATCATAAGCAAATTCTCTGAACTCTAACCCTACAAGATCAGAAACCATGTTAGCAGACACTACCAGGATAACCTACATGTCTTCTCCAGCTGGTAGAATTCACCTATATGACTACAGTGAACCTTTGTATTCCTGGGCTTGTCCTGGACTGGACTAGCAGGAATGAAGAAAAGAAAATTAGCAGATAAAAACAAATTTCACTTTCCTTATCATTGTGATTGACCAGTTTAGACTAGTGCGATGTACTCAAGCTCTGAGGACCCAAGATGGGAGAAAGACAAGGATCCACAGTGTACCATCTTGCAAGGCACCATGTTCTGCACCTCAAGCATTCACAATGTGATACTTGAACACTACAGTCATGGTGCTTAAGAGGATATACCACCCTTAGTCTCCTGCAATACTACCTTAGCTCTTCTGTGAAGGTGGCATTCATACTACCATGAAGACGTGCCCAGAGCCACTGGTTCCCTTGAAAAGTCTTTTAGAGCCACAGCCCAGTGATTCTCCAAAGTCATTAGCGAACACCCTTAACACTAATCAACTCCAATGCTGTCTGCCAAGCTAGCAAACCATAAATAGCTCATCAAAAAATAAAATGGATGGACTTGTAGTAAGCTGAGACAGCCCCTACAGGCATACAAGCTGCAAGGAGTCACTTGCTGAACTACTCACAAACGAGACCTCGACTACCATGCAGGACTAGGACATGCTTGGGCACCACATTACAGAACCAGTTGCACAGACCAAGCACAAAGCACTACTGAGAAGGAATCTATATAGTAAGGAATTCTAGATTGAACACATTGACATCCCAAAAACTACCCATAGAAGAATATGAAGGCTGCAGTGCTACCACCACCCAGTTCTGCACCTGCCACATGAAAAAGGGACAAGAGGAGGGCCCTATGAAGGAATTAACAATGCCCTGGGGGGGGGGGGTAGGGGGAACCGCCCAAAAACAGTTCCCTGCTACCAAGCCACTGAAACAAGTTGAGGAGAAAATGTAAGGCCAGGTCCTGAGCAAGCTTTTTCTGTGAGGGTGGGAACTGTTCTCTTTGTGATCAGGAAACTGAAACCAAAGTGTTTATATAACCTAACATGCAACAAAAATGTTTTTTGAAAAGTTTCTATAATTATATCACCACAAATATTATTTATACAATTGTTTGCCCATATGGTTTAATGTGTATTGGTAAAACAACATTCCATAAACACCTTACTGAACAGAAACATTGTGGGGGTCTTTTACAAAGGTGCACTTGCATTTGTAACTCGCACTAAAACTTCACGTGCGCTAAATACTAACATGCCCATAGGAATATAATGGGAATCTTAGCATTTAGTGCACATGAAATTTTAGCATGCGCTAAAAATGCTAGCACACCTTTGTAAAAGACCCCCTGTATTAAAAAGGGTCATTGTGATGATCTCATCATGGGGTGATAAGGGTGTTGTTGAGGTAATCAATCTGGAATTTTGGAATATGGAAATGAGAAAATAAATATTAAGTTTTGGATGTACTCTGTGGAAGTTGTTGTTTTCTTTTGCAGTGTGTGTATGGATGCCTGTTCTAGTGTATCCATGTGATAATATTTGAATAACTGTATATACTTATGGCTATGATTTCTGAACATGTGGCATCAGATGTACAGATCATCAGGTTCCAAAGCAGTCCAAAACAAGTAAGGTCAGAAACAACACAGTTTATACCTAATTGTTCAAGCACCTTTAGGATTCACCATTGGGTTTAAAAAGCAAAACCATGTGCATGTAAGGACTGGATAAAGGAATTAAAATAAAGTTTAAAGCAAATGCCCTTAATATGTAATACTTGGTAGCAATAATGAAATAGTGATGGAATATTCACATAGCAAGCAGCCTGAGCCAACAGATTTATTTTCCATTGAACATAATTAACTTTGTATGAACTTGGTGGCTAATAGTGTGCTGAACTGGACAACACTGGCACATTTAGACTGACTTGACAGAACTTCTTCATGAAGGAAGCCCTTCCCTCATCATTCAATACCTCTCTGTGAAATAGTAGTAATAAAAAGGGCAAGTGCATTTTTAAAATATACCACTTCAACTAACTGCTGATTCTTGGCACTACTATATACTACTATACTACTATAGTAAATACAGCAAGAATTCTTTTAATCTATGGAGGAAAAGACTTCAGAAACTCTGTAGTCACTATCTAAGATATCGTGAATAAACAGACTGGCATAGATCTCATTACATATACAAATGCAATCCACAAATCAAAAGGTGCAAGTTCCCACATGCGGTATTTTTCTTTTGATGTTGGTACAGGAAAAAAAGATGTTACATGCTCCCAGGTTTCAACCTAATGAATGTTTAAAAAAATGTACTTATAAATAGTAAGAGTGATTGTTAAGCACCTGATTCTGTTTTGGTGGCCCTTTACTACGTGAAAACGTCTCTGCACGAATACAGGGAGTCCCTATAACCAGCCCCTCCAAATGACACAATCATGATTTACAATTTAGAACTAATTACTACTCTAACCGATGAAACCAATACTTCCTCTGTGTACTTTCGTATGCTGCACAAGCTGGAGTTTTGAAAATTTAAGTGAAATCAAATAAAAATACTAGCAACAATAAAGAAGGGCAAGGTGGACAGAGCACCCCATAGATTAGATTGCTTTTTGTTTGGCTAAATGGGGATGACGGCTGCGCGGAGGCGACAGAAAGGGAGATTAACTTATTTGGCTTCAGCTTTTTAACGTCATCCCGGCTTTCTGTCATCTAACCTTCTTGGCATTGGCAGTTACGCAACAGTTTGTTTTCTTGCGTCTGACGTAAGAGGAACGCCAGGAGTTTGTGCGCGGAATGATAAGGGCACGTGGTACGGAGAAAGTGAAAGTGTGTACAGCTAAGCAGAGTGTTCCCCGGAAAAGTCTGCTGAGCGTGGGTTTACGTATACGACTGTCACTCCCATCTCAATCGGCTGGGTTGCACAGTGTTAGATCAGCAGCCCGCTCGACCAGCGGCGACTGTGACGTTAAAGAACAGGTGGCAGTGGGTGCTGCGCGTGCTCCCGGGGCCTGGGTGCCTTCTGCTGGCATGAAGGCCTTGGTGGCTGTACAGGGTCAGAGGTGGTGGCTGTTCCCGCTTCGTGCAGCTAACTTACGGATAGGATAAGAGGCAGAGAAAGGAAAGACAATCCCCCCCCCTCCCACCGTTCAGGCTGAGCCATGTCCCGCTTGGAGGACGTGGCCAATGTGGTGCTGCGGGTACCCACTGTTGTCCTGCTTGATCTCCTGTACAGGTGGGATGTGCAGGGTTTCACTGAACTGTTACGACCTAAGTACGAGGATTCGTTCTTGAAGTCCAGATATGTGTGGATCGTCTATTATCTAGGTGAGAGACAGGTTCACCTTTCATGTGACGTGTCTAAGCTTTGTCAGCTACCTGGCTTTAGAGGCCGGGTAGGTGACATAAAGCTCAGTGAGCGTATCTTCTCCTTTTAGCTGTTTTTTTTCTCAACATTACAATAAGGAGTACAGGAACATATTTTAGAAAGAGACGTTTAAGTACAAATTCTAGAGGAAGTGGAGGTTTGTAGGGGTAGGATGGAAGTGGAAATACTTGCCTGGCAGTGTGTAGATACTTTGTTTATTTTGTACAGCGCTGCGTAACCCTAGTAGTGCTCTAGAAATGTTAAGTAGTAGTAGATAATTTTAAGGACCCAACATAGTACAGTATGAAAATGAAGCAAAAGTTGCTTTGTATTTTCTGAGATTTCAGACCTGGGGTAGGTGGGCCCAGGGGTATCTGATGCTCTAGGTGAACTTTCACTATCAGTGCTGTTTTCCCAACCCCAACACCTGTATTAGTTGCAGCATCAGATTCATTTTCTTACCCTGCTATCAGTCAACCTCCTTGTCTCTCTCCCCCCCCCCTTTAATTCATTATGAGGTATATTTTCAAAGCAAGTCTAAGTGCTTTGCAAATATGCCTCCACATCTCCTGTGTCTCCCAGTTCTCTTCTCTTCCATGTTCAGCATTCCCAACCCCCCAAAAAACATGGCCCTGCATCTTTTCTCACCTTTCTCCTCCCCAGGTTGCCCAGTGTGTTCTCCCTCTTGGACCAGCAACTCCCCTCCTTTCCCCCACTGCCATCCACTTTGTCTCCTCAAACCATGGCTCCATTTTTAATGTGAAAATGTCAGTAATAAGCGGAAAGGTAAGAAACTGTGAAGGCTTCTGGATGCCATAGGGGTGGGACTCAGCAGAGTTAACAGAAAGTGTGCAACTGTCTTTTCTGCCTTGTGCCTTGTTCATACTTCAGGTACAATGCTATTATTATTTGGATCATTTTATTTTGTGTATAGTTTGATTTTTAATATTGTTAAAAACCCATTAACTTTTTTTTTATTGGAATCTGCTTTTTGTTTTAAGGATTAGTTTTCTTGGTTTGAAAAGTAATGTAACAAATATACAGGGAGTCATTTAATAATAGTGTACGTTGACCCCCCCATAGTGTTAAAGTAGTGTAACTTAACTTTAACAGGTGTTTTGTGTAGACACTAGGGTTGAAAAGGCATACAAGTGAATGATGTCATTGGATGGCGCCAGGATAGAACTTCCTCAGAGCTCACAACACAGTGTAAAGTTCTGAGCATGAGCTGTGAAACCACTACTGCTGCACAATACAAGCAACTCTTGGGTAGGGGTGTGGGATTATGGACCTCTTCTATCGAGCCACGGTAGCAGCTCGCAGTGCAGTAATGCCGACAAAGCCTATTCCCTTTGAATGGGCTCCATCGGCTTTGCCATGCGGGAACCGCTAGCGTGGCTTGATAAGAGGCCCATAATCCCATACCCCTGCTATATCTGTAGAAAACTTCTATCACAGATAAGCATCATATTTTTTCATGGAGAGGGTGGTGGATACTTGGAATGCCCTCCCTCGGGAGGTGATGGAGATGAAAATGGTATCGGAATTAAAAAATGCGTGGGATAAACACAAAGGAATCCTGTTCAGAGGGAATGGATCCACAGCAGCTTAGCAGAGATTGGGTGGCAACACTGGTAATTGGGAAGCAAAGCTAGTGCTGGGCAGACTTGTATGGTCTGTACTCTGAAAATGGCAAGGACAAATCAAGGTCAGGTATACATATAAAGTAGCACATACAATGAGTTTATCTTGTTGGGCAGACTGGATGGACCATACAGGTCTTTATCTGCCGTCATCTACTGTGTTGCTATGTTACTATATTGCTTTTTCCATTAACAAACAGAACTGAGTGAGGTGGGTGAAGCTGTTCAAGTCTTAAATCATCTTGGTCTATTTAGCAGTCTGCATAGTTGATTGAGAGTTGTTTGCTAATAGGGATACCATTGGCCAGCACTGCTTGACCAAAGGCACTGCCCTGTGCTGAGGCATGATCCAACCCATAATGTGCTGTAAAAGTATGAGGGAAGGATAGCTGCTTTGCAGATGGTATTCAGTGGGGCACACTTAGGGAGGGCTACTGTTTGTGCAGTGGCTCATATTCATGGCAAAATTGTATATGTGAAGGACGTCAGTTTGCTAAAGTCCTGCATCTGTCATACCAGCTCTACTAGGATTGAACAAGATGGACAGTTGGCTCTTTTTTCTTTTTCTAAATGATTCTGTTGTCTTCAGTAACAGGCAAGAACGTATTTAGAGTCTAGAGCATGGAGGGCTTTCTCATGAGGATTTGAATGGAGCTTTGTACTGAAAATAGGAAACGCTGTTATTTCGTTGTGGTGGAAAGGTGTTGCCTTGCCACTTTTCAGGCTTCAAGTTTTTCAAATTTATTTGGAAACTTACTATCCTGCCCATCAAAGATAATATCTCGATGGATTACAATCTAATAGGAAGAGTAAGAAAAAAAAAAGGACAAAAACCCACAAAGACAGAATGAGAGTGGGAAAGGAGAGGAAATAGTAATAGGAATAGTAATAGGAAAGAAGAGGAAGGAAAAGACATAAGGGTACTGTGGCATTCAGGTCCCCCATATGGGTGGTCAGTTAGGGGTAAGCTTTGAAAAATAAATGAGTTTTGAGATCAGCTTTATAAAGCGTAAGGGTGGACTGAAGCCTGAGGTGTGGTGGTAGAGCATTCCATAGTTCTGGACTTCGTACTGAAAAAATACAATGCCGAATGGAGTCATGAGAAATCTCAGGAAAGGAAGGAGTAACAAGTTTGTTCTGCTGCTGAGGGCGTAATGTGTGGGTTGGGCAGCAGTAAGGGACAAGGTATCGGAAGAGGGAGGACCAGTGGCACAGATTTTATAAAACCAGGAAGAGAAACTAGAACAGGACGTGGTGAGAGACAGGTATCCTTTAGAAGTGGTGTAACATGGTCATAGTTCTTATGGCCAGTGAGGAACTTTACAGTTGTGTTTTGTATTAGCTGGAGAAGATGTTCTTCAGGCAAGAACTTGGAATGTGTCTTGAGAACAATCAGTGTTGTATAGTAACTAAGTAAATGTAACTAGTTACTGTACTTAACTAAAAGCTTTGTCAGTTTTACTTGTAAAGAAGTACTGGAAACATTTGTTACTTTTACTGAAGAAATAATTTTACCAATTTTTACTACGTTTACTCAGTTACCTCTGATGCTTGCAGTTAAAAGTAAATGTAGAAGCAATGTGATTCCTAGGTAAACCAAATGAAACGGCAAAACCTGGAGCAGGATTTTGCTATTGCAAACCTCGTCACACAAACAATGGATCATCTTACATTTTGCTGTTTAGTGAATATAGCCTATGAGAACAGTGGAGCTGCCTGTGTTTGTTGAATTGATTACTGGTCTCCAGCCAAACTGAACAATAATGAGTTGGGTCACTTTCAGGCTTATTTTCGAAAGAGAAGGATGCCCATCTTTCGACACAAATCGGAAGATGGGCGTCCTTCTCCCAGGGTCGCCCAAATCGACATAATCGAAAGCCGATTTTGGGCGTCCCCAACTTCTTTCCGTCGTGGGGACGACCAAAGTTCCCGGGGGCGTGTTGGAGGCTCCAGATATTCTCCTAAGAAAATATCTCAAAGAAATACTATTGTTTTGCTCAGAATATAAAATCTGAATCTCAACTTGTTACTATATTCCATTGAAGAAAAGGTCTGAATCTGCTAAACAAGATATGGATATTTTGGTATCTCCTGAGGTTAATTTAACAGCATTTTTAGAAAACTTACAAGATTTAATTTCAATCAGTGCTACTATTTTTACATACTGATGAGAGAGCAGATCCCGTCCTATTTATCTTCACTGATTATTCCATATTGTCCTACACTCTCCTTCGTTCCTCAAATGAGAACCAATTAACTATTCCAGCTGTAGTTCACTCTAGATTACAATCTATCCGACATTCTGTTTTCTTCTCCTTGGGTCCATTCTCTGGATTGATTTACCTTTCTGTCTTTGTATTGAGCAATCATATTCACGCTTCAAGATTGCTTTAAAGACACATTTATTTGCTGCTGTCTTTCCACCTGGCCCTGAGTTGTGAAGTTCTGGACAGCACACCTGTGTGTAGCTATGTGTGCTTTTATCTTGTTCTATACTATTTTAATGACTTCTACTTTTCTTTAATTCTTTTACTGTTTCCTGTTTTGAGTTGGAGTTTCCTTTTTTTTCTTTCACATGTTTTTATATTTTGAATATAAACCTCTCTGATTTTATGAAGGGGGTATATCAAGATTACATAAACTAAACTACTGCAGTGATGTGCCTTCAGGGGATTCACTGAATCCCTAGCCCTACAAACATGCTTTTTTGTTTGTTTGTCTTGATCTGGCCGGTCCTTTCCGTTGTCATAATCGAAAAAAGAAGGGCGTCCCTGACGAGCACTTGGATAGCTTTATTTGGTCCTTTTTTGTTACGACCAAGCCACGAAAAGGTGCCTGAACTGACCAGATGACCACCAGAGGGAATCGAGGATGACCTCCCCTTACTCCCCCAGTGGTCACTAACCCCCCTCCCACCCTCAAAAAAATTTTTCAAAATATTTTTTGCCAGCCTCAAATGTTATACTCGGGTACATCGCAGCAGTATGCAGGTCCGTGGAGCAGTTTTAGTGGGTGCAGTGCACTTCAGGCAGTCGGACCCAGGCCCACCCCCCCTACCTGTTACACGTGGTGGTTAAAGTGAGCCCTCCAAAACCCACTGTACCCACATCTAGGTGCCCCCCTTCACCTGTAAGGGCTATGGTAGTGGTGTACAGTTGTGGGTAGTTGGTTTTTGGGGGCTCAGCACACAAGGTAAGAGAGCTATGTACCTGGGAGCTTTTTCTGTAGTTCACTGCAATGCCCCCTAGGATGCCTGATTGGTGTCCTGGCATGTCAGGGGGACCAGTGCACTACAAATGCTGGCTCCTCCCATGACCAAAGGGCTTGCATTTGGTCATTTCTGAGATGGGCATCCTTAGTTTCCATTATTGCCGAAAATCAGAAATGACCAAGTCTAAGGACGACCATCTCTAGGGACCACATAAATGTCAAGATTTGGGCGTCCCCAACTGTATTATCGAAACGAAAGATGCCCATCTTGTTTCGATAGTACGGGTTTCCCTGCCCCTTCGCTGGGATGTCCTAAGAGGACGTCCTCAGGAAATCTTGGGCGCCCCTTTCGATTATGCCCCTCTTTATAGCAAAGATGAAACTGAAGCTGTTTGTAATTCTTGGTGAACAGACATGTCTCTACTACAACAGACTGCTGGACATCCCATGGAAAATGTTACATTGGGGTGACTGTCCACTGGATTGTCAGTCTTTAGAGAGGAAGTCTGTTTGTCTGGATTGACTGAGTCTTTAGAGCGGAAGTCTGTTTGTCACTTAACCCTCCATTGCCCTAGGTACAAATAAGTACCTGCTTATATAATGTAAACTGTTTTGAATGTAGTTGCAAAAACCACAGAAAGTCTGTATATCGTCCCATTCCCTTTCCCATCCCCCCCTTAAGACTGAAGGGTTCCCACACATTTGACGTTCTTTCATCAGTTCTTGAAGATATTCAAACAGTTTGCCATTACATGAAAAATAGTTAGAACCGACAATGTTTCTAACTGTGTGAAAGACTTCTCTGTATTTTGACATCATGACAATGATAACAAAGATGAAGATGCAAGTGATGAATTAGACAGCACTACTTCTAATGCAGATGATAATGACGATGAAGATAAAACATTCTTAGGAACTCAGTGTTTCGGACAGAGATTCCCTTGATCCATACCTTCAGATCCAGTCAAAAGGCATCAGTAATATTGCATACTGGCCTGATGTGAAGGAAGACTGAACAATCAATCCATTTCTGCTAGTGCAGTTGTTGAATACCATTGTGTTGGATTAATGACTCACAAGCACTTTTGCAATTTAGTTTTAAAATAAAAGCAAAATGTATTGAATTGTAAAGCAATAAAGTTTGGGGGATAAAAACGTTAATAGTTGCATTCATTGTAGTTGCCTAATATAATACTTTTTGAGTAAAAAGTACAGCATCAACTTTTTTACTTTCACTTAAGTAAATTGTTTAATGTGTTCTTCACTGGATTACTTTTACTTAAGTGTTAAATATACATTTATTTTTATTTATTTTAACTCAAGTACTTTGACCTAGTACTTTTGTTCAATCTTAGGAATTCTTCACACCATTCCATCATTGCATGTTACCAATGCCTGAAGTTCACTTACTCTTCTATAAAAGTATTCTTCCTAGTAGCAATCACTTCAGCAAGTTAGAGCTTCACAGATGCAATGTTTAGGTCCCAAAATGTAGGTCCATATCACACGGTGTTTCTGGTATGGGGTGTTTACATGATGCGAGTCTTTCATGATACAAGCCATCATATGTGATTGTGATGGTTGAAGTTTATCCACAGGAGCATGATAAATCAACAACGCACTGAGGTGTCCTGAAGAGTTTTGAAGGCCAAGATGACATAGGTGGTATAGGTTAGTATAGTCGAAGGAGGATATGTGATTAGAGTTGTGACTATTAGTAAAGCACCAGATTTGATATAGACTTCCATTTGAAAGCATGCGTTCTTGTAGTGGAAGTTTTCTTCTATGTAGCTGTCGATGTCCTAGATGGGCTGTGGATAAGAGAGAGCAGAAACTAATGGCTACTCAATTTTCTGAGCTCCAAGGTCTGTATGAAAAAGTTTACCTTTCTGTTCAGCTATTATTGCTGGGAATTGGAGCAGCTTGCAGCGATGTAAACAGCCAGGTTCATGAAGAGGGAATCAGCTCTGTCGAGACCAGCAGGGTACATTGAGAATCATGGTGCTTCGGCTCTTTACTGGAACGTGTGTTGAACTTTTTCAGTATGAGAGGAGTTGGAGGGTAAGCATAGAGGAATGAGTCTGTGAAAATTCTAGGCTATCCAGAGCTAGACATAGAGGGAAAGGAATAATGGAACAGTAGAAAGGACGCTTTGTGTCCCTTTCATTGCCAGGAAAGGTTAATCTGAGGTGTTCCTCCACCCCTGAGAGAGGGAGTTCAGAAGAGCTGCATCTAGAGACCGTTTGTGAGGGAGAAGCACATTGCTCATTTCATGAGCTAACTTGTTCTGAGGACCAGATATGTAAATAGCCTGTATCTGGAAGCAGTTGGCTACAGCAAAGTCTTAGATTCTGGCTGTTTTGTGGCAAAAGTTGCAGAGAGCCTGTGCCTCCTGTTTTACATTTACTACTACTACTTGACATTTCTAAAGCGCTACTAGGGTTACGCAGCGCTGTACAATTTAACATAGAAGGACAGTCCCTGCTCAAAGGAGCTTACAATATAAAGGACAAATGTACAGTCAGTCAAATAGGGGCAGTCTAGATTTCCTGAAAGGTGTAAAGGTTAGGTGCCGAAAGCAACATTGAAGTGGTGGGCTTTGAGCTGGGATTTGAAGATGGGTAGGGAGGGGGCTTGGCGTAAGGGCTCAGGAAGTTTATTCCAAGCATAGGGTGAGGCGAGGCAGAATGAGCGGAGCCTGGAGTTGGCGGTGGTGGAGAAGGGTACTGAGAGGAGGGATTTGTCCTGTGAGCGGAGGTTACGGGCGGGAACGTAAGGGGAAATGAGGGTAGAGAGGTAATGAGGGCTGCAGACTGAGTGCATTTGTAGGTAAGAAGGAGAAGCTTGAACTGTATGCGGTATCTGATTGGATATGAGTATATCGGTTCAGGCGGAATATAAGACGTGCAGATTGAAGGGGGGATAGATGGCTGTGGGAGGCCAGTAAGGAGTAGGTTGCAGTAGTCAAGGCGAGAGGTAATGAGAGCGTGGACGAGAGTACGGGTGGTATGCTCAGAGAGGAAAGGGCGAATTTTGCTGATGTTAAAGAGAAAGAAGCGACAGGTCTTGGCTATCTGCTGGATATGCGCAGAGAAGGAGAGGGAGGAGTCGAAGATGACTCCGAGGTTGCGGGCAGATGAGACGGGGAGGATGAGGGTGCCATTAACTGAGATAGAGAGTGGAGGAAGAGGAGAAGTGGGTTTTGGTGGAAAGACAATAAGCTCGGTCTTGGACATGTTCAGTTTCAGGTGGCGGTTGGACATCCATGCAGCAATGTCGGATAAGCAGGCCGATACCTTGGCCTGGGTCTCCACGGTGATGTCTGGTGTGGAGAGATATAGCTGGGTGTCATCAGCATAAAGATGATACTGGAAACCATGAGATGAGATCAGTGAGCCCAGGGAAGAGGTGTAGATTGAAAAAAGAAGGGGTCCAAGGACAGATCCCTGGGGAGCTCCAACAGAGAGCGGGATGGGGGTGGAGGAAGATCCATGAGAGTGTACTCTGAAGGTGCGATGGGAGAGATAGGAGGAGAACCAGGAGAGGACAGAACCCTGGAACCCAAATGAGGACAGTGTGGCAAGAAGTAAATCATGATTGACAGTATCAAAAGCAGCGGATAGATCAAGGAGGATGAGGATGGAGTAGTGGCCTCTGGATTTGGCAAGGAACAGGTCATTACAGACTTTAGAGAGTGCCGTTTCTGTCGAGTGTAGAGGGCGAAAACCGGATTGAAGCGGATCGAGGATGGCATGAGAGGAGAGAAAATCAAGGCAGCGGCTGTGAACAGCACGCTCAAGTATTTTGGAGAGGAAGGGTAGGAGGGAGATGGGGCGGTAGTTGGAGGGACTAGTAGGGTCAAGTGATGTTTTTTGAGGAGAGGTGTGACTACGGCGTGCTTGAAGGTGTCAGGGACAGTTGCGGTGGAGAGAGAGAGGTTGAGGATATGACAGATGGTGGGGGTGACAGTATGAGAGATGGTGTTAAGTAAGTTGGTGGGGATGGGATCAGAGGAACAAGTGGTGCATTTCGAGGAGGAAAGAAGGCGGGCGGTTTCCTCCTCGGTGATATCAGGAAAGGAGGAGAAAGAGGCCTTTACCACTTGGTTGTCTGTCTGAATAAGTACAGAGGAGCTGTGAAGGAACACTCATAGAGAATTGAAGATTGTTCTGAACTCCAGTTGGTTGATGTGGTATTGTATCTTGATTAGATCCCTGTGAATGTTTGTTGAGATGAGCTTCCCATTCTTATGTCAAAGTATCTGTAGTCAGGACTAATAAAGTGAGAATGTTCTGGAATCTGGAACGACATTGAAGATGGACTTATCTGCTACTCTAACCAACACTAGCATAGAAGGATTAGGCCCCTGTGCAAGGGATTGTGCAGAAATAGGTTGGTCTGTGCTGAGCATGTGTTTAGCAGCATCAGGAGGCTGTTGGTGTTGCACAGAAGGTGTGGTAGGAGTAGCTGGGCTGGTATGTTTGCTTTTGTCAGTGCTTTGGCTAACAAATTGAAAAGCAATTTCTCTTCAGATTTCTGCAAGTGCTCCAAAAGTGTCTACACTGAGCCTGGAAACCTCGAGGGATGTGATCCACCACATCTGTTGTCTGGTGGTTCTCTCGGGTGACTGGACTCTTAATGTTACTGCACTGAGAGGTTGATGGCCTTTCCATAGAAGTTTCACAAGTGATGTGCACAGAAGTAATTGCTTTCTGTGCAGAAATGTTCTTGTACAGATCTTCAAGGAGTGGCTTTTTGGCTTTGAAATGCTTCTTAAAGTAACGAAGACCATCTCGCTGTGGGAGGAAGTATTTACAGTCATGATCATGGCCAGGATCCAAGCTTAAGAGGCACTTGGTATGTGTGTTGATATTCTGGATCTTTCTGTTGCATTTTGGGCAAGGCCTAAAACCTGATTTCAGTGAAATAACATTGGAACCCTTTTTTAGAAAACAACAAAAAAAGCAATCAAAAACAATGTTCTTTTATGTTGTCATTCTTTGGACATTAAAGATACAGTTCTTTCTTGATTTGCTATCTATCTTTTGAGTCGCACATTTCAACTTTCATGACACTTCCTCTCTCCCTTCACCTTCAGTCTGGTGTAAAGCAGGGCTCTATCCTTGCTCCTACTTTCTTTAACATCTTTCTTGCCCCTCTTCTGACTCTTATACAGGAACAGGGATGCACCCCATTATACTTTAACCTTAAACTGCAGTCTAGTTCAAAGACTTTCCATACTGCATAGACATCTTTGAACTAGGTTGCAGAGTTTAAGGTTACATCATCGTATACGCTGGGGTTAACCAAGATATAGTTATCGGAGTACTGCAAACCGCCAGGATACCCCAAAAAAGTTCTTTATATCTGACTATCTGAGAAGTTCACTTCAGCAGATCTTGAGGATGTCTCGTACCATGTAAGAAAGGGCACCGAGGTTCTCTGAAATGTAACCAGGCACCCTCTTCTCTTTGCAATCAACTTACTAAGATAGTAGGCATCCCAAAGGGCACCACACAACTGTTTCTGAGTCGGAAGAGCCGGTGATTTCCAACACTTGGCCACCTCCCTCCTAAGGACCGCAGTGCAGGGGAGAACCTCATCAAACATGAAAATAAGTTCCCACCTCCCCACATCCCCTCCAGCAGTCCCTCGATCAGGTGGGAACTTATTGAGCTACAGTCACAGGTGCTCTATACCACCTGTACAACAACTTGACACCATTTTCCTGCATATTTGCTGCGATAGCGGAGAGAGAGAATGCCCCAAGTCAGCCTCCCAACTGCGCACATTTATTTATTTTTATTTATTAATTTGTTACATTTTTATCCCACATTTTCCCACCTATTTGCAGTCTCAATGTGGCTTACATAATACCGGAGAGTCGTTCGCTGACTCCAGTGTGAACAAATACAAAGTGAAGATGTGGTAAAATAAGATTCATGTGGAACGGTCACATTAAGGAATCGTAAAGCGTAAGAATTGCGGTATGTCCATTACGTACTTTAGTTTTGCAGTGTTGCAGAGTTCAGGCATTTAAGTTAGGCCGGTAGGATAAGCCTTTTGAAACAGGTTAGTTTTTAGTGATTTCCGGAAGTTTAGGTGGCCGTATGTTGTTTTCAAGGCTTTTAAGAGGGGATCCACTGAATATGTGGGTAAGGTATATAATGGAGATCATTTTAGGTTGGCGAAGGCCCTTCCCAAGGAGCTCCTCAAAAGGGATAGGAGGATCCTGAAAACCCTCTCTATAAGGTGTACTGTAAAGTAAATGCCTAAGCTGCAGATACATAAAAAAATCTTTACTATCTATGTGGAACATTTGCTGCAGTTCTGCAAAGGACTTAACAGAGCCCCATTCCTGCAAAATCTGGCTTATTACCGTCAAGCCTTTCTGTTCCCAGAGACAAAATGTATGTGGGTGCCAACCGTCTATGAGCGGGGCCAAGACAGAGAGTGGTGCACAGCACGACAGTCGGCGTCCCTTAAACAGCATGCGTGTTCCCCTCTCCCACAGCAAGAAAGAACCCTGGAACCCTGGATTATAGGATTCAAGATACGCCCTCTACTAGTCGCTTCATGAGGCATCCAAAAAAGCTGTAGAAGGTTCTGTCTGGATGCCATCAATTCTCCCTCTATGCATACCCAGGGCATCCCTGGCTCCTGCCCTGAAGCCGTTATAGCGCACAACTGTGCCGCCCAGTAGTAGCATCGCAGATCAGGGACCCCCAATCCTCCCAGCTGTCTGCGTCTCATCAAGACCCATTTAGCCACCCTTTGAGGCTGTTTCTTCCAAATGTATTGGAACAGATTACTTTGCAGAGTCCCCAACACTTGTAATGGTACAAGGACAGGAAGAGTCTGGCACAAGTACAAAAACATTGGCAATAACATCATCTTACACACTGCCACTCTTCCCAGCCATATATGGGTAAGACCATGCCAGCGATTCAAAGTCTGGGAAAGCTCCTGGAGTACCCCTTGATAATTATATTTGTAAAGATTTAGTAAACTCTGGGCAGATATTAACTTCCAAGTAGTGAATATATGGCTTAGTCCAGCCAGTGGTCCAGTGCAGATGGTAGGAAAGCCCATTTTTACAAGCATGGCACTGGAAAATTGGAGGGTGGCCAATGTAATGCCAATTTTTTAAAAGGGTTCCAGAATTGATACAGGAAATTGTAGACTGATGAGCCTGACGTCAGCACCAGGGAAAATGATAGAGACTATTATAAACAACAAAATTACAGAGCATATACATAAGCATGGATTAATGATACAAAGTACCTGCTTTACACCTCCTTGGGTGCATCTCGTCATAAAGGTGGATAAATAAATAAATCCAACATAGGTTTTAGTCAAGGGAAATCTTGCCTCACCGATCTACTACATTTCTTTGAAGGGGTGAATAAAACATGTGGATAAAGGTGAGCCGGCCGATATATATTATCTGGATTTTCAAAAGGCATTTGACAAAGTACCATGAAAAACTCTTTAGGAAATTAGAAAGTCATGGGATAGGAGGTAATTTCCTATTGTGGATTAAAAACTGGTTAAAAGATAGAAAACAGAGAGTAGGGTTGGTATTGTCAGTGGAAAAGGGTAGATAGTGGGGTTCCCCAAGGTTCTGTACTGGGACATCTGCTTTTTAACATATTTATAAATGATCTAGCGATGGGAATAACTAGTGAGCTAATTAAATTTGCTGATGAAACAGAGTTATTCAAAGTTGTTAAATTGCAAGAGGATTGCCATGTTTATGAAAAATTGCAAGAGGACCTTATGAGACTGGGCATCCAAATGGCAGATGACGTTAATGTAAGTGCAAAGAGGAACCCAAACTATAGCAATGTGATGCAAGGTTCGTATTGAGTCACCGCCCATGAAAAGGTGATATTGTTGATGATACTTTGAAACCCTCTGCTCAGTGTGCAGCAGTGGCTAGGAAAGCAAATAATATGTTGACAATTATTAGGAAATGAATGCAAAATAAAAATGAGAATGTTATAATGCCTTTGTACTGTGCCATGGTGTGACAGCACCTTGAATACTGTGTGCAATTCTGGTCACCGCATCTCAAAAAAAGATATATCGGGATTAGAAAATGTACAGAGAAAGGCGATGAAATTGATAAAGGGGTTTGGATGATTTCTCTCCGAGGAAAGGCTAAAGTGGCTAGGGCTCTTAGCTTTGAGAAGAGATGGTTGAGGGGAGATTTGATAGAGGTCTATAAAATACTGAGTTGAGTGGAACGGGTAGATGTGAATTGCTTGTTTATTGTTTCCAAAAATAGTAGGACTGGGGGCCATTCAATGAAGCTACTAGCCTCCCTGTTTACTAAGCTGCATGGCAATGCTGTGTTGGCATTAGTTCATGGCAGCCGCTAGCGCGGCTTAGTAACCAGGAGGGTAAGTAAATTTAAAACAAACCAGAGAAAATATTTCTTCACTCAGCATGTAATTAAACACAAATTCGTTGCCAGAGAATGTGGTAACAGCAGTTAGCAGGGTTTAAAAAAAGGTTTGTCTGATTTCGTAAAAGAAAAGTCCGTAAGCCATTATTAAGCAGCATAAAATCTGTTTTACTGTTCTGGGATCTTGCCAGGTACTTGTGACCTGGATTGGCCACCGTTGGAAACAGGATACTGGGCTTGATGGACCTTCGATCTGTCCCATTATGGCATTCTTATGTAGAACAGTTTTGGAGTACACAAAATCTGGGGTGCTAGAGTCTAATTTCTAGGTTTAGTGGTGACCTGGCGCTTGGGATTTGTTGAGCTCTGCATTATAAGATTGTCCATTGTTTCCCTCTGCCCATTTACTTTTTAACCATTTATCCTGTTTCAATCAAATTTCTGCCAGAGTTCGTAGAGCACCCAGTGACCACAAACTCACATACCACTTGTGTCCCAACACTAATCTACACTTGTGGTTGCTTTTTCTTTCTTCTTTTTTTTTTTTAATAGGGAATAAACTAGTTGAGCTGAGGTTTCAGGGAAGCCATTAAGCCTTTTTAAAGCCCTTCCATTGATGATGCGCTTGAAATTTTTGATATACCGTATTTTTCGGACTATAAGACGCACCGGACCATAAGACGCACCTAGGTTTTAGAGGAGGGAAATAGGAAAAAAAAAAATTTTCCTTTTTCCCTCCTCTAAAACCTAGGTGCTCCGGTGCGTCTTGTCCGAGTTTTGGACCTCCGTCCCGTACTTACACGATTCCATGTTCCCTGGTGGTCTAGTGACGTCGGGGCAGGAAAGAGCCCCCTCTTTCCTGCCCATCGCGCTGCTCTCCGTGCTCCTCACTGCTTTCTGACGGTCTCGGCTCTTTCCTGCCCCGACGTCACTAGACCACCAGGGAACATGGAATCGTGTAAGTACGGGACGGTGGTCCAAAAACGCTACCTTCGGACTATAAGACGCACCCCCCATTTTCCTCCCAAATTTTGGGGGAAAAAAGTGCGTCTTATAGTCCGAAAAATACGGTAACTATTGGATTCATTGCAGAATTATGGCTATGCTGCGTTATTAATGTTTTACAATGGGTGTTTAATAGCTGCCTTTATTCATATGTGTATTCTGCTTGTTTTCCTTCATTTTCTTTCATCTTTCCTTTTTTTAGGGTCTGTGATCAGTTATTTAAAGCCCAGTTATCTGTTTTGGTTTAGTTTAGTCAAGCACTTGATGCACTGCCCTTAGTACAATGAGTTTTTTGCATTTTATTTCATTTTCTGCTTTCTTATCCCGTTGTGGTGAAGCTGCATCTTTTGTTTTTGTTTTGCTTCCTGATAGTAGTTTTGTGATTGCCCTGTAGTCTTGGCTTCCATCCTAAGATGCCCCCGTTTAAGTGTGTTTCATTTCCCTCAGTCACATGCTAAGTATCTACCCTATATTTTGGCTACCTTTTGATGTGATTTGAAATGTAGTACATAAGATAACGTGGAATTCCAGCAGCAAGAGCCCTTGCATGTGTGTTACCAACAGAGCTATAAAATGTCAAAAGGTTTACAAGAAAATTCTTTATTCCAACAATACTTTATTTTTCACATTTCAGGTCATGTTCTGTGCGTGGTGTTGCTGATGCTGCCTGTCCGATATTTGGTGAAGATTTATCTATATTTCCTGACCATTCTGTTACTTTATGTGGCTCATCAAACATCCAGGTGAGCTTTGGATTCTGGCCCCATATGGTTTAACTCATTTAGGGCACAGAGGCCTCCAGTTTGAGCTCAATTGTTCAGGGCATCCTCTTTTTGCCTAAACATCAGTTCCCTAGTGTCCAGGCTGCATCATCCCGACTGATGGGTTTTTATCCCCACTTACCAGTAGAAAAAGGTAGAGAAACTGACTTTTCCATTGACTTAACTGGTATAAAGGGGGTGATGGGTAAGCTCCCAGTATTTACTTCTAGTAGAGGGTAAGTTAGTCAGACTGGTGCTCCTGATCCCTGGCCTAGCTCCCAGCAGTGCAGGCTAAGGCCACACCACTTAATCCCAGCCTCCTTGCTCCTAGGTTCCTGATTCATGGATTGGACCTGGTCAAGCGCGAAGTATGGCTTTGCAGCCCCAAGTCATCCTTCATGGGCAATAACTTGATGAGACTTGGACCCTTCCCACGGGGGGTGTAGATCCCCACCCCCCTCTTTCTGTTATCTTGCAGGGGTGTGCACTAGATGCGTGGTTTGGTTTTATTCCCTTTGGGAAGAAGAATCAAGTTAATTAAAAACAAAAATAAAATAAAAAAAACCCCTGCCCCTCCTAAGATGGACTGTTTGTGACTTCGGTAATGGTCCGGGGGGGGGTGTGCATCAGGAGTGGGGGTGTCCTTGGTGCAGGACTTGCAGTCAAGATGTCTTTTGGTGGGAACAACAGCCATTTTGTCTGCAGCAGCAGCTTGTTCAGTCCCCACTGGGGCTTGGGAGACAAGGGTGGTTGCTTCCTCGCTATCACTGAGGTGGTGCTCCTGGAGCATCTTGGTGGGGGTCTCTGGAGACTTTGAGCTCCAAATGGCTCCAGCACATAGTTCTGCTGGTTAAGCAGTTGCTGACAGTAGAGGATGGGCACTCCCCACAGATTATTGCCAGAAAGGGTTCTCCTAAGCTGCTAAGGCTGGTGGTGGAGATGTGAGTGATCTTTTGGACCCTCATTCATCCCCTGACTCAAGTTCTGAGGCAGAGTCCCCCCCCCCCCACCCCAGGAAGAGCTGACTCACCTTCATGATTCTGTTTGAGGCCCTGATCTCTCCTTTTCTCCTTTGGCTGAGCTCTCAGAAGGAGACCCTATTCTGGGGGGTCTTTCATGGTTTACAAAGCACTCCCCCTCCTTAAGGCACACTTCCACACGATGCTGGCAGTGGGTACAATCTGATGGGGTTCTTTTGAGGATACGAGGTTTTGGACAGACTGTACCCTTTGTCAACTGAGGAGGTGGACAGGTACTGAGGTACCCCAAGGTGGATGCCCTTGTCACAGAAGTTAACAAGAACACTGCTGTTCTGGTGCAAGGGGTCTTGGTTCTTAAAGAGATATGCAAGAAGGTGGAGCAGCAACTGAAGTTGGGCTTCTCGGGTGCAGCTGGTGTGCTAGTTGCCATTTGTGATGGGTACATGGAGAGAGCCATGTTGTACTGGTTACAGCAGTCACTGGAGTCCCTGGAGGTGATCCACTTGGTCGAAGCGGCCTTTTTGGTGCACATCTCCTGTTGTTCACTGGCCTCAGTGTTAGTGGGCTGGAGATAGCTCTAGCTGTACCATTGGGCTGTGGCTGCAGTGTCCAAGCAGTTGTGTCAGTTGCATTTTAGGGGATAGTTGTTCTTTTGGGAAAGACCTGGAGAAGCTGGTTAAGGACGTGGGAGAAACTCATCCTCTCTTGCTCCCCGAATTGCACCAGAAAACTTCCCAGCGTGCTTCTTCAGCTAAAGCCCACACAAGGGGTGGGGAATGCTTACATTCAGACAGTTGTCGAAGTGGATTGGCCTCGGGACCTAGGAGGTCTTTCAAACTGGGTCTTTTCGTGGCCCCAAATGGGTGGGAGATGCTGGACCTTCCGGCTCAGTCAGAAGGTCCTGATCTTTTCCAGTGAGGTTGTGCCATGCCCCTCGGTGGCTTGGATGGTGGACTGACTGTCCCTGTTTTTCCACTAGTGGGCCTGTATCACTTTGGACCAGTTGGTCTTCAAGGTGGTCATGGAGCTACACTCTAGAGTTGGCTCGTCCTGTGCCAGACACCTTTATGTCTTGCTCTGTGGCTTGGTGGCAAAGCATCGGGCAGTCACACTCATTCTTCAGCACTTCCTAGATCTGGGAGCGGTGGAATTAGTACCCCCCGCCACACACACACAGAGCAGGGGCAAGGGTGTTAATCTATTTAATGATCTTAAAATCCCAAAGAAATAGGAATCCTTTTGGCTAATCTTCTAGTTCAAAGGGGTAAATGCCTGCCTCATGGTCCAGCACTTTTGGATGGAGATGATTTGCTCAGTGATTGCTTTGGTCTGTTCAGGTAAGTTCTTAGGTTTCTGAAAGATTCAGGGAAGTCATCTTGATATCCCAATCAAGAGGGACCAAAAGTGCTATCTCTGAACATTTATTCTGGGTTCCCAACTTCAGTTTTGGGCCCTTCCCTTTGGTTTAGTGACTGCCCCTCGGACCTTCTCAGGTGATGGCATTGGTGGCAGCTCATCTGTGCCACTAGGGCATTCAACTTCATCTTTACCTGGATGATTAGCTGATTTGGGCAGAATCTACTGTGGCCTCTGGAGTGGTCATTTCTCAGGTCATCCTGCTCGTAGAGCATCTAGGTTGGGTGGTAAAAAGGGCAGAGTCACCTATCTCCCTCCCAGACCTTGGACTACCTGGGGATCCACTTCAGTACAGCAGCAGCTTTGGGTGTGGCCTTTCTCAAGGAGAAGCATGTGGCCAAGCTGCAGACCCAGAAGTACAGCCTATGTAGCTTGGAGGCTCCCTGGAACTATCTCCAGCTTTTGGGTTCTGTGGCGGCAGCCCTGGAAGTGGTACCCTATGCTCTGGCCCATTTGCAGCCCCTTCAGATGGTCCTGTTGTTTTATTATTCTCTGAAGCAGGAGAAAAAGTATTGCAGTTTGTTTTTAATGTGTAGCAATATATCAAAAGCTCATAAATAGATTACATCTTATGCACCATACTGCAGTGATACTGATAAAGACAAGGAAGTTTATCGGGCAACCCCTTTATTAAAAGATTTGCATTGGTTGCCAATTTCGCCAAAGACTTTATGCCCATATCAGCCCTCTCCTGAAATCACTTCACTGGCTCCCTATCCGTTTCCGTATACAATTCAAGCTCCTCTTGTTGACCTATAAGTGCATTCACTCTACAGCCCCTCACTACCTTACCACCCTCATCTCTCCCTACACGCCTTCCCTAGAACTCCGTTCACTAGGCAAATCTCTCCTAGTTGAACCCTTCTCCTCCATCGCTAACTCCAGACTCCGCTCCTTCTATCTTGCCGCACCTTATGCCTGCAATAGGCTTCCTGAGCCATTACGTCTAGCTCCATCCCTGGCTGCCTTCAAATCCGGGCTAAAGGCCTACCTGTTTGATGCTGCTTTCGACTCCTGACTTGTAACTTTTATCTTATCCTTATGTGTCCTTCTGTCTGTCCTTCCCTTATCCTTTTTGGTCCTGTCTGTTTGTCCTGATTTAGATTGTAAGCTCTTTTGAGCAGGGACTGTCTTCTTCATGTTATTGTAAAGCGCTGCGTACGACTGGTAGCGCTATAGAAGTGATTTATAGTAGTAGTAGGTTGCCAGTAGGCGCTTGGATTGAGTTCATGGTGGCATGCTTTGTTTTTAAGATCATTAATGTGCATATATTCCCTTTTCATAATATAGGCCAGTGGTTCCCAAACTTTTTCAGTTCATTGCACCCTTCGTTTCTGAGCAATTTTTTGCGGCTCCGCCCCCCCTCCCGGCCACACAGGTCTCCGCCCCCCCTCCCCCAACCACACAGGTCTCCATCTTTTTATCTGCATAAATATATCAGCGATAGGGTGTCCCTATAGCGAGCCCCTCCAAATAACACACTGATTACAGTTTATAACAAATTACTATTCTACCTATGAAAAGTTATTCCATTATTATACTTCCTCTTAGTACATCTGCATGCTGCCCAAGCCAGCATGTTTAAAAATTTAAGTGAGATTAAATAAAAAATGCCACCAACAATAAAGAATGACAACTCGGATGCAGCAGCTCATAGGTTTGCTTGCTTTTTTTTGAATAGGAATGGAAACAGAGACTACTGACCTATTGGCTTCAATTTTTTGACTTCATCCCATCAAAAAAAAAACCAGAAAACAAGTGCGGGACTGCATCAGCCTTCAGGCATATGCTGTCGGCTCTGTTGGTTCTCTGTCCCCACTGACGTCAAATTCCAGTTCTGGGTGCAGAGGACTGGCAGAACTGACACCACATGCTTGAAGGCCGCTGCATTCCTGCACTTGTTATTTTATTTTTTTTGTTTTTCTGCCGCTGCTGCGCTGCTCTATGCAGTAGTGGTTTGGTGGGAGGAAGGTCTGGATTTGCCGCTTCACCCCAGAGAGGTCACTGCAGCGCACCAGGGTGCCGCTTCGCACAGTTTGGGAAATGCTGATATAGGCATAATTTTATAATACAGGCATAATTTTATATGTGTATCTGCTATACAGGTTAGGGGGCCTCTTACAAAATTACACACTGGGGGAATAATGTTAAAGCATTTCCCACGAGTAAAGCCTGGATAATGGTACATGTCCCAACTGCACATTTATTTACCACTGTTTATTTAGCTAAATTAATATTCTACTTCCCAGTCCTCCCCCAAAAAGCCCACAGCGAATTAGATCAAAACCAAAATAAGATGATACCTGTTTTATTGGCCTAACTTAATACATTTTTTGATTAGCTTTTGAAGGTAACCCTTCTTCAGATCAGAAACACTTCTGATCTGTCATTTCTACCTCTTGCTTGGGAAAGGGTAGGAGTCTCCACCTTTGCCATCAAATTGCAGACGCAGTCATACCCAGCATATTGCTGTTTTAGATACTAGCACTATAGCATTTCCTGGATTGGCTGTTCTATTTCACAAGTTAACACAACCAGTCTGTGAGCATTGAAAATGATTGGAGTACTAGCATTCAGGAAGGAGCATTGTGCTGGGGGTTACTGATCGTGGATTAAGTGTTTCTGCCAGTGTTAAGGACTGAGCATTGCACTACTTTTATAATCTTTCTTTTGCTGACAACCTAAGCACTGTGGAAGATAAGAAAGGAAACCCAAATGTCAGACCTTGATGGGAGAAGAAAACCACAGAGACCTGTTAATATAGAATTCCAGAAGACAAAGAACAGTATTACCACAGTGAAGAAGGACCTTGAAAGATGTAATTCTTTATTAAAAGCGTGATGTGGCTACGTTTCACCCTCAGGCTGTATCAGGGGTACAAAGATTCAGTCAATCCCACTGTCAAACAAGGTTATTGCAGTAACAGGATAAAACAGCATCAGATCACTGTCATAGTGTCTGCTACACAGCATTACAGCATGAGTCAGTCTATTCTGTTACTGAAATAACCTTGTGTTTAATGCTGGTATTGACTGTATCTTTTTACCCCTGATATAGCCTGAGGGCAAAACGTGGCCACATCAGGTTTTTAATAAAGAATTACATATTTTAAAGACTTTTTGGTAGGTTGCAGAGGCTAGCCCTTTCCAGAGTGGTAGAAATCTTTCTGAAACCTAGAGGACATATATTTCAGTTGTTTGTGACAACTGATATACTAGTTAATATCCTTAGTCACTGTAGACCACCCGACACTAGATTTCTGCATAGGGACATAGGATAGCCATCGCGAAAACCTTAATGAATATATATTTACAATTTTAGCTTGCCTCATGGCAGTCTTCATTCTCTTCTCTTCTCTCTTTCAGAGATTATGTTCGCCAAGAGATGGAATCAGAGTACCAAGGGGCCGTGTACAGGGATTCTGTAGCACTGAACCGAATTGTTGCAGCACTGACTGGTGAGCTGCGCCAAGCTTGTATTCATTCTCCTCCTATAAAGATAGAAGAATCCACAGCATCTTCATACCAAATTCCTATTGTGGCATTTTTTTTTATAAGGGAGCATAGATCTGTTACCCACAGAAGCACAAAGAGGCAGCGATCTGTAAACAGTAGTCAGCACACAAATGTAGTAGACTAGTAGGTGCAGGAGTATGAAATTTATTATGCATAAGAACCCGACGTCACGTTTCGCCTTTAAAAAGGCTGTGTCAGGGTAAGATTACAGGGCTTTTAAAACACTCATTCCCCTTGTAGTATAAATCTATCCATAAGCAGTTACCATACTCTGTAAACAGAGCAGCACTTCTTCTCCACTAGCCCCTGACGCAGCCTTTTTAAGTCTGCTCTGTTTGTGAGCTAGATCTGTTACCCATCCTCCTGTCTTCTTTCCTCCCCCATTGCCTGAGTTTTGGAGGACTTATTTTGTGGTTGCTCACATTTTTGATATTTCAATATACATTTTCCCGCATCCCCTAAATGAGATTTTAAGAACTCTGAATTTGTCTCCTGATATGCTGCATTGGTATGATATACAGGGCTCCCTCTGTTTTTAATTTTTACTGAACAACATCAGGATATTTCACCTGGAGCCAGGTGAAATATTCTGCTGATTCAACAGCGTCAGCAGTGATGCCAGTTTTCATTACTTTAGTACTGTATATACTTGAAAATCCATCTAAATATAGACCAAGAACCTTATCCCCTTAACCAACCCACCCTCCCCATTTTAGCTCAACTATAAACTGAGGGTAGAAATTTGGGTGATCACGAGGAACCAGACGCACAGTGCTAACTATAAAGACTAGCGTAAACACTGCAGTTGCTAGTATCTTAAAATTTTGTAAAGCTGTCTGTGCAAGGTGTCTTTAAAAATGTATTAACTTCACAATGCAGCTTGTAGTCAATGTACTAGTAGTCTTTAAAAAAAAAAAAAAAAGGTCCTTCAGTATTCCTAGACAAACAGCAGCTTCTGTGTTGTCATTAGCATAGACATTGTCCTTATTGTTGCTCTCATAGAGCACATCATCTTCATTACTATCTGTGGCATGGCGGCGGTGGAGAAGGGTACTGAGAGGAGGGATTTGTCCTGTGAGCGGAGGTTTCGGGCGGGAACGTAAGGGGAGATGAGGGTAGAGAAGGTAGTGAGGGGCTGCAGACTGAGTGCATTTGTAGGTAAGAAGGAGAAGCTTGAACTGTATGTGGTATCTGATCGGAAGCCAGTGAAGTGACCTGAGGAGAGGGGTGATATGAGTATATCGGTTCAGGCGGAATATAAGACGTGCAGCAGAGTAGTCTAAAGAGTCTTTGCTTTATGTTTGATGTCCTCAGATATGTGGGCTTAAAATATGTCCCAAACAATCGTTGATAGTTCTTCAAAGCAGCACCTGGTTGTCCATTCCAAATCTCATGAAGTCATTTTTTGTGTTCCTCTATTCATCTAGCCGTTGATATGCACGTGGACAGTAATTCTTGGTAGAACTTAACGTGTTTTGGCAACATCTTCCCCTTAAAAATGACTTCAGGCTTCAGCTTGATCCCATTCATCAAACAAGAGTGAACAGTGAAACGATTTTTTTCATTCCCCGTTCTCAAAAAACGTTTTATCTGGTAGGCTTGCTAGAGTTCTGTTGCTAGGAAGGTTGAAAGTCATGTTCACAATTTTTCTGAGCACAGAATTTTATATAATTTTTGCTGTTTTATAATTTAGGAAATAGATACATTCTTTAATATATTGCAACAATTTTAGGACATTTTTATTCCTTGTAAAGAAAGACCATACCTGTTCCTGAAGTGACTACACAAGCCTTCAGACACAACAAATTTGTCTATACCTTGAGATTTATATTTGTCCTATTTTGCCATTTGAAGGGTATTTTATTTATTTATTTGAATATTTATATTCCACACTATCTTGCAAATTCTAGGCGGAGCACAATGTAACATACATAATAATTAAAATTGTAGATGACAGTAAAACAAATTCAGTAACAAAAGACAGGTTCCACAGTACTATAATTATCATCAGAATTCAATAGGCCATATATCAAGCATTGATCTTTCTCTAAATTGCCATGTCTAAACCTTCCAAAATTAGTGCACTTTTATCCTAAAAACTTCTTCAACTTTTTAAAATCTTTCATATCATGCAGTAAACGGATTCCTTCAGGAAGTGCATTCCACAATTTAGGATCTCTTATATAGAAGATGAAGTTTCTATACTCCTCCAATTTAACTAACCGAAAGGAAGGTACATCAGATCTTGCAGATTGTAGTGACCTTGAGGGTTGATGGATATAAGGAAAATTGTATTACAGGGGAGATTTGTCCACATAACCAAAAGCAAAATCTTATAACGTATTTGTGTTTCTGTGTTGTGAATTCCCATGTGTGTTCTGCAGTATTTGTTTTGCTGATACTGTAGAACCCAGCTGAAAGTCATCCTCAAGAACTGAGAATGATGAAGTAAAATTGCTACTAGCCTTTTTGGATTTTGGCATCTGTTCCAATTGAGCCTTCTCTTTTCTCCAGTCTTGTACTTGTCTTTCGTAAGTACCACATTCCTTGCTTACAATTGCTCTCTTCTGCTCTCAGTGCTGCTTTCAGTTTAAATCTGGCATCATATGATGTCAGTTTTTTTTCTCTTTTCACCAAGACTAGCCATTCCTAATATTATTAATGAAAAACAGAAAACATAAAATTATCAAATGGGCCTCAAGACAGCAAAAACAATAAATTAGTATATAGTTCTACTAACCTTTAACAAAAGACTTGACCTTAATAACAAAGTTGAAAACTAAAAGTTCCTTTTTAGTCCTATGTTTACTGAATGGCCTTGTGAATCGCTGTAAGCTCAGATTTTTACCAGTATGTCCAGAAGAAAATTTCTGTAAGAAACTTTGCTGGAAAATATTTTTCTTTTAATGTACACAATTTTCCTTTTATTTGATTGAGGCAGGTAAGAATAGTGAAGATATTTTCCATAAATAAAAATATTCTTATGAACCAAACCTATTATTTTCATAGCATCTTTTACTCACTAGCAACACATTTCAGTTTCCATTTTTTTGCCTGAAACATAAATCTGAGGTTGACCTGGGTATGTATAGTTTGAGTGGGGTGGAGGGGGCCCTCTCCACCCCATTTTTTTGTTGTGTTACATTGGGCCCTCTCCACCCCATTTAAAAATTTTTTATTGTTGTGTTCGATTGCTGTGGAGAGAGTGAACCCCGCTCTGTTTTTCTATGTATAATTTGAATCCAGAATTTTGCTCTTGCCCAAGTATAAATAGACACCTGATTTTGGAAATTGTTTTTTAGCATGAATTTCTTGGTTTATATTTGAGTATATATGGTATATTGCTGTGTCGCTACACATACATACTATATTTGGGAATACTCTGGATTGAGGAGATAGGCCTTTTCAAATTATCATTCCATAGTTAGTGAAATATTGTTGATATCATATTTGTTTTGCAAATTCAGTAAATGTTCCTTTGTGCCATTAGAAGCCTTAATTTGCTTTGTGCCTCTAATTTCATTAAAATGATCTGAATTAGAAAAAACTTGTTAGGGGTATTGTTTCTGAAAGTCCTCAGTGAAGGATTCAGGAAGCAGTTGGGGGAAAGCTGACTGTACACAGCCCGACAGGGGAAGTGCCTAATGTCACGGAACAATTCTGCTTCTGGTCCTTCGTTCTCTCGGTAGGTAGGGAAGGCTGTTCAGTCAGGGCTGCTCTATAAAGGGGGATTCTTGAGATGCTGGCTTGCATAGGTTGGGTGTTTGAGAATGCTGAATGCAAGTGTAGAGGGGTGGGAGACAGAAAAGAAAAATGTACTTTAGGAGTTATAAAGATAAATTCTGTGAATTACTTAAGGCTGTCCTTTTGACAGGTGTGTGCACAGAGTTTCCTTCTCTGTTCTTGAAGTCTACTTTTATATTAATGACACTTCTCTCGTGCTCTTTCGTTTTTTCCTCTCTCTCTGTCCCACCCCACCTGCAGGTCAGGTGATTGTGAGCACTCTCTGTTCCTTCCTGATGAAAACCAGGCAGATATGGCTCTTCTCTGCATCACTGCTGCCCCTCCTAGCTCGTCTCAGTGGTTTCCCGCTTCAGTCACTGCCAATAGTCAACACTTTTGCCACTGTCCTCACTATCCTGGAAGTAATGTATGTCGTAGTGACCAACTTGTTTGTTCCGCTAAACCTCGCCAAGAGTGCCTGCAGGGAGATGATACAGGTTGGTAATTCTCTCTATGGACACATTAAATTGTAAAAATGCCTTCAGATCATAACTTTCATGTCTTTTCTGAAATCCCTTCCCGCCCTTCTCGATCCTATAGGCTGAGAAATAGTGGCTTAGAGCATCTGCTTTTCATCATTGCAAACTTAGCTTCAGGTAGATGTTCTGCTTTTAACATGATTTCTTTTGTTGATATCTATGCCAGTTTTATCCACATCATAAAATTGATTACTGAGACAAGATGGAATGTGCGCTACAGGTTTGTCTTTGTATCTTAGTGTTAGAATGGCAAGAAATGCTGCAGGTCTAAATTGAGTTGTACAGACAGAGCAGTGTGTGAGCTTTTCTAAAGAGCTGTCTGATGCAGTGGTAGTGTGCAAGTTTCCAGTGCTGATGTATCGGAGGCTGTTTAAGATTGCTACTGCAATGCATTGTCTGTTATGCATAGGGATGAGACTTAACACATTAACTGCAGAATGGCACTGCTGCCCTAGAAATTATTCTTGTTGCAGACTGTGTTCTGATATATTTCATGTTTTTGCCCAGCAAACACTTGGAAGGGCATTTTTGATATGACATTCAAATGGCGAAATAAATGTTTATTGGAAAACGTGTAAAAGCGCGAGTCTATAATGGAAGAAAGAACTAAATGTTTACTGATACACGAAAATAGCGATAAAATGTTTAGAGAGAGGGCGCACTGCAAACGTCATAGATGTTTGGAGATAAAAGTTTTCGATTATTGAAAATACACTACGCAAAACGTGCAATGATGGTACTGGTCCTCGTGTCAAGAAAACGTCCATGGCAATGGCAGGATGGTTCCGTCCACATGCAAAATGTGCTATATATCTTTAAGTGGAGGAACGTTCCTCAGTGTGCACAGCTATGTCACTGTGCAGGGAGCCCAATTTCTCCGTTCAGGAGTTGGAGCTCCTGGTTCTCCTGTGTCTCAGGCATAGGAGACCAAATCTTGAAGCACCACCACCTCCACTTGCCTCCAGACAATGTTTCCATGAGGGCATGGAGATCAATAAGGAGCAGCTTGGAAAGGTGAGTGTAAAACATTGCTCCCCCCCCCCCCCCCCCCGTCCCTGGATCACAGAACCACTCAAGTGTAAGCAAAATACATAGGCAAGGTCACATATAGTGTGGTC